>NC_064034.1:13606581-13929349 GCF_932526225.1 Nematostella vectensis | reverse complement strand
CTAAGGGAATTGAGAGCAAAGGATTAGCGCATAGACCGAAAACGCCTCACACCACGCCCCAATATCCTCGATGACCCGCCGAGGTCTCTTATTTGCCGTCGTAAGTACAAGATTGCCGTTCATAAAGAGCTGCGGCTCCAAGTTTACCTCTCGCAGGTTTGAAGTCAAAAGCTCGCTAAGCTCCACGAACCGCCCGCCTACAATTGATGATACCAGTTTTGCAGGGACTGGCGAGAACCAGATGCCACAATAAATGGCTCGCCGACCGCCGGAGAATGCATCATCATGGCCGTCAAGTCAACGCTGCCCGAGGCGACCGATAACGGGAGAGCAGCCCTCAAACCCGCCACACCGGACGGCGCCGACGCGATAGAGAAAGTGTTGACGTTATCTGGCAACATACCTGGCGTTACGGGAGTCGCCCTGGTACCTGACGCCGGAAAAATCCCCGCCGACCCCGTTTTCGTCTCGTCCTGGACTCGATATTATTGGTTTTTCACTGCTCGCCGCCGGAAATTGGAAAAAAGAGCGAATCTCTATATATCTGAGACGCTGCCCTGTGTTGTGAGTCTAACCTTGCCTAAATGCAAGCATTTAGTCTCATTTTAAAACTGAGTTTCTAGATTTATCGATTAGTCAGATAAGAAATACATCATTCCTACCTAATTCAACCAATTCATGAAAGTGTGGCGAGGAAAGTATCAGTATTCTCTTCGAATACCCCTTGGCAATATCCAAATGGTGTGATTGTAATATATGAAATAACAACCTCCCCTTGCATTATAAAGTAGCTTGTGCCACACAGACAGCAACTCGTATCAATAATCGACTCCATGACCTCTCAATTCTAAGCAATTTTACGGTGCATTATCCCATCTAGTTGCTGATCTATTGGCACTTCTCCCCTTCGCATGTTTCTCCTAGATTCATCCATTAGAGGCATCGAAAATTCGTGTACTGGTCAATTTTGCTCGTGTGGTATCTTACGCTAATGTCGAAAGTACAAGAGATGATTTTACCAGCCTAATTACCTTACTAAAATAACGGCCGAAAATCTTCCCAAATAAAACACAGGGCAAACAGAAATGCCATTAATACACTAAGAATACACTGTCCGGGGGTTTTGCTAAAAACATTATGTATTTCACTTACGAGGGCGACCACTTTACAATACCATAACTTTCACCACCACATTTTCACGAACAAGTCTCAAATCAAGCATAGTTGATTTACATAGTTGCTCTACAGCTTAGTTCTTTGTTTCATTAGCACGCATGCGTACAGCAATACAAATCATCCCACATGGATCTAGCCTAACGTTGTTTGGGTATCACGAGATTAAATACTCTGGTATCTTGGCGCAGGATTCCTGCGCTTATCAGAAACCTGCCTTCTATTTGTCTCCTTGGTGGAAACTAGAAGACAAGCATCTTGGTTCTATATTTCTCTCATGCACTGATGTAAAGGGAAATTTAGAAGACAAAAGATTACTTTCTCTTTTTCTAAATTTCCCTCATTATTAATGCATGAGGGAAATTTAGATCCATCTTGTGTTTTCGAGGGAATTTGGCTAGTAATCGTCCCTCAAAAACAAAAGAATCCGAGGTGAGTATGGTTTATGGATATAACTTCACTAAAATTTCTGCATGGTTTCTTGGTCAAGCAAGCCAGACTGCATTGGCAATGAGTGATTTTAGCGGAATTCGAAAGGGAATTTTTGTTTTAGAATGATTTTTTTGTTAAACGTACCGTTTGCACGCTGACCTTGCCATGGTCAGTCCCATTGATGGCTGCCAAAGATCGGAGGAAATTTCTAGCATCAGGGCGAGTGTGATTCCATAAACCAGCCAGAAGACGCACATTCACTTTGCGGTCAAATGCGGCCTGGCGCAGTGCATCATCGATAACAGCCCAATACCTGCACAAAAACAAGTAAACCGATGTCTACACCTACATCATTCGACTTACTTTTGTGGCGAAGTTGTGTTTTTTTATTAATATGGGGTACCCTATGATACAAAGGCTGAATGTTCGGTTTACATACACCCTCTGTTAGTTTTAACATAAAAACACACATAAAAACACACGAAAAAGACAACTTCAAACTCACTATATTTGTTTATTTAAACAATATTTACAAGCAATAACAGAAAGCTTATCTAGGGTGACTCCTGATTTTAGTAATACAAGCATTAATGGGAACAAAGAGCAGACACTATATGATCAGTCTATCCTCAAAAAATAAAGAAAGACTCAAGCACGATATTTTAAGCTATGTTGTTTTTTTTACAATAAAGATTTTTTTTATAAAAAAACAGATTTTCCATATACAGTACTGAAAGTAGCCTTGGGCAGCATGTGATTTAAAAAGAGTTAGTCTCAAATTTTAATACAGGGTTTAGGGAGGGCCTTAAAAGTCTGGAACCCTTAAATTTTCTGGCCAGAGCCCCCCTACAAAATAAAAACATAAATGTGATGCGCCTTCTGCTTGAATTCTCATGACTTTCATTTGGCTGGCGCTGAAATCATTCTGTTACAAGCACAGATTGGGTGAATAAAAAGATAACTAAATAAAAATTCGGGAGGGAAGAAGTTAATGACAGTGTTTGGTATTTAGATTTTTTAAAAAATTATTTTAAATGTATGAAAATGACAAAATTTATACGATGGTGGAATGTGCCCCCTGATTCCTCTTATATACAACCTCTGGAATATGGAACATTTTCTATAAAGTAATCCACTCTTCCAATCATTTTGCTTCCATGAAACATGTCACACATATAAAAGCAAAAATTACACAACTAACACAAAAAACATGCCACACAAATAAAAGCAAAAATTACACAACTAACACAAGAAAGCTAAATTATTGTAAAGTACAGATACTAAACTGGTTGAAATACTCACTTCTTGGTCTTAGTGTATAAGGTAGTAGGGAAGTAGTCCATGACTTCAATGTAGATGAACTTTTTAGCCTTACCAATAACATCCAGGATGGCATCTATGTCAACAGTTCTGCCAGAAGGGCACAGCTCAGGTGGGGATGACGCCAAATAGATGCCGGAATCATCGGTTCCATTGATTGTTATTGAAGCAGGTGTAATTAAAAGCAACATTCTAACTTAAACCAGTTATTACTATACCTTCTGTTTTGCTATAAAAACCAAGGGCATTTGTTTGGGATAATTTAAAAGCAGTGAAGTGCTTCACATCTGCTCTTAAATTTCCCAAATAAACACTGAGGGGTGGGAAAGTGGGAGGACCTTCATGGAAAATACTTATTGAAAACTTTCCCTTCTGTCAGTGATACATTTGTTAAGATACATGCCGAAATTATGGATGCAGTGTCCCTTTAATGAAGGGGACTCATTGCTCACCATATAAGCACACAAACCTTTGTTGTTACTGGTGTTATATCTAGAAGGCCAAGGTGAAGGGATTTTAGAGTCTGGCACAGCTAACATCCAGTAAGCCTCAAAGATCTTTGAGATATCTTCACCAAGGCAAGAACAGTTGTAAGTCATCAAGCCCAGCTCTTTCACCCAAAAAAAAAAAAAAAAAAAAAAACAAGTTGTAACCAACAGACACATGTGTATGCATAAATTACTCACATAGTAGTTCTTCAAAAGATACACCTCGAAAAATATCCCTTTCCAAGGGCGGATACAGGGGAGGTGGATTGGATTTTGTTATTTTCTGTAGAAAATAAGGGAAGGAGGGACAGGAGGTACTGTCCATATGCCTTCACCTGCTTGACTTTGCTGACACAACAAATCCAATTCAGTGTAAAGTATTGTGATTTACCAAGAACCACTGGTCAGGTCAGTTATAAGCCATCTATCCGGCCATTATCCACCACTCATTTTAAAACCCTGGATCGAACCCTGCTTTGTAAATGGCCATTGCGATTTCAACACTTTCATTGCATTTGCTTTTGAATGTTTAAGTAGAGTCGCTGTTATGTACAAAAACCATCTATTTGCTTACAGACATTCTTTGCTTACTGGAAGGAACAAACACTGTGCTCCTGGAAGGAAATCCTGCAAGCACCAAATAGAAATTTGTGTGCATGCAACACAAATGCAGTGGGGAAAAAATAAATGCAAAGCAGGTAAAAGTAATGACTTGCTGTAAAGTCCAGAATTTTAGTTTTGGTTGAATTCCTTTTGCAACAGTGGTTTGGTATTCCACTAACCTCCTCGATTCATTCTAGTGAGTGAGGTTGCTCCATAAAATTTATAAGCTTTGTACCACACTCATTTGAAGTGTGAAAAATTGGAAAATCATGCACCAAATAAGATACTCAAGAAGTGAACATTGAAAGAAATCCTGTGAATACTGAATGAAATTCTCGACAATAGCCGTGCAATTTGTGTGAACACACAGAGGTACATAGGTATGTTTTCGGAATGATGTCTTTTGGAAAAAAATGAAAAACATTTTTAGACATCTAAAAAGTAATGGGTATGCCTCTGGTCAAAAGTGTGGACAATTGTTTACAGTGTCAATAAGCACAAAGTTTACCTTATTGATACATGCCAGTTTAATTCTTCATGTCTTCCTATAAATTGCTTTTAAACACTTTTAAACACTGCTTTAGTACACAGAATGATACACTGACCTGAGTCAAAGATCTCCAGTCCTGATTGGCACTACCAAGATAGTAATGCTTCTTATCTACTAGCCACATCTTAGTATGCAGTATACCACTGTCGATAAGTCGTTTCATATCAAGATTACGTACTTCAGCCACACCCAGCTTAGCAAGTATCTTGGTATCATTGTTTTGCGATGGGGGTGCCTTTGATTGCACAATCCTAATTTTTACACCTAAAATTTGAATTGAAGGAAATATAAATAAGCTGGAAGTTTTCCATGTAAGTGGCTTACAAGGAGGCTAGCATACTGATCAACATGATTTCCATTATTTGGTACATTCTGCTAGCTGTCAACCTCACTTTAGGAAAAATCTTTAGAAAATACAGTGAATGTATAATACAGTAAAAAACCAAGATAGCTAATGCGGGAGAATACAGCAAATGTATGGATATATTTAAGAAAGTGATTGAGAAAATGTTCAAAATCTTGAGACTCCTGCCTAATTAGGGAGAGTTGACAGCTATGATTCTTTTGAAGCCTCTTTTTACTAGGGGAGGGAGCAGAGGCTGAGAAGGAAGTAGTGATGAAAAATGATTACTCCACATGTGTAAATCAACACAAAGGAGATGCAAGCGGAAAAGTAAGAAAAGGATTCCTAGGGCGGTCCTATTCATTTTTCCTCTGCTTGCATCCCGTTAGCACTGATTTTCACATGCTAAGTCAGGCCTGTAACCAGGATTTTGAGCGAGGGGAATCGTCGAGTGGGAGGTTCTTCCAAACCCCCCCCCAACCCCCCCCCCCCTGGCTACAGGCCTGTAAGTGTTCATAGCTGACGGGTTTTACTATCGCCGCACCACAGGCCCCTTGTCATTAAAATCGCTTATTGATTACTGAGGACTTTCTTTAATGGTGACAGATGGATCAAGCGTTTTGTCACATTGTCTTCACTTCATTCTACATCTGTGTCCTTCCCTAGTGAAGAAAGGCCTTAATTATATTTCTTATTCACTGGCTACCAAAAACCCAAAACTCACCACTTTTTTCAAGAGCAATGAGTTCTCGAAAGATTGTCTCCCCCCACTTTGATGTCGGATCATCAGTGCCGGTATCCACACCTCTAAGTGTCCAGTAATCAGCAGCAATGTCTAGGGACTGTTTAGCGGACCTTATGAGCTTGAGCCAGCCACTGTATATCGATGGATGAACGACTTCACTCGAAGGGTATGCGAGTCCTTGGGGAATGCTTTCGACAACTTCTAAAACGCACGCACCCTTGCAAGGACCGCTTTGCGAACTCTTTGTAACGCCACTGTTGTAATAGAAATGCAGAACAACAACAGCCACAATGATAATCGCAAGGAAACACACAAAAGATACGATAAATATTCGTCTTCTTCTCCCGTGCGTTCTATTTAGACTTTCTTGTGGAGAGCTAACAACTTCCGGAGCTGCCATGATGGTGTATCTTCCCAAATACTTCTCGTTTCGTCCTCTGCTGGTATACGCTGGTTCTGTCATGCCTAACAGATCATATTTCGTTTTTTTTTAATCGCTTTCGAAGTCACATGCCTTTGCAGCACTTCTGTTGTTCACTTCAAAGAACTTTGATACCACAGGTAATCCGTTATACCACAGGACTCCCAAAGAAAATCCCTGAAGTTTGCGAGCTCCTAGACTTGCCCCAAGTCGCCCTCTCGGATTGGCCATGATAGGAGTGCGCGGGTATTTTTCTCGAAAATCAGTGAAAAAAAAATCAGGCGCACGGAGAGGACAACTTGTTCCGTTTGCACGATTTCGATTTTAATTTGCATATTTTCGCCTCGAAAAATAATATACAGTCGTTTGACAAAAGGTTGCCATCAACCGACTTTGAGACTGCGCGACAAGCCCGCATGTAAGCCTGGGTAAAAACAACTGAAGCGCCTAGTTGCATATATTAGCCACCGCTACCTAGTCTAAGTCTGAAGTTATGCAGTCCTACGCTATCCTATAGCGCGCGCATGAAACGAAACTTGAAGACGTTTTTGCTTCAAAGTATTTCCAGTCTCTATTTCTTTTCTGTCCGGTCACCAGGAAATATTGAAAATTTTGTCGTCTTTACACTATTTATGTTAATCCGACTTTGATAGAAACAAGATTTCTGAAAGCAACCAAAATAGCGATCAAAGCCCAAATATCAGGCGATTTTATTTTTCAAAAGTCGGAGAGGAAAAATAAAACTATCGCTTTCCTGTATATACTTTATAGGGAACGACAAAAGGGACTGACACTGAAGCTATAGCGACCATGACGTTTACTGTGGTGTCGGCATCTTTCTCGCACTCCGATTGGATGTTTATGAGACACGTCACCAACCTAAATTTAGGTCGGTAAAAATTGGCGGGAAGCGAACTGAAGGGACGTAAAAGAACCACTGGGGACGCAATAAACCCTCTGGCAGTGACCACCCCCAGTGACAGTGCTTTCAATGCTTGCGAGGGCCATATGATAGAAAACTGTAAATTCGGTTATGATGTTACCCTAGATAAAGATAAACAATGATTATTGAATTGTTGTAGTGTGGGCAACAGGGAGCCCAAGTTTACAGTTTGGGTTTATAGGATTTGTAAGAAATTCACAATAAAACCACACGAGACTCATACTGTTAGAAGTGATCATTTTGATTACCTCTGTGAAGTATCGTAAAAATCGGCTATCTTTGCCTACTGTCTAGTGTGTTTTTTTATTGTGACTTACCTGAAAATCTTCCCTGCTAGCAGAGGCCTCTTTTCTCTGTATTTCGCTGGGCTGGAGTTCGCGAGGAAAAGATACCTCTGCCATGGGTCGAGACTGTTTGTGTTGCGCATGCGTGAGCGTTAATAAGCGACCGACGTGCCAAAACCCGTACCATCGCGCGAAAGCTGCCAATATGCTTTGCATGGGATTAGTCGGAAATCATGAATCAAACTCCGGTTAGTTCTCCTCTTCGAAAAAAAACAAAACAACTGTTCAATTTCAATCACCTAAAACGTCACTAAAAAGATTGAGCAACAAACGCAGCAAAGACGAGTTTTGTCTTGTTCGTGGGATTAATTTCAAGACATCTGGGCAGGCGAGTTTCTTCAATGTAAATATCGCACAGTTGGATTCGAAGAAAATGTTACAAAACTTTTTGGTAAAATTAGATCAGCTATTCCCAGAAGAATATGCAAAACCTGTAAACGGAAGATTGACTCGTTTGTCAAAAGAGAGAAAATTCTGAATGAAGATAAGGCATTGAATGGCTTCTTTTTATAATTCGTCGCGTGATATTTCTACGGAGGACGCCGTTTCGAATGCGGGCTTATTATCCGGCAGCGGATATACGTTTCATGCATGCGCTAGTCATTGTAGGCTCAAAATAGTGGCCAGTAATTAATGAACGGAGCATGCGCTCTGGATCTCGTCCACGATCGTGGACGGCGGTTTGATCAAACGAACGTGCGACCCATGGCAGAGGTATCTTTTCCTCGCGAACTCCAGCCCAGCGAAATACAGAGAAAAGAGGCCTCTGCTAGCAGGGAACTGAAAATCATAAAAACCACAAACTTTTAGCTTGGGCTCCCTGTGCTCTAAAATCCAAGATGGCGGTCGCACGCAAATTTATCGACAAGAAAGTTCTTCACAATTACATCCGCAGTACCGATGCTCATAATAAGGTAAGATCCTAGACAGACGTAAGAGAATCAGCATTAGATATATTTTTGCGTTTTTGTACTTCTAAATCAGAGATAACGCAAAGCTACAACGGAATTCTCTTAAAGATACCATTCTTATATAACTTATACACAAAGCTTAAACCCTACTTTACGTTCATTTTTTTTTACTCTACAAAAGATCAGAGAAGAACAAGATATGTGGCGTCTCCGACAAGCACAGAACACACAAAAGAGTGATTGTCTTGCATCATTAGCAGCAACTAGCAAAAGGTAAGTGCAATCTTCTTAAACACGAAACCGCGCTATAAAAGGGCCTGTGCCAGGCGTTTGTCACCTTCAGTTGTCATTCACCCTCCGAACTGACAACAGCTCCCGGTAGCGCTTTGAATAACAATGCGAGTAGAGAGGAATATTTTTAACTCTATCCTGCTTAAATTATTTCAAATTACAACAATTCATAGAATAAACTCTACTAGGAATATTCAAATTAAAGGGTTTCACATACCGCATAGAATGACAATAAACACCGGTATATGTTGAATTACGATTACACACGCTATTACGCAATCTCAGTCTCGCAATCTCACACTTGGCAGCTAAAATATCTACATTTTAGCCTATAAGCTACCCCTGCAGAATCCCTCCTTTGAAAGTAAACCTGTAATATAACAAAGCTTTTGTAAAAAACTTGTTCTAACCAGTTAATAAAAGGATGAGCGAATCGCACGGTACAAGCCGCGATTGATAAATATACTACCGTTGCGCAAGTCACGTTGCAGATTCTAAGTTGTAAACAGACGATTTAAAAGCGAAATAATTTTAAAATCTTCAGCAAAATTGCTATACTCTAGGACTTAATTTCTCGTTTCCATTGCTATTTTTGCTGTTAACGGCTAAAGATTGTCATAGAGACATTGTAACTCGAAAACTCGCCTCTCGTGTAGCGCATTCCGTATTTGTCAGTTGTTTCAGAAAATCAATGAATAACGTCCTAAAATTCTTCAATAGCTCAACCCGAATCCCGAGGGACTATTGCATGCATGTTCTATACTGTGTAGCGGCTGTAAAGATATTGTGGGCTCGTAAACATGGCGGAGACAAGGACGATTCATGAATGGCCCGAACAAATTGGCGCGTAATTCGAATTCAACTCAAATTTTGGGCAAATTTTTGCGAGAATTAGCTCCTCTTGTGCTTCTAGATTTCATATGTGATGTATAAGTCTACTTTAAGTTTCTAAATATGTTTTATTTTCGCCTCTGAATTGTACGATATATAAGCAAATCAAAGAAATTTATTTTCAAGCTTCGAGTTCCATTACCTCCGGCCATCTTTACTTCGGATTTTAATTCAAAAGGTGTCGATTGTGGGCGGTCCTTACCCTTTTAAGGCGCAGTTTCGTGTTTAAGTTATATCTAATACGCGACGGAAAAAGTGTTTGCCATATCTCAAGGAGAAAAGGAGGAACTAGAAAACTCAAGAGCCACACGAATGGCAATCCCTAGCTAAAAGGGGGTACCAGGAATGGTTTCCACTTTCAAATGATCAGTCAAAGAGAAGCTGCAATTCAACGATTTTTCTAAGCGAGAGAAAGCACTCTCAAACGCGAGTTTGCGTTTTTTTAAAAACTCCCACAATGATATCGGTTGAATAGAGTAGTAGTGTTTTGGCGCAGCTGGCGCAAAATTTGATCGGTCGCGCAAAAGTTTTTTTGATCGCACCTGCGCATGCGCGAACACAGCCACGCCCACCCGTCAATCATTTGTCACGTGACAGCCACACCCACCTGCCAATCATTCGTCACGTATCGCACCTAGGCTAGCCTCTCGGAACGCCAACCAACTTTAGCTCACATCTAAAAAATTTTTGAAAAGTGGCTTAAAGACATAAACAGTTTAATAAATTGGAGGAACAAACGGTTGAACGTATGGCTGAAGATCAGTCACCCCCATCACATAATATTCTCGACCCGGTGCCCGAGGTTAACATCCCCATTCTCGTGTCGGGATTTGCACTGTTTGACCGAGCCCTCACCGAATACGAGACTAGTAGAGCCTCCTTGGAAGACGAGGGTAGTAGTAACGCCCTTTGCAATCATGACGACCTAGTCACAGAAAACGGGGTCACTAGTTGCTTAGAGTGCGGGGAACAGATGCAGCGCGTGATCGCGCACGAAAGGGAATGGCGTTTTTACGGACATTCCGACGGCAAACGGTCTTCAAATCCAAGTCGGGTCCAGGTACGTAGGTCTGAGGATAGAAATATTGACAAGGATGTGGAAAACATGGGTTTTAGTGGGGTAATTGTAGCCAAAGCTAACGAGATATACACTCAGGTGACGAAAGGCCAGATTTTTCGCGGCGACCCGCGAAAGGCGATCGTCTTTGCATGCATCTACTACGCCTACAAGATGTCCGGTAAGTGTCAGACACCGAAAACCTTGATGGAGACTTTTGGATTGAGCAAGAAGAGTTGCCTTAAGGGTCTAAAAATCTTTAGTGTTAACGCACCTAAAGATTACTTACTACACGGGGCGTCTCCCACCGTTGTGCACCACATTCACGATGTGATGGGTAAATTCTCGGCTTCTCTTGCACAAAAGGAGGAGGTAGTTCGGCTTTACTACAGGACTAAGAATCGCTCGTCTAAGTTGAATCGCGCTCGCCCACAATCCTTTGCGGCTGCTTTAACCTATTACTGGATACGGCGAAAAAAGATCGATATTACGCTTAAAAATTTCTCCGAAAGAGCCGGCATCTCCGAGTTAACCATCGGTAGGAAAGCGAAAGAAGTGGCTACAGTCCTGGGTACGCCTGATGTGGTATGATATTTCCTGATTTCCAGAGAAATCAGGATTTCCAGAAGACTGTCAGTTCGGAGTAGATGTAAATTGGCACATCTAAAAAAAATTGATTAAATTGGTTTAAAGACGTGGATGTAATAACAAAATGGATATGCAAAGTGCTGGGAGTCTTACAAATCTCACCGCGGAGGATCAAGCCGCCACCTTGATGAGGTGGGGAGCCGCAGACTTTAACGCCGCCATGGGGCGCGCGGCGGGGGAGGGGTGCGTCGAGATCGTGAGGTTGTGTAAGAGTTGGGGTGCGACGGATTTCGACTGGGCTATGAGGGAGGCGGCGAAGAACGGTCACATCGGAGTCGTCAAGCTACTCAAGAGATGGGGTGCTACGGGCTTTGATCATGTTATGGCGTCTGCGGCGTTTGGTGGTCATGCTGAGATCGTCAAGTTGTGTAAAGGGTGGGGTGCGGAGGACGTTAACTATGCTATGGCGTACGCGGCGAGAGGTGGACAAGTTGGGGTTGTCAAGTTGTGTAAAAAGTTGGGCGCGAAGAGTTTCAATTGGGCCATTGAGGAGGCGGCTTGGAGAGGTCACGTTAAGATCGTCAAGTTGTGTAAAGAGTGGGGTGCGACGAGTTTTGAACATTCTATGATAGGCGCGGCTGAGTACGGTCACATCGAGATCGTTAAATTGTGTAAAGAGTGGGGTGCGACGGATTTCAGTTATGCCATGAGTAGTCCGGCGAGGAACGGTCACATCGAGATCGTCAAGCTGCTCAAGGGGTGGGGTGCTACAGACTTTGACGATGCTATGGCGTGTGCGGCGGTTGGTGGTCACGCTGAGATTGTCAGAGTGTGCAAAGAGTGGGGTGCGACGCGTTTCAACGGCGTCATGGTACACGCTGCGCGCCGCGGTCACGCGGAGATTGTGAAGATGTGTAAAGAGTGGGGTGCGACGAATATCGATACAGCCATGTGGTGCGCGATGAGTTGGGGTCATGCTAGGGTCGCGGCGATGTGTCGCGGTTGGTTGCCCACCTGGGGCGCGATCCACGAGGAACTGTTCAAGTACCACCACAAACGCAGATTTCTCAGGGACCTTGAGGACGAGCTTTTACCCAAGACTTGGCATCCAGATAGGTTTTGGGATTGGTGTCTTGATGAGCAAGAGAAGGAAATGTTGGAAGAGTGTTTCGATGGGTAGGCGTGAGAGGCATGCTTTGGTATGTGGTGTCAAAAAATTGAAAAGCGGTTTAAAGATGTGAACAGTTTGATAAAATGGAGGAACAAACGGTTGAACGTACGGCTGAAGAGCAGCCACCACCACATAATATTCTTGATGAACCGACACCTAACACTTATAAATGTCCTCACGGCAAAGTAAAATATTATTGCAAAGGTTGTCACGGATCTCAAATATGCTCCCATAATCGAAGAAAAACGCGGTGTAGAGATTGCAATGGTAGTAGTATTTGTGAGCACAGACGAGTGAGATATATCTGTAAAGACTGCAAGGGGAAAGGAATATGTGAGCACAACAAACAGAAATTCTTTTGTAAATTATGCGGAGGGTCTCAAATATGTGAACACGACAGACAAAAGCATCATTGTAGAACGTGTAGCGAAAATTAATATTGATCCAGTTAGTTTTGTAACGTGTCTCGCGTTACAAAATGCGTATTGCTTCTGACCCTATGTCGCAAAAGCTAGGCTCATATGACGGTGTGACGTCATACATTCCTTACCACCCTAACATCGAGCGGTTCTGAAAATAGGTTTTGTGTCTACATCGAGAGTTCGTGGTTGTTAGGGGGATCTGGTATGCGGTCTATTGTTTAGCACGTGAACAGGTATTGTTTTATTGCAATACGTCACATCCGTACACGTGCATCTCACATGCTACCGAAATAGATACCAAGCCAAACCAGCCGTGAAGGCTGAGATCATGACAAGGTTATTTTCGTGCTGCGTGTTCAAGGGTTTAGTCACGTCCGGCTTTGGGTTTGTTTTCGCTTCAGGTTTCGGTTTGTGAGCCGTGACTGACTCGGTATGAGGTAACACAATCTTTGAATGACCCATATTATGTTTTGGGATCGTTTTTATCTCGTTATTTATTGGATTTAGCCCCAATTTCATATCAGTAGTGGCTTTTTGTAATTTGTTATTATAACCAGCGATTGAGGTGTTGTTATTTATCACAAGATACGATGGGCTCAACCAACAACCGAGGGCGAAAGCCAAGTCTAGTTTTTGCCTCGCCTGTTGTAAAGCAAACTGATACCTTTGTATACTTTTTGATATATCGTTTTCTATCACTGCGCTTTCAAAGAGTTTCGAAAAGACTTGTTTCGTTTCTTGAGCTGAACCGCTGTCACCGACGATTGACGACCGAGTTTGAACTTGTGCGCCTAGAATACAATAAACAAAGGCTTCTATGCTTTGATTTATCCTAGACAACCCAGCCTTGGTTAGTCCCTTTGATTTTTCTGGAAAGAACCACTCGTACTGAAACTCGGTTCTAGGGTCTTTCAGGTACTCGATCTCAAAGTGATTCATTTGTTCGTCGTCGCTTTTAGCAGCATCCCATTCGTCGTGTAATTGGTCAATGGTACCATAGGGTTTATACTTGTCGTTAGAAGATGACAATCCGTGATAATCGTAGTTATAAACATTTCCTAACCCATGATTTATCGGTCCAAGGAACCGGAAATCACCACCAGTTCGGAACTCTGCCCTTAATTTTTGGTAAGCTGCTTCGCTGTAGAAGTTTTTATTCCAACTAAAGAGCTTATCTTTAGGAAGAGGACATTGTAGCTCATTTAATATTCGTCTGATAGTGAAAATGATATGAAACCTGTAGAATGACCCCACTTGAGAGTCGTCAATCATGTCACGCGTCACACCACATCCAGCAGTAGCGCAAAACATAGCAAAATTTAAGGCTTGACTTCAATAACTGAGGTTCGGGGCGTCGAGCCACCTACTAGCCTCCTTTGCTGTTCTGAATACTAGCAAGCTGTCGGTGAATATGTCCCTGAAAACAAAATGTGTCTTTAGCTTCGGTGTTATAAAAACATCAAAAGAGACGTAATTATTTTTCGTAGGGTTTTCGTCCCATGGCGATATTTTGTATTCTGCACGCGCGTCTAATCTATATTGTTTTGGAAATCCAAACAGTTGCTGAATTGTTTCCTTGTATGCCTGTGCGTCATCGGCGACCAGAAAATCCTGGATATTCTCAGGTTTCCAGCTATTACCAGGGAAGCGGTATAACGTCTTGACTAGATTCCCATTCTTGTCGAATGGATCGTATTCGTCCCCATTGAAAACGAATTGCACATCGCCATGCTCGTCGGCAGAGAACCTAAAGCGTGAATAGTAAGGGTACCTTTTCACAAATTCTGTAAACTTCATCTTATATGTTCTTCATTTAACATATAAGATTTTTTTAAATCAGTTCTTTGCATACCTCAATTCGTAGATCCATCCAACGGGGGTTCTTTCGAACAGAAATTTTACCGAGCGGGTCGATTCGCCAGGTCTTTCAAAATCTCTTCTCTTACTGTTTCCCTCAGCTTGGTAATGTTTACGTTTTTTTCGTCCTCTCTTCCCGACTTTTGACGGATCTGGAGCTTTAGAGCCTCAAACTTATCCACCTCATTCAAGATCAATGAAAACTCTTCATCTGATATTTTGTTGTCTTTCAAAGCTTTAGAAACCAAATCACGTATGCTGTTTACCTTTGCCCCTGCCATCGCCGCCGTTTGGTCGTGCTTAGATACTTTTCGCGACAGTCGGTTAGAAACCGCCGCACAGCCTACAGACGTAAGACCAAAAACACCAGCCAGAGCGCCTAACGGAACTCCAACGACGATACCCAAACCTGACAGAGAAGTTCCTAAACCACTAGACCCAAGAATGACGGATGCGAGTCCTAAGCCCACACTTACCTTTGAAAACACGCTCTGCGCTCGTTTATACTTTTTCCTCACATTCTCGTAATGTTTAACTTCTTGTTCCAAACTTCCCAAAACATCGTGGGTCTTTTGAAGTCTGAAGTTATCACCACGTTGTGGTACATTTGGGTAGATTGAATTGTATTCTTCCATAGTTTTATTATGGAGAGAGGCTATTCTTTAAGTAATTTCTAAGATTAGACGTATCGGGTAGAGGCCACTCTCTATTGTATTTCCATCGCCGTCCTTCATACTAAAACGAAGACTACTCACGTAACCGACTGATGTGGCTCTAAGCTGTATCGGACTGTGAGGACTAAAGTTTATCTTTTCTTTATCAAGCTCTATACATGCTAAGATTTGTGAGGGGGCTCCTTGTTCGAGGGAGCTAGACGCGTTCACAAGGTCGCAGTGGATAAAAATAGCCTCAAGACCCTTCATCCGTATCTCGTGTTGAGTGTTTGCTTCCAGCTCCTTGGTCTTGAGTCCTAACAGGCAGGCAAGCGGCTCGTTCAACACGACGTTTCGATGAGCTTCGAGTGACGAGTCTTCAATAGAGATTGGCTTTTCACCAAGACGCAAACCCTCGTCTATTTGACGTTTTAGCGTTTCGATCGTATACTGCCCCGCAGGAATTCTAAGGATAATGTGTTCACCATCGGAAACAGTTCCCTCACTTGAAAGACTATTACAACGATTGTAAAACGTACAACCTCGCAACGCAATAAACCGCGGCTTTTCGATAGGCTGTTCTAAATAGACAGTAAAGTCAGCAACTTTTCCTTCAATGTAGAGTATTACCATTTGTTATGATTTCCGTCTCCTTTTAAATCGTTCTACGAAATACAGGACGACAGCGACGATGAGAAGCCATGCGTTTTTAGCTAAAAAGCCAACAACTTCACCTGCCGTTCTAAATATGAAACTAGCTATCGCACCAACCATTCCTGGGAGTATTTCTCCTAATTTTTTGCCTATTGTTTTCAGACCATTTCCAACACCTTTTGCAACACTAGTCAGCCCAGCTTTCAGATTGCTTACAATAACACCAACTATAACACCAGTGGCAGTTAAAACAGCAGCGACTGTAAATCCGTATTTCTTAAAAATCGCTTTGACACGATCTTTCAACGACATTCTCTCTTCAAGATTTTCTCTCTCCAATTGATTCTCTTCCAAAGTCTCATCTATGACAGAATTTCTTTCGCTGAGCTCTTCATTTTTACGATCTATAGCTCTTAGTCTTTCTTGGTTAGTTGTTTCACTTCGTTCCTCATTATTTTTTCTCATTTGCTCGGTGTTTCTCTCTTCTTCTTCTCTGAGTGTATTAGCTGTAGCGTCTAGTTCATCGAGTTGAATCTGAATTTGCTTGTACTTTCCGGATCTGATTTTGGTGTCAACACTCTTCCGCACCGTTTTATCCTCATTATACAACCTTTCTGGTCTAGTCCAACCACCTTTTCTTGCAGAAAAGAAGGAAATGAATTGTTTTCCTCTTTCATTCGTTGAAATCTGAACTAAATTTTCATCAAGATCTGGATATTTCGATAACAAAAGGTTTACCCTAAGTGCGTCCGTTGAAGAAGAACCCTCCATATTCTGTAATTCCATGTATTCGGGGACGACCCTCCCGGGGTTTCGTGTTTTCCATAAATCGATCAACCTCCTACTCACATAGCTTGCACCTCTACCAAATCTGTTTGAAATCCTTTCATTCCATGACTCTCTTCCCTCACCATCGTTTGGAATAAGAGAATCATAATCTTCGTCTACAGTAGTATTCAAATCTTCTCTACCTTCTTCTGTTGTGGGATCAAAATCTACATCCATTTCTTATTTTGTTCGAAGATAAGAAATCTTTAAGTGATCTTTACACCGAATATGCTCAGAGCCATTTACTCGCTACATAGCCAAGAGCTGCCATTCCACCTCCAACATATGCCATCTCTCCCATCTTTTGGTTGCTACTCGGTCTGTAGTAATCTGAGAGCTCAGGCTCTTTCAAATCAAAATCTGGGTGTGTTTGAGCGTATAGTTTGAAAGCCTGATCGGTCTCCTTATCATTCTGGTCTGCACAAAGTTTATTATTATATTCTTCCCCAAACCAATCCTGGTATTCCTGTCTTTTTTTCTGCCAATCACCCATTGCTTGTTGATACTTTTCAAGTGCTTTATCATGTCTTATTTTTTCTTTATCAACATGAGTAGCGTCAGAAGATAAGTATCTTGCTAGGTAACTCCCTCCAACGAATGCCGTCGCATTAAGAATAGCTCCACCAATCATCAGCGCTATACTTGCCATTTATTAATCAGTCTATAAAATCTTTAAGTCGCCTACAGCGGTTTTGGCAAAATCTTTTGTGTTTCCAGATAATCTTTCAAATACATACTACCGGACAGGACAGCAACCCATTTAGCATAGTTTGTAACACTTGACGAAGGGTCGCTGATAAACGATTCTTTCATAGCCTTTTTAGCAACATAACCCACGCCGGCAGCCAATCCGACAATGACTTCTGAGTCGGTAACCGTTTTCACAAGTTTGTTTTCAGTTGACATGATTTTATTTATTACAGATTCAGATAATCTTTAAATCACAACATTCCTATTTTTGGCGTAGCGTTTGGGAGGCTAGCCCCTCGAGCTCCCCCTAGGTGGGGGGTGGGTCTCTCGATAGTTTCGGTCTCGTTGACGTTAGTCTTAGACGGTTCGCCCTCTTGCTTTTTGTAAAAACGCATATACATATCCAATGCGGTGAACCCTATTCCAACTAGAGACAGTACAGTTGTAAACGATAGCTCTGGAATCCAAGCGTCCGCTTTGCGGTGGGGTGTCTCTGCTCGTGTAGCGTCTTCTGAACTCGCCTCCGCGTCACGTTCCATTTCCCTAGCAAGTGCTTCTCTAGCCCTCCTATTATATTCGGCAACTTTCTTACCAGCAGCGACTTTTTTAGGATCTTTCTCCTTGCTTTTTGTTGGTTGTGGGTTCCTAGTAATCTGTTCAACCTCTTGATTTTCGTCAGACATTTCTTATTTTGATTTACAATAAGAAACATAATCTTTAAATGGCGTCTTAGTAGTTTGCTCAAGAGCTTGCTTAGGCGTGCTCAAGAGAGCTTGCTTAGGCGTGCTCAAGAGCTTGCTTAGGTGTGCTCAAGAGTTTGCTTAGTTGTGCTTGAAACTTCTTGAAGTTTGTTGGAAGTCTCCTGTGAAGGTGTTAGTTTAACATGCTTAGCGACCCGAAAGAGGGCACTAGCAAGTGCCACCATCCTTCCTCCCTTCAACACCAAGAGACCTGCAAAGTTTGACAATTCGCGTTTAACCAACTCGTCGTTCTGTAAGTCTTTGCTAAGCGCTTCGGTGTCATCTACAGGAACCACGTAGGAAATGACTTGAGACACCGCTTGAAGTGCCGATTCTACTAATCCATCAGTAACTTGCTTGCCTAAGACAGTCTGGTAGCGAACAAAGTACTTTTCGACGTCTTTTGCTGAGAGCTTCTTGATATCACCAAGACTCATACCGGTACCAAGAAATTCCTTTGTAGTCCCAAGAGATGCGAGAATAGCCAGCGATTCTCGTTTGACTTCAACATCGTCTTCGAGAGGCTCGCCCTTCGAGCTCCCCTTAGACTTAGGCTCCTCTTCCATATAATCCTCAATGCTTGCCATCTTATTTTGTAAGTAGACCAAGATGTTTTTAAACCACTTCGAGGGGCTGGCCCCTCGAGCTCCCCAACTTTTCTCTAATCAGGGCTCACCACTCTAGCTCTCCTTAGGCGCAGGAATCTCTAAATAATTTTGGAATGGATGCCGTAGACAGAAACAGAGTCTAGAATACTTTTCAGTTTTCAGCAGTTCTACAAACTTTTTACGAGTCTCGACGTCTAGGTCACCTCCATAATCTTCAAACAGTGTTTTGGTGCCAATTTGAGATGGATTATGGAATGTAACCACACAGGCGACGTTATCACGGAAGGGCTTTGCTATGGACGTTAATTGTTGCGTCAATACCCACACTGATAACCCATCGTGTCTCCCTGAGAACGCTAGATCGATAAACTTGTTCGAGCGTTGCTTTAGATCTTTCGACACAGCACAGTCATCCAAAACGAGTAACGTATTTGTACCAGAAAATAGCACCGCACAATCTGTTAATAACTCGTTGATCTCATCGCTGTTACTAGCATCCGGCGATAATACCAAGAAACGTCTATCTCCGTGAGCAAATCTATGATAGGACTTATTTTTCGCATAAGTCGGACAAATCAACACAATGTATTCAAACACATTGCGGAACGGTCCTCGGAGCTGTTCCGTGAGGTACTTTGTCTTCCCACAATTAGTAGGTCCTGTGATAATACAATGAAAAGGAACTTTTTCTCGTAGTTCTTCCATCCTTTTTGTATTATCACACAAGTCTTTTTTAATACATGATTGCTCTCAAATTCGAGTTCATAACCTCCATCAACGCGTCGGCTACTACAAACATGTAGCAGGTGATGTTTCCCGTTCCTCCAATTTTCCGTTTCATTTCGAGTTTTACTCCGTCTCGCGTGTTGTTCAAGACCAGACCTCCTCCGTGAATGCTGTTATCTGGGTGTGCCCTCAAGTCGACCCACAGAGCAAACTTGTTATTAGCGTAAAAATCCTTTTGCTTGACACCCTCTCTACCGAAACGTTTCTTTACCGACTCCCAGAGGTCCGGCGGTGTCATTCCCTTGGAGTAGAGACGGTTTGGCATGCCATCCACATTAATGTTGATCGATGTGATACTTGGATTGACAAACCTTACGGAATCTCTTGTTCCTCCGGTGTAGCTCTCTGTGAACAGGCACAATATCCCTGTCATTGACCTCCTCGGCAGATTAATGTGCTCGTTTATGACACTATCATTAGGTTTGGAAATGGTGAACGTTTTGTGGAGAATGACGTTCTCGTAAAAGAATCCTCTACCAACCTGATAAGCCGACAACGCCTCACGAGCCAAGTATTCACTTGAGATGCAAGCATATTCCAACTCGAGGTTTGTGATTGTGTACGTTGGAGTCTTTACCGTATCAGCATAAACAACGACATCGGAGACTGGGGCTAGAGTAATTTCAAAGGTTAGCGGATGAGGTAACGCCTTTGGATAAAAGGCCCCATGCTCGCTGAGAATAGGATGGTCGAGTGGAACGCAGTACTTGGTGTTGTGAACTGTTGCAAGAGCTACCTCCTTAGCATCTGAGGTCACTTTATCACCTGCATTTGTCCTGAGCTTCCTCATGTTTTCAGAGGAAATACCTTGTTTTATTCTATCCTCACGGTCTTCAGCTTGTAAGTATAAGTCGTGATAGGTTTGAAAGAGATCGTATCTTTGAGTATCCTGTAGTGTTTCTCCGCCGAAAAGAATCTTGAGTCTTGACACTAGGTTCCGACCAACGTTGTTGATGAGAGTATTATTCGCGTGTCCTGCGACGTCTAGGTCAAATAGTAAGGATACACTACCTGGAACAATCACTACATTCTCTGCAAGTTTTGGAATATTTATATAGAGGGTTTCTCCAGGACTCGCCGATGAGGGATTGAGTGTAATTCGATTCAGCGACGATTCCGCTTTCAAGCCGAAGGGTTCCCGTGGGATTCTGTTTGGATTAATTTTTTCTGAAATTGCCTGCGACATATTTTATTTTAAGAAAAGATCGGTAATCTTTAAATGAATAACGGAATCAGATTATCAAAAATATACTACAGTGACATGGTCAACCCATCTGACGTTCATTATCAAATATATAGCTTGAAAAAGGGTTTATAATCTTTAGTACAAGCAGTCCAATACAGCTAATCACCACACCGGTTGTGACGCCTAAGTCGAATATTAAGTATGCGCCATTTTCGGTAAGTTTTGGTATGTTTACATACTTAAGAGACTCAAACTTATCAACCTCATACAAGATGAGTGAAAATTCTTCATCAGAAATTTTATTGTCCTTCAGAGCTTTTGTAACCAAATCTCGAATGGCCTCACCAGGATGATTAATTTTTTCTGATATCGCTTGTGCCATCTTTTATTTTAAGAAAAGAGAGATAATCTTTAAATGAGTAACGAAAGCAGGTTATCAAAAATATACTATTCCACCGATGGATACTGGAAAGGGTATTTAGCTATTTCTAAATTAGCTAGTGTCGCTAAAGTCAGTGAAGCCGAGGCTAAGAAGTGGCTTGAAAAACAGGCGTTGTGGCAGATCTATCTCCCAGCTCCAAAGTATGCCCCCAGACCGCATTGGACTGTGAATAAACCTAATCAGATTCACCAAGCCGATCTGTTGTTTATGCCCCACGATAATGAGGCAGAAAAACCTACCGTTACGCCTTGGTCGTGATTGATATTGCCTCGAGATATAAAGATGCGGAAGCACTGACTACCAAGGATTCGAGTGGAATTGCTAAAGGGTTTGAAAAGATATACTCCAGAAAACTTAAATGGCCTCATACGGTGATTGTCGACCCGGGGACAGAATTTATGGGAGAGGTAACGAAGATTATGAAAAAGAAGGGGGTTACCATCCAGCGAAGCGAGGCTGGGAACCATCGCGCACAGGCTTTTGTCGAACGCGCCAATAGAACACTGGCGGAGAGGTTGTTTTCTCATCAGTATGCTCAAGAAATGATTAGCGATGATCGGTCCAGAGTTTGGGTGAAACGATTGCCGGGTGTTTTGAAAACTCTGAATAGTCAGCCTATAAGAATCACCGGCAAAGAGCCCGCAAAATCTATTGCGTTGAAAGAGGTTGATATTGACCCTCCAGCGTATAAGCGAGCTGTTGGACTTGACGAAGTTAGACTACCACCGGGGGTTAGAGTTAGATATCTGTTAGCTCCTGGAGAAGAGGAAGGAGGTGAACGCAGACGAGCCACAGATCCTATTTGGAGTTTGAAAGTCTTCGATCTGTCACGTAGTGTTGTTTCGGTTGGACAGCCTGTGTTGTACTACCTCTCTGAAGGTGCGCCAAGGAGGTCGTTCGTTAGATAGGAACTTCAAGTCGTCCCTGAAGATACCGAGTCACCACCTGATAGCGTTCTGAAATGACCGTGAGCATAAGTGTGGATGCCATCGTCACGGATGATCCGCTTGTCATCCTCATGAGATAGAGCGACCTTGTTCACCGTTTCAGTGTAAACATCATGTTTATGACTTCTGATGACATTCATCAGTCTCATCTGAGGTTTCTTATCAAATAGGCAATCCTTGTAGTTATCAAAACTGATGCTCTTCTTGACGACGGCTTTCTTAACACCCTTGCATTTCTTTTCTTCTTCACCTTCATCCTTCTTGTATGAGTAAAGTTTGGCTCTCAGTCCTACAAATTCTGTAATTTGCTGGCCCCCAGCCTCATCTTTAAACATTCCGATGACTTTCTTGTTCACACCCACCTCAATACCGGATGGGTGACCCTCCGGAAAGTTGCTGGTGTCGAACATGGACCTCACATCCCCGCTGATGTCCTTGTAAAAGTCTTTCGTCTCGATCTCATACATCAGGCTGTCCGTATCAGTGAATAAGAGCTTTGCATCCTCACCGTACTTGGGCTTGACGAAGTTGTAGTGGAAATCATACATGAGCGTCTTGCTTATATCCAGGATGGACATGCCTAAGTAAACGGGTTTGTTGAAGGTTAACTTTGTCTTCTTCATGTGAATGGCGACTAGATTCTCGCAAAAGATGGTGCGATGTTGATAGTTCGGCTTTGATATGAGCTTCTTGGCCTGCTTCTCGTCCGTCACCAAGCAAATGTCCACCCTGTTCCTAATGTTCTCCATGGTTTTCCCAAAGACGGAGTTGTTCATCAGCTTGAAGAAGTCCTTCTCAAAATCATTAGTCGCCTTGGCTCTCAGATTGGTGTTCAAGTCAATGTAGGGCTCCAGCCACGCAGACTCCTCAAAAGTGACACCCCTGTGAATCTTGGTGACTTTTAGCCCAAAACTCACATAAAGTCTCAGAGTCTCATGGTGGATAACGTACTTTGTCTTGTTGTTGAGGTTGGGGACCAACTTGTCCACCTTGCCTAGCCCGATAGACTCCGGGGCTAGTGGGTAATCGTTGTGCAAGTCATGTAGGTGGTGGGGGTACTCCAAGTCAACCTCCAGAATGCATGGGCGGTCTCTCCAACCTGACAGCTCTTGGTCACCCATCCACCTGAAACCGTGAGTCGGTAAAGGGTTGCTCATCGCCCAGCCGTACAAATTGTTCGCATCAAGGTAGGTGATATATTTTGTAGGTAGGTTAGGGTCATACTCCTTCATGTAAGGGTTATTTGCCTCCCCATGTCTGTTGCTTATCATGGAGACACCCCCACGGATGCCCTTCTCAATCATGAGCAACATGTCGAAGTCCGTCAGAAGCTCTAGCCTCACCTTGGTGGTCTTCAAGGCTGCATCCCAAGCCAGCCCCGGCGCTGTGTAGTACCAAGCGGGATCCAGATCGTAATTCTTGAGACAAACGTCTCTAAAGTTCTCGAAAACGTCAGCTAAAAGCAACACATCCGACTCTAGATACAGATTGTGGTAATCCCTCATGGTCCCCATCCCAAAGACCTCCCACACTCTCCGCGCGTGTAGGTGATCCTCCTCCGATATGTCGGTGTCGTTGAGTTTGGAGTGGAACGCCTCTCTCTGTGGGAGCTGTGTTGCGTCGAGCTTGCCAAAGCCGTCTAACCAGTCGTAAGGGAAAACACCCTTCCTCAACAACAGCTGTAGCTCCTCCCCCTCATAGTACTTCGCCAGGTTTTTGAAGCACTCCCTTGACATATTACCTACTAGACTGTCGAGACTGGCTGACATAAACTTGAAACTGTCGATAAATCTGATATCACGTTTAACATCAATCTTGTTGCCCTTCTTGTTCGTGAAACTGTCGACCACGACCTGTTTCGTGAAAGAAATATACTTTTCCTCGTTATTAGGTATGCAACTTATCTTACCCTCTGACGCGCCTAGGTTCTTGATAAACAAATGACTGTCGTACCCGGACAGGTTGTGGAAGAAAACAGGAAAGAACTTCGGAATTTTGTGGTTTAAGTTGCATTCGTTGTGAGCAGCGCCTCTGTACTTTCCTGTAAGGTGGCAGTGGTCCAAAACTTTGTCCTCTCCTAATTCATCCTCACAGATGTGACAGCGAGTGGCATTGTTATAGTCAATTCTATCCCTCAGAGTCATTTTTACCTTCTTAGGGAACCTGAACTTACCGTAAATTTTCTTAATGTCTGACTCCAAAGACTCTACGAAAAGCTGTGCGATATCTTCGTCTGGAGATTCAGCTGTGTATCGTACAAGCTCGGATGGGGATATATCTCCGTCGAAACACTTGACGAGATAGCAGAAACCAGACGGTTTGTGCTTCTGGTATTGCTTAGTGAAGCTTTTACTCCCATCTGGGGAGCAAGTGTCTATATCCTCTGTGAAGCTCTCGAAGTCGGCATAGACAACAAAGGGGACACGCATTTTTCTGTTGTAGTTTTCGAATTTAATGTGGGGTAGATTCCCATCCTTGTCTATCTTAGGCATCTCTATTCTAACCGCTTCATGATTGTCGCAGCACTCAGAATGTTTTTCTAACGATTGTTTGCATCGAAACGAGTTCAGGCATCTACGGCATAAAAACCGAGTATGATGAAACTTATCAATTTGAGTAGATACTAATCTCATCATATTCTTTATCCAGCAGTAATGATTCGTCTCATCATCCGAGATGAGAAGTAAGTTGATTGCATTATCTGGATCCTTCTCGCTGATTCTCAATGGATATACTCCGTTTTCGTATCCAAACACATTAACCGTATATGGGTTCTGTTTCTCAAACTTGTCAATCTGTTTTAGTGAGACGGGGAACTCTATCCCCGACCAGTCGAATTTCTCAGAGTTCTCTATCATTTGTTTACTGAGCCTTTGAGGATCTTTCTCCCTAGGATACATAGCGGAGGTTACTGCCCACTTGAAACATTCGTGATCATTCTCGTTCTTAACATTGATGATCGCCTTCTTGGACGCTAGTTTCGGTGGCAGCGGAATATAGGAAGATCCAGAAAGCGGTTCAAAGGGATCGATGTTGATGTCAAAGTATTCCACCTGGTCGAATTGCCATCCGGAGCTTTGCTTTTGGAATTGCTCAACTAATCCGAGTAAATAATTTGTCATCGTATCGAACAAGTCGGAGAAATCGGTCGACTCTGTTACAGTTTCGGGCTTTTCTGTATGAAAATATCCCAGTTCTTCATCGATCTGGGCGGTGGCTGGGTCCTCTTTGATGAACTTACAGGTAAAGATGAACTTTACTTTGATAGGCTTCTTTTGTCGGTTGATGAGCTCTAGGACTTTTGGTTTGATATTAGCGATGAATGTCTTGGGGTCGTACCCTTCCTGCCCGGCTATTCCGTGGGTCTTAAGATACCCCTTCAATGCTGTCCGTTGTTCTTTGGGTGTGAAGCGACCTTCTGTCCCCTCGGATATACGCTTAATCTTTTCCTTCAGACGTTTGACTCGTTTATCTACAGTCTTTTTGACAGGCTCAGGGACATAAGATTGTATCCAGTCCGCAAACTCGTTTAACTCCCTCTTGATTGAGCCGACCGCCCTGTTCGCAAAATGCTTGAGTGGACGGACGTGGGAATTTCGCGTGGGCGGGGAGGGTTTGAGAATGGGGACATTAATCTCAGGTATCGGTTCGTCCAGAACCCTCTCCGATGTGTTGGACGGAATAATGTGAGGCGGTAGTGGCAGCCCTTTGAGAAGTTCAGCCGAAGGGGTTTGTGGTGGCGCGTTGGTCAGCGCTTCGACGAGTCCGGCTTTTAGCATCCAATAATACCTGGGGATACCCCGCTCCTTGGCGAGGGCTTTCAGATCTCTCACGGTGAGGGCTTTCAGATCTTTCACCGTTTGTTCCTCCATTTTATTAAACTGTTTATGTCTTTAAGCCACTTTTCAAAAATTTTTTAGATGTGAGCTAAAGTTGGTTGGCGTTCCGAGAGGCTAGCCTAGGTGCGATACGTGACGAATGATTGGCAGGTGGGTGTGGCTGTCACGTGACAAATAGTTAAATAGTTAAATATTACATTTCAACTACAGAATAAAAAACTAATTCTAAACCATTTTCAACTTCCATTTGTTGTTAGATTCAGTTCTGATATCCTGTCGGTCCATGTTTTCTTCGTACGACAAAACAAATCTCAAGCTTAGCCGATCATACATAAAGCCACAGACCTTCGTGTCACATTACACAGAAAATAGTATGGACCCCACCACCAAAAAACAACCAATACCGGGGATGAAGCAAGGATTTGTGCTTTTCAATGTCCATACAAACTAAAAAACTTTGATTGCATTTGACTTGAATGTAGACTGCAAACTCGCAGGAATTTCCCGCCAAACACTCTGAACACAGGACCCCCAATAAGGCAGAGAAAAGTGAGGGAAAATATTTTCGGCATAGTTTTTTTTATAGCATAGCGTATAAAATTTCTTATAGAATAAAATAAAGATAAATTATCATGAAACTTGATACATTGATATCATTGCTTAATTTGTCTTGTTTTGATCGTCTGTAGAAGAGGAAGGTTGCACAGTGATGAACCTTCAGATTCTGGTGAGAGGAACACATACTGGGTGAAGCAGTTAACTGAATTTGAAAGCTCCTGTACTGATAGGTAAGATTTAATTCTACAGTAGGAACTGTACCTTGTCTTGTCTTATAAAGAAGTAGACTTGCCCTTTTTTGCACTGTTTTTAATATTAATTTAAACACTTTTTCACAATGGTAAAACAATATGCAATGCGTTTACTATTCACAATGCACACAGACTATTATTTGGAAAGGAGTAAAATACTTAATTAGCCATGAAACTCCTTGATTATATAGTGCAACAGCACTACAATGACCAAAGACAAAGTCTAGTGAAATAGGGCTTCTGGAATTACGCGGAAAAAAACTCGGATTCTTGGCTAAATTACGCGGAAAATCAATCATTACGCGCTAAATTACGCGGAATATCAACTGTTACGCCCAAACAACATTTTGTACCGAAGAAAAGCACGAAATAAGAATATCTCTCATTTTACACGAGAAATAGAGGTAACAACCCTAAAAGAACACATCAGCTGTGCAATTAAATGTTTTGTCTTTCAAAATTTAGCCAAATTACGCGGGATTACGCGGAAATTTGTGGATTACGCGGAAAAAGCTAAATTACGCGCTTCCGCACAAGCGCGTAATTCCAGAAGCCCTGAATATAACTTGGCAGCATCACAGTTTTGACTGAAACAGCATCATAACCAGGAGGATTCCAATTTGCATGCACATGCTGACATCAAGCGTGTCTTGATACACCAATCAGAGCTTGCGATTTACAAGTGTAGTTGTATTGTAATATGTTGTTATTCAGATGGGGTCACAGTGGCTACAAAGAGCTTTACCCTGAGGAGTTTGCCTCAGGTTTTACTGACTCTGATGATGACTCTGAAGATGAGAAGAAAAAGAAAAAGAAGACTTCAAAGAAACGGTAACTTACACTGGTGAATTAAAGATTAAACTGGGTTTAGTATGAGGTTTGATAATGTAATATCATACAAAGCAGCTGTCATTCACTTTTTTACTAAAAAATGGGGCGGATATACACCCAATCAACTTCCCTCTATCAATCCCTATTCCTATAACTTCTTTCCTTTGCACAACTTTCTGTTCCTTCTCCCTACAGAAAGTAGAGACACAAGAAACACTAAAACCTCTGAAAAAAGTAGTGAATAACAAAATCTTAATATCGGCCTCCAAATAATTTACTGTATGTCTTTTATATTAGATACCATTTGTAAAGTAATTGCAAGCAGGTTAAATCATGAAATCTTTGCTATACTAATCTATAAAATGCCTTTACTTTTCTTAACTAATAGAAAAAAAATCTTCCAGTAAGGATGAAAGGAAAAGGAAAAGTAAAAAGATCAGAACTGTGCAAAGCTCAGACTCAGAGACAAAATTAAATCAAGAAAAGAGAAAAAGAAAAAAGAGAAAAAAGGATAAAACTTCAAGGAAAAGCAAGACTGAAAAAAGAAAAAAGGAAAGAACTGTTAAAGATTCCGACACAGGTAGTTGTTCAAGTAGAGAAAGAAGAAAAAGGATGACCATATCACATAAGAAGTCTACAAAAACAAAGGACAAACCAACTTCTAGTAACAAAAAGAGAACATCTTCAAAAAGGGACAAAAGAGATATTGAGCACAGATGATTTCATTTTTTAAATGTGAAACATGGATTATTTTTCGTACAGAAACAAAGGACAAACTATCTTCTAGTAAGGAAAAAAAGGAATTTCAAAAAGAGACAAAGAAGAGATTGACCACAGCTGAGGGCAAATTTTTATGTGAAGTATGCATTCTTTTTTTTTTTATCACATGTTCCTAACCTTAGCATAACAACGATTTTATTTTATATTTTGGCTTATCTTACCCTTATTACCATTATTACCCTTTCTCTTGTCTCGAAACCCTATCGATCGATTGTTTCAATTCTCGAGATTCTCGAGAGCAGGTTTTAGTCAAGTACAGAAGGTGTCAAGTCTTAGCATAGGGAAACACTTAATACAATAACTGTCTGTCAAGTAACTGCTACCCCAAAAGTTTTATTATGTTAATATTATGTTATACGTAGCAAGGAAAAAGAAGACATGACCCCCAAAAGTTCGCTGGGTATCAAACCAATCCACCGCCCTGTACCCATCCTTGCTAATAATAAAACCTTCACGATATTTATAGATGAGTATCATAGAATAAAGAAGAACAAAAATGGCTCTACAGCTTTTTGATAAGTTGTTTGACTAAGCGCAGTTGTTTCGTACAGCTAACCTGGCTTTTTCTCAAGGCCTTATTTTGTTGTCGTTTGTAACTGAAACTTTTACCATGGGTGAAATGCTTTACCCTGCTTTGCAATGCGTTAAGTTTTAACAACGGATAACTAAAAGGGGCAGTAATTCACAAGACGATGAGGGTAAAGGGGAAAGTATAGCCAAATTCCATCTGAAAGGGCTGGGGTTGGGATGGGGCGCGTAAAAAGTAGTTGGCCAACATCTCCTAAGATGTTGGCAGTGTTCACTCGAGTGTGGCAGTTCCAGTAATGCTGAAGCGGCTTCTTTGACCGGGGGCTTTTAAGGTAACGATAAATGGCTAAATCCTGGTCTCTGAAAGCCGTGTGAACGTTTGAGGGACATAAACAAGAATGTTAAAGCCTTCTAACCTGTGTTTGTTTTTATTTACGCTTACTTATATTTATTTATTTGATACCCATGAAGCACTGCGGGCTACGACATAGATTCTCCGAGTGCAACCTTATTTGAAATAGATGTATAAAACGGTTTAGTAAATACTAAAAAAATATATAGATGCTTAGCCCTCCATCACAGAGTTCCCACCCACTACCGCCTAATAACTGTATAATACTACACCCTTAGCCTTCCAGCCCTGTATCGGCCAAGAACAGCCTAATAAAACACCCGGAACCCACCCAACCCTGTATCGACTAAGAAGGGCGTTGTACTAAACCCACCCAACCCTGTATCGACCAAGAAGGGCGTTGTACAAAACCCACCCAACCCTGTACCGACCAAGAAGGGCGTTGTACACAAAACCAATCCAACCCTGTACCGACCAAGAAGGGCGTTGCACAAAATTCACCCAACCCTGTGTACCGACCAAGAAGGGCGTTGTACCAAATCCCACCCAACCCTGTATCGACCAAGAAGGGCGTTGTACAAAACCAATCCAGCCCTGTATCGACCAAGAAGGGCGTTGTACTAAACCCAAAACCCACCCAACCCTGTACCGACCAAAAAGGGCGTTGTACACAAAACCCACCCAACCCTGTACCGACCAAGAAAGGCGTTACACAAATCCCACCCAACCCTGTACCGACCAAAAACGGCCTAATACGTGCAACCCGATCAGGTCCAGCATAGTACAACAACGTAAAGCTCCTTTCAGACTCAACTTTTTTTAATTCAAAACAAAATACAAATGTTTGACTTGATCACATTTTTATCTTCCCAGGCCTGTGCATTTTGCGTGATGTCGACATTTCTGTCTATTTCCCTCAATTTTTCGGCAAACGTAGCGGCATCAACTTCGTCTAAACTTCGCGTTCTGCGATAACAAGCAAATAAACAGGCAAAAAAAATACAATATACATATACAAAAGCTTTAAAGTGTTGCTGGGTGGTGTTTATACCTCGTATTTGAGAGAGGCAAGCTTTTGTAGTTTTGCTCCGTCGACTGCTTTTTCTTTTACTCTTCCACTGTATTCCCTAGACATATATGAAACATCATGTGTAATACAATGACAAGCTACACACAAAACCGCCCTTAGAACAGCCCAGTAGTTTTAATCCCTACAAGACTTGTGATCTTCCATCCTCTTTTGTACTATTTAGGGGGGAAAACAATAAAAAGTAACAAAGCCTTCGGCGTCAAATTTTTAATGGTTCATGGACAAGTAAATTCCTCTAATATAATAAAGCTATTTCAAACAAGGTTTTATTTGTGAAAATATAGTAACGCATGTTGCATCATGGTTACCACGCGATGTAGGTGTTAACTGGCACAGCACATAAACGATAGAAATACTAATGCTCCAGGCGCGTTCCCAGGATTGGCCTATGGGGGGGGGGGGGGGGGTGCACAGTCATAGGTATCATTTGAAAAAAGCATAGAAGATTCCTTAATAAGAAATGACACACTTTTTGGCCACCCGCGCGCACCCTGCACACCTCTACGCGCCTGTTCTCTGAACCCGAATTCGTTTAACACATTGACCCCTCAACCGGCCTGTACCGGCTTTGAAAAGTACCCACAACCCAAAAAACCCATAAGTGCAAAATAAACATTACAAGATGAAGATACTCAGGCATCAGTCTAAGGGATAAATGGTCTTGAAGATATGCATCCAACCAAGGTGTTGGCAACTACTCTTAAGCCAAATAATAGCATAGGTTCTTTGACAAATTTCAAATCGAACAAGGAAAGAAATGCAGAATCACCCCTCTCAATAAAACGCTCAAAATACCACACAAGGGAGAGAGATCAGCAAACACAGCTCAAGACACAAATAGAAACCTTTTTTCTGATCCTTCAGGTTTGTTTCCATGGCCTCAAAACACAATGTCCACTCCTTGAAGCCTTGTAAAACCACTTAGATGCCTTTACGGATTGCAAAGCAAAGCAAAGATCCAGGGAAAAAAATCACGAGGGGAGGGACAGTCAACACTCTTCTCCCCAAAGTCAGACAGTTTTTTGTAAGTCTTTTCACCCCAAAGCCAAACAAATCAATTCCAGGTCATACAGACCCAGAATAGTAGTGTAAACAATTTTGGAATCAATTTGGTTTCAGAAAAGACAGCATTTAGGAGAGCTGTGGTGATTCATTAGAAAATTATTTTCTCATCCAGGCAAAGCTAAAGAATCCAGGCAGAGCCAGAAAATCATCATGAATCCACCTTTGCTTTCAAATATCCATAAGCAAAGCACTCAATTATGCCCCAATAGACTTCATGATGTCCTTAAACACTCTCCTAATATGCTCATAGCTGTATTTTTTATCAAAAACACAAGCAATATGCTCATAGTTGTATTTTTTATGAAAAATACAAGCAACCATCAACTTGTGTTTGCTTCAGCACAACGACGAGGGATTAAAAGTGGGGACCGCAAAGCACTGTTGGAAAGCTTGGATACCGCTGACTAGGTGCAGCTGTGTTTGACTTTGACGGGCTGTATAAAACTCAGAATAGGGGGAGAGGTATCTGTTTTCAGTCTGTTTTTTGTCTATTCAGCTCAAAAATAGCCAGGAGTCAATGGGTTAATAACACTGATTTGCAAATTTACTTGGTACCCAGGCAATAAGGATTACGACACAAGTTTTCTCCTAGCCAGTTAGTAAGCTCTATAGTGTGTTAATTCGGGAATCCTAAAACCCGAAGAACTGCAATTTCCGAATTAACCCTCTGCCAGTATTCTCTTAATGCAACTCAGGTGGACATATCTCTCAGTCAAGCCATCTCACTGTAGACAGTTTGCCATGCACAAAGTGTGATCCGCTAAAAGGTCAGATTTGAGTCAGGGAGGTGGAAAAACATTTGTAAAACCTTCCACTTCCTTTACCTAAAACTTAACCTAATAAACACAATTGTACTCACTCAGATGTTACTTATCCATTGAACGACCTAAGGAAAAGGTCATTATTTATCGGGGGGGGGGGGGGTTGGATGCTAAGTTGAATTTTTTACCGGTTCAAAAATTGCGACCCTACCCTTCATCGGCAATAAACTGCAAGGTAACTTCGACTCGAATGAATTGCTTTTAACCACAGCTTAGATCCATGTGGGATCTAGAGCTGCGACCGGGTGAGCGTGATGCCATCGCAGCATTAGACCCCTCATAGAGCTAAACTGTTGTTTAAAGCACTTCGTTCGAGTCGAAGTCGCCCTGCAGTTTATTGCCGATAAAGTTTAACTGAGGCAAACCGGCTATGCCATGCTGACAAGTCCTAATAAGGACAAAACAGCTGTCCATGGTTGCCGAACTGCACGGGAAATAGACTGGCTAGCGTCCCGTGTACTGTCCAAAAATTAAGGCCCTCCACCAGATAAAAAAAACAGAACTAAAATTATTGTGTGTGTGTGGGGGGGGATGACATTCCCATAAAGGGGCGGCGGAGCAGGCCTTAAACACCACCAAACCGGAGAAAAGTTGATTTCGAGCCCATTTTTCAGGGGTGTAAATAATATTGTATTAGCTCCTTCCCAACTGAAATCTTATTAGAATATGTACCACCATTACCACCAATCTGAAAAGTTAGTAGAGGGGTGGACATGAATTAAAATTCGTAAATTCATTGAAGGAAGTTATAAAACCAAAACTGCAAGAGATGAAAAAAGTAGAGGTCACACTTTAGAGGATAATCATTTTCAACACAAGCCAAACGAAACTAATGAAAGTGCAAGCAGAATGTGCATCACATTAATTTATTTATTTTGTTGGGGGTCTGGGGTTCTCCCCAGGAAAATCTTAAAAATTCCAGACTTTTAGGAGGCTCGGAAATTGATCAGAATACCTGTTCAAAAAATAAAGCCCTCCTCTAAAACCTGTATCAAAAATTGAGGCCCTCCTCAATGGTGATGATGATGGGGTGGTAATAATGATGGATTATGATGGTGAGATGGTGATGGGTAGTGATTGTGGCGGGTGGTGGTGGTGATGATAATGATATGGTGGGTGATGATGGTTATTATGGTGGTGGTATTAATGATGATGGTGGGTGATGATGGTGATGGTGGTGTTGATGTAGATTGTGATAATGATGGTGGTGATGATGATATATGATGATGATGATGGTGATGATGACGGTGGTGACAATGATGGTGTTGATGATGATGGGTGGTGATGATGATGATGGGTGGTGGTGATTCTTGTGGTGATGATAGTGATGGTGATGATAATGGTGGTGATAATGATTATGGTATTATGGTCTTTTATATAGATAAAAATGTTATGTTATGTCATGTTAGCGTAGCCTTACCTGTCATGGCAGTGCTGGTTAGTTTCTTTTCGCCGATATCATTTCCTTGTGAGCCTGCGACGTCTATATAAAGATTTTGTATTAAGGGGGATTAAGAGTTCCGGCCTCTTATTTTGCGAGCCACTATTTTTGTGGGGCAAACTCATTCCGAGGTCACTACCCCTTCATGAGTGTCTAGTGGCAGAAACAAATCAGACGTCCCAACCTCGTTCCGATAATAGCCTCTTCTATTCTTGCACACACGCGTATATAGCTTTCAAACGATATATTTTGTTGATGGGAGATGTATGAGGATAACTACAATCTTTCTACAACGTTTCACTCGCGAGAAAAATAGCCAATGGGGAACAGTAAGGAACGAACTTGGCAAAAAAGCCGTCGCGACAGGGGTATCGCAATGTGCACGTGATCCGTGGCTACGACACGGCGGCGGACGAGTACCCGAGCCACCTCAATATGTTTAGCGACGAAGGTGGGACGTACAATAGTGGGAAGCAGGTGGGTTTCATACGCAACGACGACCACGGGGGCGTGCAATATAACCGTTTTGCGCCTCCCAAAGGTGATGGGCTGACAAAAGCAGGGCTAGGAAGACTCGATCGTTCGGTCGAGGCGTACGTCTACGCAGTGCTTGGCGCGCAGGTAAACGTCCGTTCCTCTATCGCGGGGACCGGTGGGCCGGCCATGGAGGCGCAGGCGGTGTTCACGAAGCTGCTTGAAGACGCGATCATAGAAAACGACATCGCTCAAAGCGTGCAAAGGTACCAGTTAGCCGTGCAGGAGGCCAAGGTGAGACTGAGTCTTGCGGTCGCACCAGGAGTATGGCTGATGCCGAGCGATCTGGTGATAAACACGCAAAGCGTCGTGGGCTACAACAATAAACTGCAGAAAGTCACAGACTCCATGATCCCCGGCGCAAACGCGATCAACACCGAGACAAAGCCAGTCGGTGCTCATAACATGGCCGGTGGGCATCCTAGGGTGCAACACGTGACTGATCCGAGGATCGAACGCGAGGTGCGAAGCAAGGCTTTCGCACTTGCGAAAGTGCACGCAGAGGGGGCGGCGCCTGCCCCATCTCCATGTATGCATGCTGCGCGTAGAATGACAGCCGCCGGAACGGCAAGCGCACCCGGGCCGGGCGAAAAAAGTGACCACACCGCCCTCAAGGCGGGGTTGTCGGCACTCGCAGTGGCCGCGGCGTATTACTTGTTCCGATGATTGCTTTGCATTCGACGAACCAAGAACGCGGCTGCGGTTAGAATGAGCAGCCACGCATTTTGCCAAGAAATTTCACCGCTTTTCCTGCAGCCTTAAACACGAAGTTCGCGATGCTTCCTACTAGCCCAGGGAGAAGCCCGCCTAGCTTTTTCCCGATAGCCTTAAGCCCGTTACCGACCCCTCTGGCCACCGAGGAGAGCGACTTGCCGAGCGACGTCACAATGGCCGCGATCGTCGTCGCTACGGCCAACCCGATAGCGGTGACGGTAAAGCCGTACTTTTTGAAGATGGCTTTGATGCGCTCTCTGAGCGGCTTTCGGTTCTCGAGCTCTCGGTTTTCTCGTTTTAGTTCGTCGATCTCGGATAGCCATTCCTTGTTGCGCTCACGGGCTTCTTGGCGGCGACTCTCTGACGTGTTAGGGTCGTCGATGGTCTCCCTGTCTGTGGTTACCACCCCCTGCAGCACTTGAACTCGTTCTGTGTTCTCCTGGATGACCGCGTTTATCTCTGACACAGACCCCATCGCCAGCTTGAAGCCTTTCAGCTTTGCAAAGTCCTGTCGAACGCCCCCGTTCTCATTTAACAGCTGTCTTCGTTTAGTCTAACCTTCTTTGTCGAGGTTGCGAAGCTGTATTAGCGTCTTTCCCCTCCGGTCTGACTGGAACCGTATCAGATTCTCGTTAAGGTCTGGGTATTTCTCCCTGAGGGACTGGAGACCGAGTCTTGTCGCTGCATCCTCTGTGGTGAACGAGGTTTTAGCGGTCGTTTGCGTTGAGCTTCGCGCAGTCATGCTATGCGCAGCATGCATACGCGATGACTTGCTCGTCATTGGGATCGACTCCCCATCGTCTCGTCGTCCCCCGCTCCGCAATCGGCGGACGCACTTGGCAAGGTATCGTCAATGTCAACGTCAACAGACGCACCAGACGCCTATCTGCCCTATCTTCAGACCAAGCCTCCTTTGACCAGACCGCGCCACCTTACCAGAAAGCACTCGACGATAGCGGATACAACTACACGCTACGCTACGAACCCAACACCGTAACCAACCGTAAAACCCGCAAACGCAACAACATCCTATGGTACAACCCGCCCTTCAGCAAGAACACCAGCACCAACATCGGCCACAGATTCCTCACCCTGATAGACAAGCACTTCCCGAAAGACAACCACCTCCGTAAAATCTTCAACAGAAACACCATCAAAATCAGTTACAGCTGCATGAACAACACCAAACAGATCATCGACAACCACAACAAGCGCATCATCACCGCATCGTCGGCTACCGCTACCACTACCAACAACAAGACATGCAACTGCCGACAGAAAGACACCTGCCCTCTAGACGGAAACTGCCTACAGACATCTGTCATCTACCAAGCTACCGTAACTTGAAAAGACAACAACACCTCGGAAACATACGTCGGGCTCACTGAAAACAGCTTCAAGACCAGGTACAGAAACCACACCACATCATTCCGACACGCCAAACACAGAAACTCCACCGAACTTAGCAAACACGTCTGGACTCTCAAGGACAACATGATTGAGTACTTTATTTCATGGCGCATTCTTTCTTCCCACTCCGCCTACAACAGTACCACTAAGCGTTGCAACCTCTGCCTCAAGGAAAAGCTGACGATCATCTGCCAACCCAAACTATCAACTCTAAATAAACGCAATGAACTCGTGTCCTCGTGCTGCCACAAAAACAAAGCCCTGCTACGAAACAATTAGAACTGTTAATCCCGTCACCGTTAAATTTTCGCGCTATCAATTTTTCACACGTTTTGCACTGTTAGTTTTCGCCCCGCATATTTAATGTAACTCGCTATTGTTCCTCTTACCGCCTTAGCTAAAACTATCAGTCTATTATTATGTAAATTTCAATGTTAATAGTATATATACGATGGTAGGAATATTCTCATTAAATCCCCTGATGAGTGGGCAACCACGAAACAGACCTGTAGGGAAACCTATGTAGTTTGTATTTGTCTCAAACCAACACTATATATATATATATATAATATGGAACTAGATACAATAGTAGAAAACATTTTGAACTAAATAAAATTTACATTTGAACAATGATTCTCTTGCTCAGTATTCTATTAATAACAGACTTAAATTCTAAGTCCAAAAAAACATAGCCCCCCTACATATTTGCTCCCCCCCCTCCAGTAATAAATGATCGCTCCCTAAGGCTGAGATAAATAAATATAGGTTTATAGTATTTATATAATGTCATAGAAAAAAAATATTTGTCCACAAGCAATAAAGCGATTTTCAGATGTTGAAAACATAAAACAACCCGCAGGCAGTCAGATCAGCGGGCGCTTGCATCAAGCTTTAAAATGTGTAAAAGAAATGCTTATGGAGTAGCTTTTGAATTCCATATTGATTCCATATATGATTTTCTATTAAGACATGTAGAAATGATACGTATTTTTTATGTTAAGTTATTGTTTTGTTCGTGATTGTTTCTACTTCACACCATATCGCTCATTGTTTTAGATCTTTCCTTTTGTTCACCGAAAATAACAAAACTCATCTTACCTTGAGGACACGTTGGAGCTGACTTGTCCATCTTTGTCTAAGGCTTGCAGCATACGTCGGACCAAACTAAAACATTATTCAGTCGAACCTATTGTTTATATATATACAATATACGTAATACGTAATAGGAATGTCAGTCAGCGATAAACTTGACCCCCAACGAACACCCAGAACTCCTCTGGGTTTGAAAGCCGAGAGAACTGTTCACCGGGTCACTCTCAACCCGTCGACGGCTTCCCCCGGCGAGACGCTATAGGTGGCGGTCCCAAAGCTATCGGAAGGCGTCACGCTCGTGCCTGGCTCCTTGAGGGTCGGTTTCGATCTCTCCATCTCAGGGCAAGCAAATAATACCGTCGTGAACAACGTCGGCCGAAATCTCGTGAGCCGCCCGAAAATCACGTTTGTAGGAGAAACGCCCCGTCTGGAGCAGGGCATATAGTCAGAAAACATGCGCAAGCTTCGCTCCAAGGCTGGCGATAAAGCGACCAGTAACGCCAAGGAGAACGCTCTAAACGCCGCCCACGGGGCGAAGTACACCATCCCGCTAGACCACTCTCTGCTGACGGACCACGGCGTACTGTACCCAAGGGCGCTCTCCGAGGCACTGCTATTCGAGATCACACTCGCAACGGCTGACCAGGTAGTAGTCGGAAGCGATGCTACCAAATTATCCTATGGCATCAAAAACCTAGAGCTAGAATACAAAGCCTGAGGGACTACAACCTCGCCCGGTCTGCAGCCGCCGCTTACCAAAATGGCACAACGTTCTTCTACGAGCAAGTGAACCTCCACAAGACCTTTGTGATTAGCAAAGGGACGGACAGCATAATCAACGAGAGTGTCAACCTGCCGCGAAGGTCTATGAGTGGTCTGTTGCTCCTCTTTGTGGAGCCATACACGGCAGGGGCTCGCGACTCTGAGAAGTTACCCCGACATCAAGAGCGTTCGCGTTACAATCGACGGCATGACAAACAAGGTCTTCAGCCAGGGACTGCGCCCCACGGATTTCTGGAGGGAGGCGAAAAGGCGGTTCGTCCGCCCCTCCCCGGGGGGGGGGGGGGCACAGCAGAACGCCTGACGCTCCAGCAGTAAGCCCCGAGTCGTTCTATGGCGATAACAAGTTTGCTCTGTGGATCGACCGAACGACGGACGACAATGCTATCCATGGGGGCGGTCTCCGATTGGAAAACACCCGCGGCGGTGTGCATCTCGAGATAAAACGCACGGCAAGCGGCCAGGGTACCGTAAACTGTCACGTGTTTGTGGTGGCCGACGCCCAAATGAACCTTATGAACGGACAGCTAGAGTCCATGCAATACTGAGCACAGACAAGAAGTGCGCGAAGCGCTGCGGCAGCGCGGTATGGACCCCAAAAACATCCCATTTGACGCTTTTATCGTGGGCCCGACGTCATGCGGGAAGACCCAATTCATAGTGGACAGGCTGCGCGGCCCTTTCCGGGGCAAGTTTGACTACATCGTACTCGTGTGCCCTACCTTTGTCTACAACAAAACATACGACGGCTTCGGCGAGGGCGACAATCGTCTGTTTGTCGTCACACCTGAGGCGGGTCAGATCGACACACTGCTGAGGTTTGTCTCCGCTGTCTTCGGAGGCACTAATACGCTAATCATACTCGACGACTGTGCAGCCTCGAAAGACGTAAAGAGGCGCTCTGACCAGCTCGTCAACTTGGCGTTCAGCGCGCGCCACGTGGGTATTAGTGTGTGGATGATCACGCAGCAGCTCACTAGCATCACGAAGCAGTTCCGTGAGAACATCGCGGCCTTGGTGGTCTTCTATACGCCGAGCAAGGCGGACATGAAAGCTATCCTGCATGACTACGGCGCGGAGCTCTCAGAAGAGAAGATGAAAGAGTACATGAAGGCCCTCAAGACGAAAAAGTTCTCGAAGTTAGAGTTTTGCTTGCGTCACCCTTATACCATCGCCCTAGTTGAAGGGTAAGCGCAGTAAACCACCGCCCACGTATACGTATACGTATAGGTATATGCATCAATCACACCGTCCTCATAGCACGTGAAACGTACACACGTGTTACACCCTAGGGTGCATGATGGCGACGAATACTTTGAGAGTCTTCTTGAGGGGGGCGCCGCCGTCCTCCCGGCCGTCGAGTCGTTGGGCTGCTCGACGCAGCCTGCCGGAACGGCAACCGGAGGTCAGCAAACTGAGATAACAGACGCGAGGGAGAAACTCGCGATTCTCGTAGCCTCGGGGAAGTCGAGAGAAATGGTAGGCAAAGCCCTGACTCACGACGACGTGAAACGCATGAGCGCCGAGGAAGTGTGGAAGTACGAGAAGCGATACGAGACCGCTCTAGCCAGCCGGAGTACAGACGCCCTGGCAGACAGCTTTCTGAAGCTAACGACCAAGCTAGTAGGCATGGCGCTGCCGATAGACAGTGTGGTCGATCTCCACAATGACCTAGTGTCCAACTACATCATCAACAACGAGCTCCACACATTGTGCGGAAGCCTGTCTCTACGCTGCAGTCGTTTGATGGCTTTAGCCGTCGGGGCGTTACACGTAGCAGGCCATGTGAACACCGCCGGAACGGCAAGCGCTGACACGAGGTGTCAACACGAGGTAGCAGTCGCGGACCCACCAGTGGTTTGCCCGCAAACGCACACTGGCGAGTCTGCCACCTCAGAGTAGACGTTCATTTGAAAGCTTGCCACTTCTTCAACAGCCAAGTTGTTGCATCACAAATGGAGGGACCTCAAGGAAGTACTAGTGCTCAGCCTGCCGGAACGGCAGACGGGTCAGCGGAACCTGACAAACAAGCTGCTGATGATGACCATCATAAAAAAACTGCTCATGAACCTGCACGTACGCCCGAGCCACCCGCGACCCGACCTAAACACCCTGGACGAGTCGAAGCCGGAAGGCGCTTGGCAGAGTGGAACCGACTTAACAGAGCGAAGAAGAAAGCTGTGCAACACGCAGCAAATCAAAACTACAAAGACCATCACCGACGCCGCAGTCATAACCGGCCTCGTCGCCGGTATTGGCTGGGTTGGGCGCAAGGTCTTGTGCGAAGACTTCACCATAGACCCCTCCGCGAACGCCATGAACTACGCAAAAATGACTGCCGCTGTTTCGGGTGCTGTCGCTTTGAAGGGTTACCTTGAGGACCAGAAGATCCTGCCCATGTAGTAGTGTACTACACGTGTAGGCCACGTATTAGACTCGTGTTTACGTACACATAGCACGTGAAACGTACAGACTACTCGATGGCCTCCATCGCAGTTTTGGTTGGCGGCGCCGTCCTAAACGCGACTGCATTCGTTGGTGGTAACTACCTCGCAAAGTTCCTGTCGAACGATGAGAGCCCTGCCTTAGCTGAGAAGGAGAGTCGACAACAAGGCGACGACAAGGCCCTCAAGAAATACCAACAAGACTATGGACGCTACCAACAGCGGCGACAAGAAATCCTCGATTGGCAAGCGCAAAGTCGCGAGAGAGGGGCCCTCGCAAAGCAAAGCTTCACCTACACTGACTACGCGCTCAAATATTACAACAAGACCCGACCAAAACAACTCCTGGAGTCAATGCGGGCTCCTGAGTTGTCCGACTACTACATCCCCAGCAAAACGCAGAAAAACGCCGAGTTGGGGTACATTGGCGCCAGCGCTCTCGCTATCGGCTACACAGCTAGCCGCTTGCTGTGATGCAGCTGCCGTCCCGGGGCTGCATCTAGGCGGCCTTTTCCCATACTGCGCGTATTCGTATACGTATACGTATAAGATGATTGCAGACCAGTTGTGGAGTGCTATGCACGAGGTAGCAGCCGCTGCTAAGCGAGTAACACCGAAGGTGTCGTCGATGGGTGGATTATGTAGCTTTGGTGACATTGCTAACCGAAGCCTCGAGTTGTGGCGCGCAGACAGGGAGTGTGTTAAGAGATTCGCCAATGTCGTTCTCCGAGGGCCTACCGACCTCAAAAAGACCGCCTCGGCACTACCAGAGCAGACGGCAACCGCCTGTTGGAGACTGATACACCTGTTGCTGTACATTGCCGACAATGGCGGCGAAGCGCATGTCCGACGAAGAACTCGATGCGTTACTTCGTCCTATATACTACGCCAGAGGTGGCTTCCAGGGAGTGACCGCTCTTCATGCCAAACTCCCCAAGGGCTCAGCCTCCATAGATCGAGTGCGCAAGTGGGTAAGCTCGCAGCCCGTCGGGGGCTACACACAGACACCCCTTCCTCCGACTACCTTCGCCCACTTCTCGGAGCAGATACCAAACCGTATCCACCAGTCGGACCTGCTATTCGTGCCAACGGACCGCGGGTACAAGTATGCCCTGACTGTCGTTGACGTTGCTTCACGATATAAAACCGCCCGCCCACTGAGAACTAAGAGCGCGGCCGTCGTCTCCCGCGAACTCGCTGACATCTATGCAGAGGGACCTCTCACATGGCATAAAGTCCTCATAGTTGATGACGACATGGAGTTCAAGGGTGCTACCACAAAGCTCCTAACAGACCACGGGGTGGAGGTCCGACGGGCTGAGCCCGGGCACCACAGGAGCCAAGCTTTCGCCGAGTCTTTCCAGCGCTGGCTGGCACAGCGCCTATTTTGTGCGCAGTACTCGAAGGAGCTTGCATCCGGCGAAACAAACCGCGAGTGGGTTACTGCTTTGCCAATCGTCATCTCGGACATAAACGCAACGAAGACTCGCATGACTGGCTTTGCGCCTAAAGACGCCATAATGCTGAGGTGCCTCTAAAAGCCGAAAAGCCCGCCTTAGAGGTTCCCTTGGAGGTCCCCTTAGAGATCGGAACGGAGGTGTACATCGCCGTAAACGAGGAAGACCTCCAGGACAAGGGCCGACGGCGAGCCTTTTTAGGTGTCGACCTTCTCACCCCTTTTGCCTGGCACGGGCACTGGCTAAATAGATGCTTATAAAAAGAATTCTAATTTGTTAATTTTAGGTTAACAGGTTCATTCTAGGTTCTTATATGTGGTTCTTAACTATTTAATAAAATAATGTACTCAGACTTTAAAACTTACACAAGAGAAAGAAAATGATAATGCCCTATCTTTGCAAGTTAAGGTAAGTAACTTAAAGAAGTAAAAGAAATTGGGACAGTACAGGCAGGGAACGAGTACTTTTACGTCAAACCCACTATAATAGTGTGATTTGCTGATATACTTATTAATTTATAGGAATTTGATATGCATTTTTTTTATTGTTTTTAATTTTAAAGAGAATAAAATAGCACCCAGCTTTTTGTGAGGAACTTTAATTGATCCTCATATCATTTTAGAATAAATATGACCTCCCTTCACACCTGAAAGCCTTCCCTGTTAATCAAAGCATAAATTTATTTTGCTAATTTTGCTGTATCAGTTGTCTATCAAATATAGTTTAGTTAATGATATCCTTAGTAATGTCAATAAATACTTTTTTTACCTAGAACAAAAAACATATTTGTTCTAGGTATTCCCTAGGAAGATTGGGAGGACACCATTTAATAATAATTGCAGTATTTATAGAACATGTAATCTCTATATGTTTAACACATTGTGCCGTTTTTGTGGGTGGTGGAACATGATGCATAATGAAAGTACAGGGAAGGGGGGTTCTACACAAGTTTATGCTGAAAAAAGTCATGCTGGCTCCACTTTTAGGCAGTGCCTAAATCTATATATTATAGTATGTGTGAGTAGGGGACACACTTATATGTGTCAGCAGGGAACACTTGTCGTATGTGTGTGCAGGGAAAGCTTGTTGTATGTGTGAGCAGGGAACATTTATCTTATAGTACGTGTGTGCAGGGAAACATTGTAGTATTTGTGAGCAGGGAACACTTATACAGGAGTTTCAGGTTAACAGGAGTCCATAAGTAGGGATTGAAGTTGTTTTATTTTATCAGTTCAAATAAAACTTTAATTGACTTTTTGTTTAAAAAGTAGCTGGTGCTTGGAAAATTCTAGCTGGCTGTTCTGCAGGCCTCAGTGCCTTAATAAAACCCCTTCTTATAGTATGTGTGACTTTTTTGAAGCCCCATCCCCCTCCTGAATGAATGCTGTCTAAACTGTGATTTCACTATTTGTATCTTATGTTTTAGTAGCATTTATGACAGCAAATCTTTAGTGGTTGAAAACTGGAGTAGGAGATAGGGATGGTGTATTAAAATGTTTGTATTCACAAAGATCTGCAGTTGCATTTTCTATTAATTTAGTACTTAAACTTAGTAAAAGTGTTAAAAGAGGGACTGGAAATTTACATCAAGGGATTTTTGGGCATGAAATGTTGGGCTCCCTTGCAGCAAACATCTCCTGAAGTCTCTTTGTGTCCAAAGCTATACTCAACAAAAGGACTATGTAAAATGCCATGCACATTTATGTTAGTCCTGATTATTTTATTGTAGAAATGTAGTAAATAAGGAAATATCTGTTCAGTATCAGTTGTTTATCAAATGCAGCTAACACACTTAAAGCTCGTAACCTCCTCTTTGCTATTGGTAGCTAATATCATATTTAGCATTATAAATAATACTAATATCTCCAATATTTTTGGGTTTAGCTGCAAAAGAAGTAGATTGGGAGAGGGAGGTCTAGCATTTCATTACAGTGGGGGAAATAAATAAGATCGAATAAAATGTAGCCCGGACTATGCATTTTTAACAGGTTGTATGTATGCAAGGCGGATGGGAAGGATATATAAAGTATACAAAGGTTAGGTTTAATATTATGCATTTTTTTTTATTCTAAAAAAAATGGAAAACTCTAATCTTCAGGGGGGTCATACCCTTATCTGCCCAAGAATACTCATATGAAAATATTTTGATAAAGCTGGTCCCGCTTTTAGGCAGTGCCTAAATATATATATTTACTTAAACTCATAACAAACACCGAACGTGTAACGTACACGGGAAGTAGGTCCCTGAAGTAAATTAGACTAAGGATATCGTAGTTATTCCAAGTGATTAAAGCAAAGCGGCTTACATTAGTGATTTCTTTGACGGCATATATATTCGTTTGTTGTTTATAACAAGTTAAGGGAAAACAAAGAAAACAAAAGTCGAAAAAAACTAATGAAATACTCATGACGAGACGCAAACGACTTTAACTGTAAATACCTCCAAAGGAATGTATGTATGGTATATCTATAAAACAAAAAAGAAAAGAATCGGTACATATCATAACTTTTAGAACATATTAGAACCCCTTTAGTACCGAATTGCGGTGGTTTCGCCCACGTTGTTGTATCGCCCACGTCTTTTAGAGTATTTTCGCCCACGCATCAAGAGTTGCTTAGCCCACGCATCAAGAGAATGTTCACAGTTTTTACATTACATTAGAGTATCATAATCCCGTGAAATACACCTTAGCGTATTAATCACTTGTACACTCATGTCACTTTTCTCTTTTGGTCTGGCTAGAGTACTATACTAGACTAACACCTCGTGTTGCACCGAATCTTTGAGGATACAGACCCCGTGGTATTGATACAATTATTTTCTAAAATATCTCTGTTTATCACACTACACGCGATCTTTACGCAGAACATTAAGAAGCGTAAATGTTTATCACCCTTCAAGCGATCTTTACGCAGAACGTAAAGATGCGTAAATTGTTATCACCCTTTACGCGATTTTTATGCAGAACGTAAATGAACGTGAATGTTTATCACCCTTTACGCGGAACGTGCGTAAATATGGATTTTTGTGCTGTGTTATCCCTTTTGCACCTGTTACCGTCATTTGTACAAATAACGGCCCCGGACGGACCTAGTCCTTTGTGGGAGCGTCTCCTCTGTCACTCTCCAAGTTAAATCAGTCATTCTCCGAATTATCAACTTCTCTGTCACTATGTGACCTATCATCTCTGTCACTCTCCGACTTATCGTCTTCCCCATCAGCATCCGACCCATCGTCTATGCATTTGATCAACTCCCCTTATCATCACTTCCAATATTATTCATTACAAGCAGGGGCGGAAACACAAGGGGTGGATTGGGTGGATATCCACCCCCCTTTTTAAGTTAAAAAGAAAGTCGAAAGAAAATAAATGTTTGTGAGACGGAAGGTACTCTCCATGTGCCTTCGCCTGCTTTGCTGACGCGACAAATCCAATTCAGCGTGAAGTATTGTTAGATCTATGTGACTTACCAAGAACCACTGGATTCAGTTATAAGCCGTCTATCCGTCCATCATCCACCCCCCATTTTGAAATCCTGGATCCGCCCCTGACAAGTGCTCCATCCTCCCACTTTACCTTCTCTGAATGGACACTTACACTTTCTGGCCCTTCGCTCCTAGCGTTTGCCACAGTCCTGTGTGCAAAGGGAATGGCATCGACTTTTTCTCCCTTCAATATCCTCTTCTAGCAGTTGAGCTTCTCGTTCTCTATGTATAGATCAAGGACCGACACCTTTAGCTTCTTGTGCTTGCCCTCTCTATTGGGTTGTACCCAGTCATAGCTGTCATACTTTTTCAACCTTTATTCGTCTCTCAGCCTCCTCCTTGGCTCTTTACTCTTTCTTTTCTTGAACACATGCAGGCGCGTACCCAGGATTTGCTGAAGGGGGGGCTGCGTAGTCATTGGTCTCATATGGAAAAAGCATAGTATTTGAAGAATTGCTGAAGGGGGGCCACGCAGTCATGGTCTCGTATGGAAAAAGCATAGTATTTGAAGATTCCTCAATAAGAAATAACCTACTTTTCTCCCCTAAAGGGAGGGGGATGCGCGCACCCCCTGTGTACGCGCCTGTCATGGGCTTTTAAATGACGATGGTGATGACGAAAAAAGTCACCTAACCTTCGGCCATTGTGACTCATCAGAGTCACCGGAGAAAATTGGACCATATTGTAATAAATACTACTTCATGCCCATTTATCTGACGATGAGTTTTAGAATATGATGTGATTATATTATATATTATATATTATATATGAAGTAGTTAAAGATGTTAATTGCATAACGGCCAGTTAATGGTTGACTCGCAAAGTGACACAACTATGCAGATTAATGAGTTCCATGTTGGGGTTTATGTGATGGAGCAAAGAAATATTCAAAAAAATATTTGTTAAAAAAAATTAGGACCCCCCTAAGAGATGTGAAAAAATTAGGACCCTCCCCCAAAAAAATCAGAGCTCCCCCCTTCCATCCCGCTAAATAAAGACACGTCCCTTATGGATGCGTTTGTAGAAGCCTGCTATGCACGATTCACCGGTTCACAAAACACACACAAGATAATAAAAGCCCACTGGAAATTACCTCTGTTCCTTTTACTTTTTTTTGTATCTAAGTCCGTTTAATCCTCATCATTGTGGGCGTTTTTATTGCAGACTGTTTAAATTTCATAGTGACTAAGTCGGCATCGGCTTTTTCCTTTGTTTCGCCAGCCAAGCGAAATAAAAAGGAGGCCTCTGCTAGCAGGGAAAAGTTGAATGTGTGATCAAGCTGAACATAAATAGAGTAATTGGATGGAATCATTCGGGTTGGATTGCAATGTTCTAACCATCACGTATTATTATGAAACCCTGGTTCCCAAATCTCCTTCCTTCTCTTTCTTCTTCTACTATCTACAATCGTAAATAGAGCTAAACAACCTGGATCAGTGCACAAAGAGCACAAAATGCCCTCTGGGGTAGTCATCACTGGTGATTTGATGATTAAATATATTAATGGATGGAATTTATCCAATACATTGCAGCAAGTGAATGGAAAACATTTCGACGCAGGGGTATAAAATAAGTGTTGCAAACATAAATAAACGCAATGAAGAGTAAGACATATGTATTTGGAAGGAGTTTTATTAAAGACTTCGTGACCTAATTGATATTCACAAAGGAAGTTAACAGCACATGCTTGATTAACAATGCGCTGAGTTGAGTGCACCGGAGACTTGAACTGGAATCTATTAATTACATCCGAACTGATTCGGGGCAAACGTTGTTCCTTCCATGTACCTATTTCCAAAACAATAGGTTCGACTGAATTAAGTTTGGTCCGACTGCAAACCTTAGACAGAGATGGACAAGTCAGCTCCAACGTGTCCTCAAGGTTAGATGAGTTTTGTTATTTTCGGTGAACAAAAGGAAAGATCTAAAACAATGAGCGATATGGTGTGAAGTAGAAGCCATCACGAACAAAACAATAACTTAACATGAAAAATACGTATCATTTCTACATGTCTTAATAGAAAAAAATATATGGAATCAATATGGAATTCAAAAGCTACTCCATAAGCATTTCTTTTACACATTTTAAAGCTTGATGCAAGCGCCCGCTGATCTGACTGCCTGCGGGTTGTTTTATGTTTTCAACATCTGAAAATCGCTTGTTTCATTGCTTGTGGTCAAATGATTATTTTTTTTCTATGAAATTATAAATACTCTAAGCCTATTCTTTATCTCAGGTTACGTAAATATTAAAAACAGACATTTTATATGCTAGGAATTTTATGCTAGCGGCTATAACACGATTGGGCAAAAGCAGGCGGCATGACTTGACACGTCACATCACCAGTGGATACCACCCTTATTTTGTTGGTAGCTATAGCTTCGCTTTTATAGCACGATAGAGCAAGCAGGCGGAGAGACAAGACTTCACGATGGAGCGAAAAAACTTTAAAAAAACGCTAGAAAATTATCTTTCTCGGTGCAACAGCTATTCTCATTCTGTTTATAATTGCGTTTTTACCTACCTTTCTTTACACAAACACAAGGTATAACGAAAGCATTAATGACACTTCGACAACTACCTACTCTTAATAACCATTTTCTAAATTATTGCTTTGTATTTTATCTGGTTTCATTTTCAGAATAGACAAAAGCATCCAGAGAAATGGATTTTTCTTTCGCGAGATCTTGTCGTCGAGAACAACACAGTAAGTCTTATTTTTGACAATATAACTGTTGGCATTTTTTAGGCTTGAAGCATACGTCGTACCTAACACGAACCTAATTCAGTCAAATCTATTGTTTTGGAAATAGGTACATGGACGGTGCGACGTTTGTCGCGAATTGGTTCGAGTGTGTTAATAGATTAAATTTTCTGGTTGCAGAAGCCGGAAAATAGGGGTTTCGCACAAGTTGAGAGCTAGAGAAGGTTTAAAAGCAGATTTGAGGAGATATTGCTCCCCTAAACAACACCTGGTAGTTAGTGGAGTCGAATTGTGTTATACGTTTAAAATTATTTAAGTTAATTTCGGGTGAAAAACCACAGGGTACCCGAGTTCGAATTTTACAAAATAATTTATTAAGCATGCAAAACATACAATAAAGGCATTGAAACATCCTACAAATATACTTTCCATATGTTTCAAGTCGCTTCAACTAATACGGCCTTAAACCACAGGGTGCCCGAGTCATATATTTGCAAGGTTCCTCTGTGTTAACTCATAAGCTTGGGAAATAACCCATAGATTTTTTATTCTTTTGTCGTTTATAATTCAGAAGCTACGTAAACATAATACTCCAGTGTCAAATATAGCATCTGAGCTAAATCTAAGCTCCTTTATGCTTCTCTTTTATATCTAAAGAGACCACAGGGATCCCAAGTCAAGTTTTTCTTTAAATAACGAGTCAATGGTAAAACACCTGGTGACAGCTCCTTGTCCTTGAATGACTAAATTAAAAGAATGTTCACAATGAAAGCCGACTGAGATCTGTTTGGAAGACTTTGCAAATGCAAGACAAGTCAACCTAGCAGTCCCCTGCGCAATTGCCTACAATGATGGAAGTTTTAGGAAGTTCACCATAAGTCGCAATTCTTGAGGAAGCGTTTGACACATATGGTGTGTTGTTAATATCTTGGGTGGAATGGCATTATTTAGATGCAAACATGTTTTGTGAGCTTGCGCAGAAATATTTCACCACCATCATGAGGCAGATCACCACCCAAAGCTGCTCTATTCTTAACATGGCCTTTGATGAGTATTTGGATACAACGATTCAGGCTTTGAAGAGGGCCAGGAAAGGGTCTACAGATGGTCTTGAGACCAATACACAATACACCAGAGTCACGACAATGGTCCAAGTACATATAGAACCGAAAGAACAAGACCGTCTGATGCCCGGGAAGGATCTTTTCATATGAGGAGGTCTTTTCAATGGAGAGAAAGCAGCCAATGGCAGAAATCAGGAAGCTTGAGTCCACAAAATACAGGGCCTGGATGAGGTAAACCGACTAGCGACAAACGGCTTAAAAAAATAACTGAATACCAACAAAACATGAAAAAAAACTAGTGAATAGCGACAAAAAAATATTTGCAGACAACCGACATTTTATTATTTCGGATATTTTTACACTTTACTTCCATCGTCAATGGATCGTCTACTTAAATTCGGCCATTTCAGAATCTGCACTATGCATTTCCTGTTGCATCATCTTTTCATTCAATAATTAATCAATAATGAATTTATTATCAATAAGTTATTCATTACTAATCCATTAAATATGGTACAAGAGCGATTACTAGCTTGGATTCACGGACTACCGACAAAGACCGATAATTCTTACCGACTACCGAGAAATTATGGAAATTTTAACTGACTACCGAGATGCAGACCCCTACCCCATCCTGACCCTGAAAGAACAGACACGCAAATGATTCTGCATGCTGCCTACGATGCAAGCGACTTCTCAACAGTCATCATTCAATCCCTAGTACAGATGTCCTCGCCCTTCGTATCACGCACTTCATTTCCATCAGATGTCAGAGGTTTTACTACTAGCATTCCATGTGTTAACCGGGTGCGATTCCACAAGCAGCCTACCTGGTAGAGGAAAAAGGAAACCATGGCTAACGCTAAGACAAAGAGCTGCACGCCAATAGACGCTTAGTCTGTTTGGTCAGCATCAAGTCCTCGATAATGAGAAAGCAGCGAAGACAGAGGCTCAGCTGACGAGCTGCGCCATCTGATGTTCTAACATCAGACAGCCTCATGCAACATATGGAGCGTGCCAGCTTCCAACCGTTCGGTTGTTGACCAAGTCCAGAGGAACATGGATAAGAAAAGCAAGACGGAAATATCAGGCCTGTCTACATGACGAGAGACCCAGATCCACCCAGTCTTATCGAGCCGACAAGGTTTGGATGCTTATGTCAACGGAAGCCTGTTCATGTATGGCTGAAGAGGCGAAGAGCCCCCATAACATGGCGAGCAAGTAGATGAGTCAGAGGACGAAAACAGTGATAATGAGTAGGATCAAGTCCTGTTATGCTAGCGCCAAACCTTAGCAATTACCTTCTTTTTCTTTTACGATGCATTAAATACATTCTTTTTATATAGCTGAGATGTCGGATGAGAAGAGTCCGGGTACCAAAGCCTAGATGGAAAGAGGGCTGATCTATGTTATGCCTATCAAGTAACTTTGTTTTCCATTTTTAAAGAAGTAATATTTGGGCTCCCTGTGGTTTTAATGTCATGCAAGGATAAACATTTGGTACAAAAAAACGCAATTTCAATGCAGGACTGCAATTGCTAATATTGCATCTTTTCATATTAAGTTAGCATAGCATCCTGATCAAACATTCTCTGAATAGTTATCTATGTGAGTCATTCATGCAAATGTAAGACTCGGGCACCCTGTGGCTGTATCAGTTGGAACCACTTGAAACATATGGAAAGTATGTTTGTAGGATCTTTCCATGCTCATATTGTATGTTTTTCATGCTAAATAATTTATTTTGTAAAATTCATACTCGGTTACACTGTGGTTTTCCACCCGGGAAAAAAAAAAAAAAAAACGTAAATAATTCTCCACTAACTACCAGGCGTTGTTCACATGACCAATATCAACTTAAATCTGTTTTCAAACCTTCTCTAACTCTCGACTTGTGCGAAACCTCCTGCTGGTACAATATGTGCGTTTTAAAGAAATAGATGTCAGTAGTCGTGTACTGTTTACATTTAAATGATTGGAAGCTGTTTAAACTAAATTTAACTCTCCGAAAAACAGTTTTTCTCGATGATTTTCGATCTCAATTTCTATTCTATAGCATTCTTGTATATTTCACATGCTTTGAAAATGTTTTCCACGGCGGTGAAAACAAGATCGACTTAATTTCAGCATATATCCAAAGCCATTTTGAGTAGACATTGCTTTTTCTTCGGGGCAATCTTGTGGTATTCTTCGCTAATTATCGGTTGTAGACTATTGTTATGATGTACCAAATGAGAATGCTAGAAGTAAAAGAGAATTTTATTTATTTTATTGCCGATAACATGGATTTTGAGTAGAATCGAGCAATTTATTTCGCTCCCTAATGAAATGCGTTACGTTGCGAAGACGTCATCTCGAAAGCAACGATGAAGGCAACACGGACGGCGACTGCAGAGAACACATGAAAATTCAAATAACCAGAAGTGAAATGCACTCGAAAATAGATTCTCTCTGATCATAGTTAGTACTATAGCGGTTAGCATAAAGTCATTTATAGTCATTTTAATAGCCAAACAGCATAATTCAAGACCCAAGGAAAACTAATTTCGCGGCAGCCCGTCATGCTGCAATCTTTGCCTAGCCGAGAAGCTAGAACGGACCGCACGTGACGCTACACTCTTAAATAAACGAACCGAGCTAGTTACGAAATGCCGCCATTTAATAAATACCATGCAACGATCTATGAAGGTAGTTGAACTGTTAGGTAAATTCAGAGCCTAACGATTGCTCCCTAATGAAATGCGTTACGTTGCGAAGACGTCATCTCGAAAGCAACGATGAAGGCAACACGGACGGCGACTGCAGAGAACACATGAAAATTCAAATAACCAGAAGTGAAATGCACTCGAAAATAGATTCTCTCTGATCATAGTTAGTACTATAGCGGTTAGCATAAAGTCATTTATAGTCATTTTAATAGCCAAACAGCATAATTCAAGACCCAAGGAAAACTAATTTCGCGGCAGCCCGTCATGCTGCAATCTTTGCCTAGCCGAGAAGCTAGAACGGACCGCACGTGACGCTACACTCTTAAATAAACGAACCGAGCTAGTTACGAAATGCCGCCATTTAATAAATACCATGCAACGATCTATGAAGGTAGTTGAACTGTTAGGTAAATTCAGAGCCTAACGATTGCTTCATAGCATGAAACTCGCCGGTGCGCCAGGAACCATACGTTCATTACTACCCTTCGGTAGCCGCACGCTAAGGCGCAAAAACAACAGAATGTGTGTGTCTCGTGCTGGGTGCCTGCGAACTGGTACCACTACACATTTTATTAGAAATCAAACGTGGTATATAAATACAATGCAGAAAATATTCTTAACTTAAAAATTATAATACCTAACATATTAGTGCAAGTACAATTACACAATTCAAAAAAATCAATAATCTTTTGAAAATACAACTTCAAAATCACACGCCCGGTACGAAAACCCGGATAAAACCCTATAGGCAAAAAACCCGGGAAATTATTCCTCGATCGAATGCGTTGATTATATAGCCTCGAGGATTAAGGCCTTAATCTAATATACCATGAAGTTTGGTTACACAGTGGTACTAGCGTCCAACATGCGAGATGAAATAATTACCATATCTCTCATAGCTTTATCGTATATATACGATATGTAGTGCTAAAGTAGTTACGTAATAAAATTACAAAATAAAAAATAGTTGTTATATTTAAACAAAAGATCACGTAATGTGATAACACATACTCAGAACCGTAACGAAAACGCTTTCCAACTGCACGTTGTTACGTTGGAAAGCATTTAATTATTTTACAGTCACTTTTTCCGTTTTTTTTTTTTTTTGTTTTTTTTTTAGTCCGTTGGTGCGAGTTGCATGGCAATGTAATCCTCATCATTGCGGTAAGAAGACGGAGGCGTTTTTATTGCAGGATGTTTAAATTTTATAGTGACTAAGTCGGCATCGGCTTTTTTACTTTGTATTGCCAGACAAGCGAAATAAAAAAAGCCTCTGCTAGCAGTGAAAGTTGAATGTTTGGTCAAGCTGAACATAAATAGAGTAATTGGATGGAATCATTGGGGTTGGATTGCAGTGTTCTAACCATCACGTATTATTATGAAACCTTGGTTCCAGAGTCGTCTTCCTTCTCTTGCTTCTTCTACTATCTACAATCGTAAATAGAGCTAAACAACCTGGATCAGTGCACAAAGAGCACAAAATGCCCTCTGGGGTAGTACTGGTGATTTGATGATTAAATATATTAATGGATGGAATTTATCCAATACATTGCAGCAAGTGAATGAAAAACATTTCGACGCAGGGGTATAAAATAAGTGTTGCAAACATAAATAGACGCAATGAAGAGTAAGACATATGTATTTGGAAGGAGTTTTATGAAAGACTTCGTGACCTAATTGATATTCACAAAGGAAGTTAACAGCACATGCTTGATTAAGAATGCGCTGAGTTGAGTGGGCTCCCCTGTGCACCGGAGACTTGAACTTGAATCTATTAATTACATCCGAACTGATTCGGGGCAAACGTTGTTCCTTCCATGTACCTATTTCTAAAACAATAGGTTCGACTGAATAATGTTTTAGTTTGGTCCGACGTATGCTGCAAGCCTTAGACAGAGATGGACAAGTCAGCTCCAACGTGTCCTCAAGGTAAGATGAGTTTTGTTATTTTCGGTGAACAAAAGGAAAGATCTAAAACAATGAGCGATATGGTGTGAAGTAGAAACAATCACGAACAAAACAATAACTTAACATAAAAAATACGTATCATTTCTACATGTCTTAATAGAAAATCATATATGGAATCAATATGGAATTCAAAAGCTACTCCATAAGCATTTCTTTTACACATTTTAAAGCTTGATGCAAGCGCCCGCTGATCTGACTGCCTGCGGGTTGTTTTATGTTTTCAACATCTGAAAATCGCTTTATTGCTTGTGGACAAATATTTTTTTTCTATGACATTATATAAATACTATAAACCTATATTTATTTATCTCAGCCTTAGGGAGCGATCATTTATTACTGGGGGGGGGGCGGCAAATATGTAGGGGGGCTATGTTTTTTTGGACGCCGAATTTAAGTCTGGTATTAATAGAATACTGAGCAAGAGAATCATTGTTCAAATGTAAATTTTATTTAGTTCAAAATGTTTTCTCAATACCTTTATTAAAAGAGGTCAGTGACATCGTCAGCCACCCTGTCTCTCAGGGAATCTATCTTGATAAACTGAAGCTGGCAATATTATTCTATTATTCAAATCCGATGATGCAGATGACCCAAATAATTATAGACCTATCTCACTTTTACCAAACTTCAATAGGATATTTGAGAAACTGATGTACTCACAAACGATCCCTTTTATTGAGACACATGATTTATTGTATAAAGCTCAATACGGTTTCCGCAAAGCCCATTCAACTCAACATGCCATCTTAGATATAGTTAACTCAATACAAACCAACATGGACAAAGGGTTCTTCTCGTGCGGAATCTTTATTGAACTTAAAAAAGCATTTGATACTGTTAATCATTATATTCTATTGCAGAAAATTTTTATGATTTAAAATCACAGGAAAAATGTAATACTGTATATGTCAATGTTTCTTGAGGAGTATATCTTGTTAATTATTCATATTTCACCATGATTTGCTTCTTGGTTATAGCTAGGATGAAATCATATAATTAATTAGAAATCATATTATAGATTCAACATTCAAGTTTGGCCCCCAATTAATTCAGAAAGATTTACAAAACTGTTTAGTTAACATTACTAGAATACAAATAATAGACTGCTGTCTGATGATTTATGTGTATTGATAGAAAGTTCCCAACAATAAAAAAACACTACCATCTACTGCATATTTATACTTAATGGACAAAGTCAAGATGCATTTTCTAGCAAAACAGAGTTTCCCCGCTACTTTAAGTACCTATAAGCTTTTGATGACTAATTTAAATCCTGTTTTCTGAGTTTTAAGATATAAAAAGTACATTTTAGGCATAAAAAACTCACCTTTTTTCGAGGTTGAAATTGTTGTTTTCTGGTCATGCGTTTGCTCGTTTTTTTTTTTTTGCGTAAATCACGATGGTTTCCTAGATTTATTTCTACTGAGTTTCCTTTTTTACACATTCTATTGGACTAGATGGTAGAATTGGCATTTTTATACATCAGGAAGCGCTTTGAAACATCTCCCCTCTGCATTTTGTACTTGACTTTTGCCGCCATCTTGAATTTGATCCTCACTCCACGGAGGTTGATTGACAAATGAGCCGATGCTTCCCTGGGAAGCGGCCTTTTATACCGCGCCTTCGTGTTTAAAACACTTTTTATCCGTCTGATTTATATTTTCCATTTCCATTTTCATTTATTTATTCATTTTCCAGCTAAATAATTATGCTGCAGTGGGACTGTCTGATTTAAGCAGAATATATTTTCCTTGTTAATAAATTAATTATTAATTATGCATTTCACTTTTTTTTGTATTTACCCTTGTATGTTTTCATAGCGGAGCTCGCGGAGCTCCACAGGCATAGAAATATGGTATAGGTATGCGACTTGGTTTTTGTGGTCATCGCGCGGGTACCCTGTGGTGTCACTCGCCAGCCAGTCAGTCAGCCGCGCAACTCCCAGGCCCCACTCGGCCCCGAAATGGCGACTAAATACAAGCACCGAGCGAGGGAAAAAGTTCTTGTCGATTATGCGATGATTATTTTTTTTTGCCTCAAATTTTGTGACTTAAGGATAAGGTCAACAAGAGTTGATCTAACATTCATTCACGCCAAGATTTATGTGAGGATATGTCTGGTTTTAGCTAGTAAATTTAAAGAGCGAACACAACAACAAGAAAGCGACAAAAAAAAAACAATGCATGGTGAGTTTCGGACGACGATTTGTATTGTCTATTGGGGATATGACAGTTATTGGGCATTTTGCTGTCATTTTTGTTTGCTTTGAAAATGCGAGTACTCAACTTAGTTATTTAATTATTTGAGCATAACACCTTTTGTTTTGACATTCTTCGTTCTATCTATAAATTCTTGATAGTCTTGAGATATTTCATTAAGGCTAACCAATATCGTGTTGCATTTGTCATATACTGCTTAAGAAGACCGTTCTTGTCTTTATATCCTGTGCTCTTAGTTTTAAGAAGATACATAACCTTAGAAGATACAGCCACTTTTTCAACGAGGATAAAAAAATCAACCTCTATTGTTTTTTACAAATAGTGTAAAATTAGTTAGATTATAAATGGCTTGATGAAAAGATTGTTTTGAAAGAAATAATAAAAAATTGTTTTCACTCTTTTATGAACCAGGAACAACTACCTGAGGGCCAAAATGAATGCTAAAGACTGAAAGACATGAGAATTAAAAACCATGTCTTGAAGATAACAGTAAGGAGTTCTTATTCACTAGTCATTTGATACCCGCACACCCATGGTCCCAGGAAAGGGTGGTGGGATTAGACTTTAGTAAAAGCCCGTCTCCAAGTTAAGAGTCAAAAACAGTCAATACCACCACCCCTCTTGACATATTCTAGTTAAACAGTGGTCTAAAACCCCACATTAACCCCTGACTTCCCCAGGACCATAAGGGAGGGGGCTCAAATGACTAGGGCATTACTATGTGATTCAGCAGTACACAATAGGTTTTATTTAGAACAAGATACAACAAGAAGAGTCATATTTCTTCCTGTTACTTCTCCCTGTTGACTATTTTTATTCAATTGATGCCTTTTGCAGCTTTCTCCCCTACACCAAAAATAAATTAATGAACAGATTTGATTTTTAAATTAGAAATTTTCATTTAGTACTTTCACTTATATCTTCTTTTTAGGATTTCCTTTTCAAGTCAGTCTCTTTCCCATTACATTTATTTTAGAGGTTTAGATTTATTTCATTGGAATGGTTGGATCCAGGGTTTCTAAAAACACCAAAATATAATGCATTACTGGATGTATATATGTGCATATCAATTCCCATGAGGATGTGAAATCACCACTTAAAATGGTACATGAGAACTTCAGTATTGCATCTCATCTAAAACTGTGTCTGACACTATATTCTATCTTTGAAATCCTGTTTCATCCATTACTTGTTCTTCGCAAGGACAAAGCTTGTCAGTATGTAGCTTTACAAATGTACATGAATGGAACTTTTATGAGGGGAAGGGTTTTTTAGGCAAGATACTTAAACTTTATAACACTAACAACAACCATGTTCTTTTTCAATAATAGAATTCTGTTCACATAGCTTGGATAGCATAGGCTTGGCCTCTTTAGAGGCCCGTGGTGGTGAAAGGGTTAAGATAATGGGAAAGGGGAAATGTCAATAAATGCTCAATCAAATTATTTTCATTACTCATATTTTGTTCACCAAACCTTTCAAGTTGAGTCGATTTCCTTTATTTCTCCTCTCCGGTCGTGTCTTTTTTAGTCAATTGATAATCTTTGCTGTTTCCTCTCTACCCCAAACATAGATCAATAATTTTGGTTTGGTATGAAATTAGAAGTTAGCATTTTAGCACTGTCAGTGATGTCTTAGATGTATTTTTTTAGGATTTGCTTCCAAAATCAATCTGCTTTTTCTCCATTGCATTCATTTTGGAGTGGGCCACCAACAACAAGGCCCCTATATGGTAAAGGGTGGTTGCACCAATATGTAAATGCATGAAAGGAGATATATTTGTTAATTTTAATTTTCAGACATTTTTCTGAATATTCAGTCCAATGAAGGAGAGAATCACCAATAAATCAATAAATACTAATTTCAGTATGGCATCTAAACATTCTAAATATATTATTTGGAATCTTTGGAATGCTGTTACATCCATGACATATTCTGCACAAGGCAAAACTTGTTGGAGTATTGTTTTGATTAAAAAAATATTCATAATCTGGAACTTCTGTGAAGGGACATCATAGAATTTACCATTAGAATCTTGACAACTTCGACAGCCATATTCACACCAGGAATTGTGTTTGTTAACTCTGATGTTCTGCAAAATTTAAATTACTGAATAAGGCCTGGATCCATTTGGTTGGTCCAATGAATAAATCTCAGTAAAGAGCAGGATAATAGATCCCCAAAAATACTTCGATCCGTCAATACAAATGCTGGCTCCGCTTTTAGGCAGTGCCTAAATCTATATATTACTTTTAATTCTGGTTATGTATTTTCTTTATGTTGACCTCATTACACAGCATAGCAATTACACCTTTTGCTTTTTATCACCGAGAAATACGAAGCCATTTTAGCCAAACTTACAAACATTTACGCCGACGTACTGTCATTTATGCGAAAGTAAAATCATTTGAATTAAAAGGAAATACATTAACGATTCTCACATAATCGAGTGCACACAATTGCATTTTCATCACATTCATTTACACTTTTTGACAATCAGGAACGAAAAATCTGTTTTCATTATCGCGTTAAAGCATGACAATAACACTAACAAAATATCAATAGTGAGAGAGCTCGCAATCAATACAGTGAACGGAATTTTCATTAGCATTTTTATTACAAAGAGGGCAAACTATAGTATTTTTAAAAGGTCATTTGCGTGATTTCTACATTCATAAGCGCCTCCGTACTAACATGACATACTTTTATGACAAACAATTACCCTTAATATATTTTCGATCAAAAATGTATTTTATCGCCGGAATTTTCAAGTAATTTACTTGGATAACTTGAACATTTTTTAAGGCAAGATAATGTATGTATTTTCTCGATCAAATCATTTAAATAGATGAACCTTTTACAAGATCATTTTTTGCTCATTTTGCTCCCAGACACAGAATTCCGTTCGAACATAGAGAAAAGCTGGTAATAGCGTTTGAAGATGACGCAGAAGATCATCTTCAAGTGGTTGACACACTGGGTGTTAACCGCTCTACAGCTAGAAGCATTGTGGCGCGATACATCCAGCATGGGCGCATAAGGGAGCTGCCAAGAGGCGGACCGAATAACGTGCGCGCAGACGACAAGATGCGTGACTGTGTTAAAGAAATCATCAACGAGAACTGCCTTCTCACCCTACAGCAAATCAACTGACAGCTCAGGGCACGTCTCCCTTCTAAACCTAAGGTCCATGACCGGACAGTGGCAAGGATGCTGGACGGGATGCTTTACCTGGTTAAGCTCGCGAGACCACTACCCGCGGACAGAAACAGACCAGATGTTCTGCATAAAAGGGTGGAGTACGCCAACTGGTTCATGGCTATTGGCGTTGTAAGACATTGTATCTTTATAGACGAATGTGGGTACAATATTTGGACTGCCAGAAACCACGGAATGGCAAGGCTAGGAGAAAGAGCATACCGACAGTTGTGTAGGAAGCGTGGCCGAAATTTGACTGTCACGATGGCATTATCCCCGATTAATGGGCTGATATTCCATTCAGCATTCGTTGGTGGTATAAATGCTAGACGATTTGCGGATGTTTTTTACGCAAGTGCGGCTAAATCTTGATCCTGATGAGAACGTCGTGTTAATTTATGATGGGGCATCAGCGCACCGCATCGCCGTTAACCCGGGCCCAAATACAGAAATAAAGATGTTGCCGCCCTACAGTCCGTTTCTAAACCCTGTAGAGCAGGCAATAAGTTGTTCAAAAGCAGCGATAAAAGCAGACATTTTACGGCCTCAAATACAGGCAGAAATGAACAACAGGGATAAAGCAAGGAACAGAGGAGTAACATTGAGTATTTATCGCACAAATTTGTTGATTGAAGCGCTTCAGCGAAACATCAACACCATCACACAGCCAAAATGTGCCGAATGGTATAGGTTCATGCAAACCTATCTACCACGCTGCCTCAACTGCGAAATGATCGGGGCGTAATTTGAGTGCTAGCATCAATTATTTTCCATGTCTGTGCATTATTAGAGCACCAATAAACAATAAGTAGTTGAATGTTTATTTTAGGATATTGTTTGTCATAAAGGGCTTATTGTTTGTACGGAGGCGCTAACGATTGTAAATAGCACACAAATAACTTTTAAAAAAAAATATTGTTTGCACTTGCTGTAATAAAAATGTTCATGAATATTTTGTTCACTGTATTGATTGCGATTTCTCGTATTATTGATATTTTGTTTGTGCTATTGTTATGCATCAACGCGCAAATGAAAATAGTTTTTTATTCTTGATTGTCAAATAGTGTAAATGAATGCGAAGAAAATGCAATTGTGTGCACCTAATTATGTAAAGTTCGTTAATGTATTTCCTTTTAGTTCTAATGATTTTACTGTCGCATAAATGACAGTACGTCGACGTAAATGTTTGTAAGTTTGGCTAAAATGACTGCGTATTTCTCGGTAATGAAAAGCAAAAGGTGTATTAGCGGAGCCAGAGTGGCCGCAGCCAGCGCGCGGAGCTCCATAGGTATAGAAATATGGTAAGCTATGCGACTTGGTTTTGTGGTCATCGCGCGGTTACCCTGTAGTGTCACAAATCAGCCAGCCAGTAATAAAGCAGCGCAACTCTCAAGCTCCTCTCTGTTCGGACGCTTTTACGTGTTTTTAGTTCGAAAGCTTGAAAATAGTATTTAATAAGAAAATATGCGGATTCAAATAGGCTGAAGTCTTTGAGGTAGTGTTTTGTTTGAAGTAAGAGCCTATAGTAAAATCTACCCGTGTTCGTGAATCCCGCCCGTGGCAGCAGCTAAAAAGAGGACTAAGAGAGGCTCTACACTACCGTTCTATATTTATTTACGTCTATCATCACGTCACGTCCTTTGGATTGATGTCTGTTTTCAGCTATAAAAATAATTCAATTGTGTCAACGAGTTTCTTGCTGGCAGAAAGTCGACAACTTCACAGTTTACAACAAAAGCGAACACAACCACAGGTGACAAAAAGAAAGAGTTTTAGACGACGATTTGTATTGGGAACATGACAGTTTTTTTTTTTTCTTTTATTGTTGTGCTTTTATAATGCTCGTTTCTTCGTGTTTTTTTCATAACCAATCGCTGAAACTACAACTCCGTACAAGCTTTAGTTTAACGTCAATATGCCATATCAAAGTCATCTATCTTGTTTTGATTGGCTAAAATACCATCTACTTGAATTCCGATTGGCTTATAATTTTAACTTGCACTTGAATGTTTTTTATTCTACTGAAAAACGCCATGAAAATGTTAAATACGTAAATACTTACATGTTCTATAAATTCAGGCGTATTTCCTTTACCGTAAGTAAGAATTTAACAAGAGAAATACCTAGGAGTCTAGTTACTGTATCAATGTCACTTAGCTTGTTGGATTTATACATGAGTTTCTAGAGTTTGCTTTGAGAATTTGTGGTCTAATCAGACAATTTGAGCATAACACATCCTTTGATATTCCTTGTTCTCTCTATACTTTATTGACTGCGTTGAGATATTTTTAAATATCTTTAGCCTTTAAAAAGGCTGACAAATATCATCCTGTCATATAATGCTAAAAAAGACCTTTCTTGTCTTTATATTTTGTGTATTTAGTCTTTTCGAAGATACTGCAACTTTTTCAACATTTTCATAACTACATTGACTTTACAGTTACAAGAGAATTTTCTCATCGAAAATAAAAAACAAAAACAAAATGCAACCCATATTACCTATATTTTTTTGCTTTAAAATTGTCTGCATCTTGTATACTTTCTAATGTGTTTATTAGTTTGTATTTAAATAATTGCGGAAAATTAGTAAGGTTATAAATGGCATGATGAAAATATTGTTTTGAAAGAAAAAAATACTTAATTGTTTTCACTCTTATTTAGGTAAAACCAACTAAGGACTACCTGAGAGCCATGATTGATTCTAAAGGCTGGAAGCCATGAGAATAGGCAAATGTCTTAAAGATAATTGTTAATTGAGGTATAATTGAGGTATTCGAGTTGGACTTCAGTTAGGGAAAGTACTTTTCAGTTCAATACATTGAATTCCTGTAGTTCTCTGTACAGGTGAAGAATTGCTGATGTACATGTGCTGTACATGTGCTTATCAAAGTACAGCATTGATGGGAGAACATAACTAGTCATTTTTTATTTCCATTTTGTTTAGTTTGCTTTTTTAATTTGTTGCGTCTTTGTATTTAATCATGTCGAGAAAGTCATCAAAAAAGGCAGCGAAGAACCGAACTGATTCTTTATCTCTCGGTCCGACTACTATCGTCGAGGACTAGGAATTGGTTACAATGGCGGCCGTGAAAAATCTTCTGGCCGTCTAGGAATCCATGATGAGATCCCTATTTGAATCAATGGTATTGCAGATAAGTAGCCGGGTCGATGACCTGGTAGAGAAGGTTTCGGGCCTAAAGGCAAGCCTTGAGTTCACTCAGAGTGAGGTTGAACGCTTTGGGCCTATCAACAAGAAAGTTAAAGAGACTGACAGCGAGGTTTAAAATAAAGGACGCTCTCGAGTATCTCGAGAACCAGTCGAGACGTAATAATATACGTGTGTCCGGAATACCCGAAAGTCCAAAGAGTCGTGGGCCGATTCAGAAGCTAAAGTGAAAGAGGCGATCCAGACGAAGCTTGGTTTGGAGATTAAGATCGAAAGGGCGCACCGCGTAGAAAGGAAAAAGGCAAAGGGCAGATCCTTGACGCAGTCGGAGAAAGAGAGGCCGAGGACGATTGTCTGTAAACTCAAGGACTGGAAGGCGAAGGAGGCGGTTGTGAGAAAGGCCAGGATTGATAAGCCGGCGGGTCTCTACGTTGCAGAAGATCTTGCAAGGGCTACACTTCTTAAGAGGGAAGCTAAAATCGAAGAGATGAAGAAGGCGAGAGCTGAAGGGAAGAGGGCTTAATTCATACTAGATTGCCTAATTATTAGAGATCAGAAACAGAATGCAGCCGAAGGTAACATCCAGGCAGCCGGCAGCGGATAGTGTGATAAGTAATCTGAATATTCCTTTAGCTTACGTTTTGCCTTTTTGTCATTTATCGGATGAAGATTTTCAATTAGCGCTTTTTGAACAGCAAAATGGCGTAATTAGATTCGATCATGATCGATTAGAAAATCTTAAATTTAACCCCTTAGTTTCTGAAACAAACAAGCAACTTAGCTTATGCGTTAATAATGATCCCGATGCAAATTTCTATTCGTCGTTTTCATGTGACTACTACATCGAGGATCAATTTAACGAATTAGTGAATAGTAAGACGCAAAAGGGGTTGTCTATTTTACATTTGAATACCCGAAGTTTGTCCGGTAATTTTGATAAGGTAACCAATTTACTGTCAACACTGAATTTAAATTTCTCAATGATAGGAATTAGTGAGACTTGGCTAAAAAAATGTTTGTCATTCTTGTGACATTCCAGGCTACAATTATGCTCATGAACCACGCAAAGGCAGAACTGGGGGAGGTGTTGGCTTGTATCTAAAACAGGAATTCGAGTTTAAATGCCGCCCGGAAATATGCTTTCCTGATACTTGCGCGGAATCCTTATTTGTTGAAATAACTCGACGAAAGGAAAGAAACATTATTGTTGGCGTTGTCTATAGACCGCCAGAAAAAGACGTACAAGAATTTTGTGATGAACTAGATCAAATTCTTTTAGCCATCTCTAAAAATAACAAGTTGTGTATATTAATGGCTGATTGGAATTTGGACCTAATGAAGCATGATACCCATCGTTTAACTGCTGAATTTTTGGACATAATGTATTCTAAAATGTTTTTTCTTTTGATAACGAGCCCAACAAGAATAACTTCTCATACCGCTACACTTCTTGACAATATCTTTATTAACGACCACGATAGTTTCAGTAAAAGCGGGATATTGTTTTCGGATGTATCTGATCACTTACCAGTTTTTACTTTACTTTCAGAAAATATTAATGTTGTTGATCACAAACAATGGACATTTTATAGAGAAAAATCCGCCACCAGCAAGGCGAAATTTAGATCTGAACTAGAAATGCACAGTTGGGATCATATCCCTGATGATGATCCTTGTAGTGCTTATAGCGATTTCTTAGATACGTTTACGACGATTTATAACAATTGTTTTCCATTAAAAAAAGTAAAAACAAAGAAAAGCATTACAAGGAAGCCTTGGTTAACTAAAGGTCTCCTGAGGTCAATCAAGAAAAAAAATAACTTATATAGACAATTCTTATGCTCTCCAACATTACGTCACGAACATCAATATAAGAAGTTTAGAAATAAGCTTAATCACATACTTAAAATAGCAAAGCGTGATTATTATGACAAAAAACTATTCGAATACAAATCCGACGTTAAAAAAACCTGGAGAATTCTTAATGTTATTAATCGTCGTCAAAGTAATTCACGTTTGCCTTCTACATTTAAGGTTGCCGGCCGTGAAGTCAGCGATTCGATGGAGATTGCAAATGCTTTTTGTGATTATTTCACAAATCTTAGTCCCTCGTTAGCGGAGAAAGTACCATCTTCTGATAAATGTTTCTCTAGTTTTCTGAACAATGATATTCTTAATTCAATATTTTTTTCTGATACTGATCACCAAGAAATCATTGAGATCTGCTCAAGCCTTCGTCCTGGCACAGCTGCTGGGTTTGACAATATCCACATAGATATTATAAAGCCAAATATTGATATAATTTCCAAACCAATAGCTGATATTATCAATTTATCTACTCGGTCTGGTATAGTCCCAAAGAAGTTAAAAGTGGCACGCGTTTTACCACTGTTTAAGGCTGGTGATCAGGCTTTTTATGCAACCTATAGACCTGTGTCCGTCTTACCAGTTTTTTCGAAATTTTTCGAGAAAGTTGTGTATAAACGTTTATATAATTTCCTGATTAAATATGATATTCTATCAAATAACCAATATGGTTTTAGAAAGGACCATTCGACAGCTCTTGCACTTCTTCATTTATACGATACTCTATCTAGTGCTATTGATTATAAAAAATATACATACTCTAGGCGTTTTTATTGATCTGTCAAAGGCGTTTGACACGGTCAATCATGGCATTTTACTAGCTAAATTGCATAACTATGGAATACGTGGAACTCCTCTCAAATGGTTTGAAAGTTATCCAGGGGTGGATCCAGGTTTTTGAGTGAGTAGTTTCTACCGAAACACCAACAATAGAGGTGTTTGAGAGGAATGCTCCCCAAAAAAATTTGAAATTTCAAGCTCTATAAATGACATTTTCTGCATTTTCAGAAAAGTTAATTACCCCAAAAAGAACAAAAAAACATGCTATCATAAAGGCAAAAAAAGCTTTATTTTGTTGAAGGTGGTACATGGAACACCTTGCTCTACAAAAAAAATATATGGTATCCAAACCGGTGCCACTGGTCTATGTCCAATATAGCTGCCTACTAACTGTCTTTGAGCAGGAGAAGGAAAAATGGTACTTATAGATGGCAAGCCTGTGTTGGTCCTTGGTCCAGGAGTTTTCAAGATAATAAGAAAAAAATACAATATTAATATCGTATGTCATATACAAAAGATATGTACAAATTATAGACAATATAATTTGAATAAAAACTCCCCTTTTTCATCCTTGGGGACTGCAGTAACTGGAGCTCTGGAGAAAAATCCAACATTGTTATCATAGTTTAAAAGAGAAAAGTAGTGAATGATTATAAAAAGAATATAATTTGAAAAAAACTCCCCTTTTTCATCCTTGGGAACAGCAGCCACTGGAGCTCTGGAGAAAAATACAACATTAATATCAAGTTATAAAAATGAGAAGTACTAAATGATTATAAAATATATATATAATTTGAGAAATACTCCCCTTTTTTATCCTTTGAAACTGCAGCTTCTGGAGCCCAGGGAAATGTTTGTAAACCATTCGAGCTTAACATGAAATCCCAGTGTCAATAGAAAAATTAAAATCATCACTAAATAAAAAAAACATCTAGAAATGACTTTTTAAGAAAGTTATACAGGCACCAGTTTGAGTTTCTGTAGCTGTTCTCCATCAGTTTAAAGGTAAGACCCAGATGGAACATAACTCACAAGCCCTCTAGAAACAGATGGTGCAAAAATTTAAGTTAATATGTTTGCCATTCTCATTCTCCTAGGGTGCAATTGAGCAAATAAATCTATTATTCTGTCCAGGTCTAAATCCATGTCTTTGTGGGTATACATTAGTGCCAGCCCATTCAATCTGTCCTCAGTCATTGTGCTTCTCAAATAGGTTTTAAGATTTCGAAGGGATGAAATGGATCTCTCACAAGAAGCAGATGAAATTGGAAGTGTGATCAGGATCTTTAACATGAAATAAATATTGACATATGCATCTTTGTCAATATCCTCCAGTGTAGCCTTAAGAGTGTCTGGAATCACTTCTCCTCTGTTATCCCTCCCCTTCCATAATCTCTCCCATAATAAAAGCTCTGCCTGTAAACCTATATAATTTGGCATGTCCTGTCTGTAATAGTTACAAAATTCTAAAACATTAGGCTTCCAGTCATCAGTAGCAATCAAAACAGAGGGTATGATCGAAATACCTTTGTAGCAGATAAATACATCATCCTTGAATCTAGAATCGAGCTGCTCGAGTACATGGTCTAGGAAAACTCTGCTCAGATTTATCTTGTAATAGTCTTCAGGATTTGAAGCAGGAGCATTGGGTCTATGTGTCTGTCTCTGAGCTACCCTTGGCATATCTGGTTGTACATCTACTTGTCTTGCGATAGTCACTGCATCCTGGTACAGTTCATGGTGTGTGGCATCAATGTCATTGCTCATTTCTGTGAGAACTGATATCAGAAGAGCAAGTTCTTCTTTAGCTTTCAGGATATCCATAGCTTTACTTTGCAGCTTCACTGTAAGTGGCTTAGTTAGTGCCAAAATATGTCTGACAATAACAATAGCAACAATAAAGGAAAAGTTGATAGCATTAAGTAATGATTGGGCATCTTGTCTGCTGGTAGGATTCCAGTTGGTATTTTCATGCTTGTGTCTGTTCATTGAGATATCTTCTATTGTAGCTGTGACTGGATGGAGAAGCTCAACTATTCGGTCCATAGCATCTATCCTTTCAATCCATCGGGTGTGGCATACATTAATTAAAGAAGTGTGTTTTTTTTTTGCAAAAGTTCTATGATCCTGAATTCTAAATGTTCTTGTCGCTTGGGAGAGTTGTCAAAAAAATTCAAAAAGCTTTCGCACAACATCCATCATGTTTCTGACATTTGGTATTTGGCAGGTATTGGCAATACACAAATTCAGCTGGTGATTCATGCTAGGACAAAAATTGCCATCTCATGTTCTGCTCTGATTAACGAGGAGGCTCCATTAATTCGTCCAGCCATATTGCCAGCGCCATCATAACATTGGCCACGACAGTCTTCCATCATCCATCCTAAGTCTACTACAGCTGCAGTTATAAGGTCTTTGATGGACTCTCCTGTTGTTCCCTCCTTACAAATATAAAATCCAATAAATTCTTCTCTGAAGTTTTTGGTTGAGTCGAGAAATCTAATCACAACAGAAAGATTTTCTTTGTTTGCTATATCAGCCGCTATATTGCTATCTCTCATTTCCTGGGATAAATTATTTAAAATATGAGCACCAACAGTTGATATCATTTGATTCTGGATGGTCTTTGAAATGTATGTGGCATTTCATGGTGAATTTTCTAGGTGCTGCTCCAGTATTTGGTCACCACTATCTACCCGGAATTCAAGCAGTGCCTGGAAATTACCAGCTAGGGCAGCATTAGTGGGGTCACCATCCCTCTAAGTGGAGATATTGATTTTCCCACAGAAAATAATTGTTTTAAAAAGGGACCTAAGGATATCACGGTTTCTAGCAAAATACACCAAAATCTGGAAATCGACTCTGCCAAATTTTCGTCTTTAATAAGACTTCTTCAGGGCAGACTGAAGAAGGTGAATCGTTACAAGCTTATTTATTTATTTATTTATTTATTTTTTATGATGTAAATAAGCTTGTAACGATTCACCTTCTTCAGTCTGCCCTGAAGAAGTCTTATTAAAGACGAAAGACCTTTATTTGCTGATGATACAAGTATATTTTTCTCCCATAAAAACTTAGACTCATTATGTCTCACAATCAATAATGAACTTACCAAATTAACAGATTGGTTTTGTTCAAACAAGTTATCTATAAATATAAAAAAATCAAACTATATTATCTTTATGCCACGGCAAAAAAGCCAAAACCTTGGTATAAAGGTCACCTTAGGTGATCAGAATATAAAGCGAGTTAAAGAAGCAGTATTTTTAGGTGTTATTCTTGACGAACACTTGACATGGTTACCACATATTACCAATGTCGCGCGTAAGGTTTCAAAAGCTGTAGGAATTATGTATAAAGCAAGTTTTTGCCTTTCAAAGCAATCACTATTGACGTTGTATTATTCTTTGTTATATCCATACTTGCAATACTGTGTTAGTGTTTGGGGATCCACTTATCCATCTAATTTAAATCGTATTCTCATGCTCCAAAAACGAGCAATACGTATAATTGTTGGAGCATCCTATGATGCACACACTGATCCGATATATAGGAATATAAACATATTGAAATTCAATTATTTTTTTTTTATTTCAAATAGGCAAGTTAATGTATAAATTTAAAAATAGGTTACTTCCCTAAACATTTAACAGGATATTTCAATTGAACTCTCAAATTCACGATTATTACACGAGAAGCTCTAACTTGTTCCATATTTCAAAGTTTAGAACAAATATACATAAGTTTGCGTTAAGACAACAGGGACCTAAATATTTCAATTCATTGTCTTCTGATATTCAGTCTGCCAAAACGCTTAACTCTTTTTGTAATAAGTTAAAGACTTCTCTTATTAACTCTTAATTTTTTTTCTTTCTCGATTTGTGTTTGTGTGTGTGTGTTTTTTATATAAGTATGAAAAAAATATGAAAGCTCTCCTAACAAATATTTATATAATTAATCTGACTGTCCGAACTATCAAATATGTATTTTCTGTTAAGATTTAGGAGGTCCGTCTCGTATAAGCCTTGAGGTTTACACTATGTAAATTATTATATTATTATCTTTATTTAAAAAAATGTATTAAGTGATAAAACAATAAACTGAAACTGAAACTGAATAATTTAGTAGGGGATTTCTTACTTTTATACAACAGTATAAGTGTAATAGTTTTTTTAGAGCAAGATACTTTCTCTCAATGATAAATCTGTTAAGAAAACATTTATCTATCAACCTAAAGATAATGAGGAAAGGGGAAATGTTAGGAGAGTGTTTTTGCATTACTGTGAATTTTTTTATCAAAGATAATATAGTCCCATTTCTTCCTTTTTTCTCTCTCTGTTAACTATTTTTTGTACGCAATTGATATTTTTCACTGTTTATTCTCTGCACCCTAAATAAATTAAAATAGGTTAGGTTTGAAAATAGACATATTCATTTAGCTCTACTTTGAGTAATATCAAGGGTTTTTTTTAGAATTTGCTTCCCAAGTCAATTTGTTCTCCTCCTTTGCATTTAATTTTGGAGTGGCATTCAGGGTTTCTATAAAACAGCAGGCCACCTTGCTTAAGGGTGGGTGCACCAACATGTAATGCATGACTGTTACATCCTTGGTGCTGAAGTATTACCAGTAAGTGATAGACAAAACTTCCATATGGCACCTGAAATGTATAACATTTTCTCTTTGGAATACTGTTGTATTATTTGTTTCTTTGCAAGGGCAAGGCTGGTCAGAATGTAGCTTTGATACAAGTCTACATTAGTGAAACTTCTATAAAGGGAAGGGGTTTTTATTAGAGCAAGGTGCTTAAATTATATAAAGATAACTTGTGCTTTTTCAATAATAAATTTGTAAAGAAAACAGTTTTATATCAAACCTAAGGGTAATAGGAAAAGGAAAAAAATACTAGGAAACTTTTAAATAGAGTCACATTTCTTCCTTTTTGCGCTCCCCTTTGAATTTGTGTTTATTTGTATAGACAGCCTTTTTCACACCAAGGTTTAGTATTTGTTAATTTTCATACTGCATATTTGATATTATTAAATGAGTGCTTGCTTGATCCATTTTATAATTTAATATATAGATTGAGGCACTGCGTAAAAGCGGAGCCAGCATTGAACACCTTTTGACTGATCGAGGTATTTTGGGGGAATCTAGGATCCTGCTCTTTACTGAGATTTATTTATTGGACCAACCAAATGGATTAAGGCCTTATTCAATAATTTAAATTATGCAGTACATTAAAGTTTTTCAAACACAATCCCTGGTGTTAATATGTCTGTCGAAGTTGTCAAGAGTCTAATGGTAAATTCTTATGTCCCATCATAGAAGTTCCATTATGAATATTTTTTTAATCAAAACAATACTCCGACAAGCTTTACCCTTGTGCAGAATATGTCATGGATATAACAGCATTCCAAAGATTTTAAATAATATATTTAGACTGTTTCTAAACCATACTGTCATGCTTAGTAATGCCATACTGTAATTTTTATGTATTGATTTAGTGGCGATTCTCTTCTTCATTGGACCGAATATTCAGAAAAATGTCTGGAAATTAAAATCCAAAAATATATCTCCTTTCATGCATCACATATTGGTGCACCCACCCTTTACCATATAAGGGCCTTGTTGTTGGTGGCCCACACCAAAATGAATGCAATGAAGAAAAAACAGATTGATTTTGGAAGCAAATCCTAAAAAAACATCTAAGGCATTACTGACAGTGCTAAAATGCTAACGTCTAATTTCAAAACAAACCCTTTCATTGATCTATGTTTGGGGTAGAGAGGAAGCAAAGAATATCTATTGACTAAAACATAGTCGACGGGAGAGGAGATATAAAGGGAATTGACTCAACTTGAAAGGTTTGGTGAAAAAATATAAAAGTAATGAAAATAGTTTGATTGAGCATTTCTTGACATTTCCCCTTTCCCATTATCTTTACCCTTTTACCACCACAGGCCTCTAAAAGAGGCCATGTCTATGCTATCAAGCTATGTGAACAGAATTCTATTATTGAAAAAGAACAAGGTTGTTGCTAATGTTATAAAGTTTAAGTATCTTGCCCTAAAAAAACCCTTCCCCTTAATAAAAGTTCCATTAATGTACATTTGTAAAGCTCCATTCTGACAAGCTTTGTCCTTGCGAAGAACAAGTAATGGATGAAACAGAATTTCAAAGATAGAATATAGTGTCAGACACAATTTTAGATAAGAAGAAGAATACAGAAGTTTTAATGTACCATTTTAAGTGGTGATTTTCCATCCCTATGGGAATTAATATATATAAATATACATCCAGTAATGCATTATATTTTGGTTCTTTTGGAATCCCTGGATCCAACAATTCCAATGAAATAAATCTAAACCTTTAAAATAAATGTAATGGGAAAGAGACTTGGAAAGGAAATCCTAAAAAGAAGATATGTCAAAGTACTAAATGAAAATTTGTAATTTAAAAATCAAATCTGTTCATTAATTTATTTTTTTGTGTAGAGGGGAAATAGCAAAGAGCATCAATTGCATAAAAATAGTCAACAGAGAGAAGAAAAAGGAAGAAATGTGACTCTTCTTTAAATGTTTGAAAAGAAAATATTTATAATAACAATTATGTGATAATTATATTCAGTACTTTCCTAAAATTTCCCCTTTCCATGATCTTTAGGTTGATAGAAAACTGTTTTCGTTACAGATGTATTATTTATAAAGCAAAAGTTAGTTTTTAGTTTTTTATAAGTGTCTTGTTCTAAAAAAAACCTATTGAGTGTGTACTGCTGAATCACATAGTAATGCCCTAGTCATTTGAGCCCCCTCCCTTATGGTCCTGCGGAAGTCAGGGGTTAATGTGGGGTTTTAGATTACTTTTTAACCAGAATATATCAAGAGGGGTGGTGGTATTGACTGTTTTTGACTCTTAACTTGGAAACAGGCTTTTATTAAAGTCTAATCCCCCACCCTTTTCTGGGACCATGTGTGTGGGGTTATTCACTAGTCAAATGACTAGTGAATAAGAACTCCCTACAGCTAATCTTTCAAGACATGGTTTTCAATTCTCATGTCTTCCAGTCTTTAGCATTCATTTTCCCCCTCAGGTAGTCCCTGGTTCATAAAAGAGTGATATTTCTTTCAAAACAATCTTTTCATCAAGACATTTATAATCTAACTAATTTCCACAACTATTTAAAAAATAAATAAACACATGAGATGCAAGATGCAGACAATAACAACAATACATATTGGCAAAAGGGTGGAATTTTTTTTAATCCTCGGTAAGGAAAATTTCTCTTGTAAGTTGAGAAAGTTGCTGTATCTTCTAAGGATATATGTATCTTTTTAGGACTAATAGCACAGGATATAAAGACAAGAACGGTCTTCATTAGCAGTATATGACAAATGCAACACGATATTGGTTAGCCTTTATGAAATATTTCAACACAATCAAGAATAAAGATAGAACAAAGAATGTCAAAACAAAAGCTGTTATGCTCAAATAATTTGATTACTAAGTTAAGTACTCGCATTCTCAAAGCGAACAAAAAGGACAACAAAAAGCCTAATAACTGTCATATCCTCAATAGACAATACAAATCGTCGTCCAAAACTCACCTTGCATTGTTTTTGTCGCTTTCTTGTGGTTGTGTTCGCTTTAAAATTTACTAGCTAAAACCAGACATATTCTTACATAAAGCTTGGCGTGAATGAATGTTAGTAGATCCCCTCTAGTTGACTTTATCCTTAAGTCACAAAATGTAAGGAATTTTCAGAAACATAAATAGCTATTGTGCTGGCGTCGATCTTAGAAAAACCCACTTTGGCTTTGCTCTATTCTCAATTCTATACAAAGTTTACGTGGTATTTGTAATTTTAGTCATTGAAGTCTACTGGCAAATTATTCTAATTAATTCTATAAAATTTTGGATTAGACAGATAGCTCTACAAAGACGAGAAGAACTGAGGGCTGCTTACTGCGCAAACCCAGATATGCTGATGTTTTTGGACGAATCTGGTTTTGTTTTTAGTTTTTACTTACGACAAACACGCATTTCGAGAATTGCGCATTTACATACACTTAAATGGCTTCTCTCGTCAACACTAAAATAATCTTTTTTTTTTTTCGTAATCGCCCAAAAAGGCTAATGAACAGTCAGTCGTTCTTGTGTTTAAAAACATGGTTTAATGTTATTTTTTATTTTCTAGGACAAAACGAATCACAAGAGAAATGTAATACACAGAAGCCATTGATTTTGAATCATAGAAAACTAAGTACTAAAAGGTGAAAGAAATCTAAAGCAATACTATATAATATTAATCTACATTTAGATTTATATAATATTAATCTACATTAATATACTTTCAGTTAGATATAAACAAGCCATAGATATAGGAAAACAAGTTTATTGTAATACAACAAAATAGTTATTGTATTGATAAACAGAATTTATAGCTACTGTATTATTGAAACTTTAATTGTCAATCATACTGTTTGATAAACTTGATAACTGTTTAAAACATTTTTGAATAAATGTCTAGTTTGGAATATTGTACAGCAAACTAATTCTCCAACATATTAATGGTAAACGTGATAACTGTTCATGTTACTGGATGTACAAAATGGTACGATTATTTAGATTGTTCAACAACTCTCTGGCAAGAGCAATGTTATCCATCATGTGGACATCTGGATAGATTTTCTCCAGTATAGATTGGTGAATCAGAAAAAACATTTACGTCACGTCTAGTGGTTGGATAGTGGTATGCATATTGGTGGCTAGTTTTTTTCTTTCACTCCAGACTCTGATGTGAACATAAGACAATGTATAAACATGGCCTATAGAAAAATTAAAAAAGAAATGTCAGTTAACATAGCACAGTGGTATTATGTTTGCATACCCATTATCATATTGCGCATGTGAGCATTTTCAAATTTTGAGCATGGCGCAATATTAATAATAAAATATTATTATTATCATTAATATTAAATACTTACCAGTTTTGACATTGTCGATGTGAGACTCCCAAATATCTATTGAAATCCTTCCTGATCCGTCGTCCAATACTGCTTCAAGAAGTTTAAGTCTTTTACGAGGACTTCCAACCATACGCTGGTATTTGAAAGCAAAGATTTTGCCTTTGACTGTGACGACATCCCATTCTTTGGAAGTATTGAGAACATCTAATACTTTGTAAACTGGCGGGTCTACTTCCGTTGGGGTTTGATACTGAAAGGAATATTCATCCTGTTGAGGGGTGGTTATCGCGATCATGTCTTTCACTACAATTTTGTCCTTGGCTGGTGTATAGATGAATGACGTGGTAGGTGAGTTTCACTGGAGATATTTCCTCTTGACTTTCGTGAAGAAAAGGTCATTTGTGAGGGCTATAAAGCAGTGCGTCCACGTTCCGTTTGCAGTTGAAGCGAACAATAATCCATGGTATTTCCATGATTTCTACTGAGTTTGGATAGTTCATGAACATACCCGATAGTAGTGTCTAAACCATACACACACCAGATGGGGTCAAGCAGTCTTTATTACATGTAACAAATATATGAAATATTTACATTCATAATCGTAACAAATATTATCGTATCACTACACACTATTACAATCTTAATTGATTATGTAACTAATCTGTGGTTATTCTACTAATTTACTAAACTTGAAACATATAATTACAACTTAAGACTGCTAAAGGCGAGGGTGGGCGGGAAAACGAAAACTTCGCGCACTATGCGTATGCGTATCGCACGCTCGCTGGAAGCATTTCAAGTGTGACTGGAGAATGTGATGCGCAACTTAGCGTTATAATTCTAGATGATAGTGTTGCGCTTCCGGCCTGCCCCCGGCACGTGGGATGCCTAACATGCCGGAGTTGTGCGTCACAGAATTCAAGGCTCCTGGACAACCCACGGGATAGTTCCGGTCTAGATTTACATTAATAGCCGCGCTATCAATACTCACTTTCGACCAAGGCAACATATTTAGATTTTAAGAGAAAGTATCATAAGCTTATTTTTTTAAATCTTTTAGTTCCTATATTATTACTTGTTAACGAGCTCTAGAGTCCATTTTCGATACGAGTTGCTGTACGACTGGTTCTCGACATTCTTTCCATTACAAATTGCATTCCCACTGTCGACAAACTGTCGCTCCCCGTGGCAATTATCGGAGTTGGGGCATACAGCTCCCTGCTCTGGATCATTGGTAAAAATGATTAAAAGGGCATTACTGAAATGCCGCATTTGTGAGTCTCCGACTAGGAAGAAAGCGTCGAGTTTTTTGGTAAACCACTCTGCAAGCCTCTTCGCTTGAGTAGTTTTTTACTACACACGCCTCGTTCTGTGGAACCCAGTCGTACATCTCGGCGGATATGACTTCGCTGAAATCAGTACACCCTTCGCAGTTACAGTTGCTCGTTCCATTACCACACAGGCCGGTTATTTATTCGTTACAGCAAGGAGTCGGACTGTCTGGCTCGCAAACTGATGGAAGGTCATATCTATACGCAGGTCCAGTTTTTACATCGTACTCTGGCCCGCAATGTAAATCGAGGCGAGACAGTTTTGCCGGTTTATCTCGCAACTCGCGAAGAGCAATGTCTCGATCTCGTTCGTGTTCTGGTGTCACCCACGCCTTCTTTCTCCATTTACCATGTGAAAGGCACTCCAATATATCCCGACAGAAGGGTTTTGCAGTCGGTTCTACCTCTGATTCAACCCAGTGGGCATACTGCTCAGGAATGAAATCTGTTTGTTTAGGATTCAAACGTCTTAAAACAAATGTAGTTAGAAACATCGTCGAGACGTGATAGCTATAAAACCTAACCGTAAGCGAGTCATCCTATTCTTTATCATTTGTGCAATATTTGAGGTAGTAAAAACTTACACAACTAATATTTATGCAATATTTTAAGTGTCTGTTTGTCTTTCGCTTTCGGATAGACCATATGACTACTGTAACATGTTTACACAATTACATTGCAGAAAGATAACTTAACGCAACAGAATTGGGCTTAACAGTTTCTACTAAAAACGCATTTAAATACAAGATTAATAACTCAATTAACACAACCAAGTATTGCCACATTAAAATAAAAAAAAGCTTAGCAGCAGAATCAAACTAAATAATGTATTTCAAACTAACTGTTGACGTCAAACTAAAGCTGTTACGTTGTTTTAGTTTGAGCGATTGGTTATGAAAAAAAACATGAACAAACGAGGATAGTCTAAAACGATAAAGTTGTAAAAACAGCGAAACCTATCACCTTGCGTTAATTTCCGGCGTGACTAGTACTGGCGTATACCCGACACCCTGCGATAATTTCTCGCGTGACATTAGTTTATTCGACTTACACTCACTTTGTTTTCTTTAAACATCAAAGACCTGTATTGTAAACTAACCCACTACTCCCACCAATGCCAAGGAAATTGTCAATTCTCTTCCCTTTTATCTACTTCTGCTCCATATCTCTATATTGGCTGCAGTGATGGTGAAAACTGCGCAAAATACGGCAAGGATTCTTCACCTTAAACCCATATTTGCGAAACAGAGAAATAAGTGTTTGCTCGATTCCGTAATAGGGCAGCTATAGTATTTCCATTTGTTTAAGCATTTCTTCCGGAAGAGGAGAGATGAGATTAACAATAAATGCGTCACGGCTTCCTATGGAAGCGGTTCTATCGTTAGGGCAGAATTCTGTGGCGTTGCAGTGCTTGATGCTGTAGTCCGTCTCGTGTCTTGTTAGGGCGTACATCGTCTTGTCTTGTAGAAGTGTGTTGTTCAATTGGTGCCAACCCTGCTCTAAGAAACAGTCTATATTTAGTTGCATCGCTGTTTCTCCCAGAAGATTTTCACCGATATACCGAAAGACGTCGGAGAAGCAAAGATCGTGACCAATGTGTTGAAAGAGCAGTTTGTCGCTATTGTTAAGCTTAGAGTGCACAACGTTTTGCATGTCACTGTTGTCTTTGCATAACACATGAACCTTTGCGACCTAGAAATAGAAAGAAATATGTTTTATGCAAATTTCATCGTTAATTATAGGTAAATAACGAAGTAATAACGAATTATCTACTCGAATTAATTATTTAGAGATGGTACGGTGGTAGCTTTAACCTAAGAAGGTGGCTAGCTTTACAGGGTTTAAAAAAAATCTGTGTCGAGGAGTTGTTTGACGTTAAGGAAGGGGATATAATTGCATTGGTAAAATGTTGTTGAGGAAGTGCGAGTTTAAAACTAAGCTCCCACTCCCAGTTTCCATTACGGGAGGCTAGTTTCTTTTAAAAAGCTTACGTGTGGGTCTCGGTTGATCTGTCGTCTAACATATGGATGATCTAGGTTGATCTGTCGGCTTACATATGGAAGATCAAGGTTGATCTGTTGGCTTGCATATGGATAATCTAGGTTGATCTGTCAGCTTACATATGGATGATCTAGGTTGATCTGAATCCTTACAACGTGGATGATCTAGGTTGATCTGTAAAGCTTACATGTGCGTGATCTAGATTGCTCTGTAGGCTTGCATATGGATGATCTAGGTTGATCTGTAAAGCTTACTCGAGGGTAATCTATACTGATTTGAAGTTTACAAGTAGGTGATCTAGGCTGAAAAGAGGGCATACATCGTGGACGATCTAGGTTGATCTGTAGGATTACGTATGGATGATCTAGGTTGATCTGTAAAGCTTACATATGGATGATCTACTTTGTTCTGTCAGCTTACATATGGATGATCTAGGTTGATCTGAAGGCTTACATCGTGGGTGATCTAGGTTGATCTGTAAAGCTTACATGTGCGTGATCTAGGTTGATCTGTAAAGGTCACATGTGGATGATCTGGGTTTATCTGTAAAGCTCACATGTGGATGATCTAGGTTGATCTGCAAAGCTCACATGTGGATGATCTAGGTTGATCTGTAAAGCTCACATGTGGATGATCTGGGTTTATCTGTAAAGCTCACATGTGGATGATCTAGGTTGATCTGTAAAGCTCACATGTGGATGATCTAGGTTGATCTGCAAAGCTCACATGTGGATGATCTAGGTTGATCTGTGAAGCTTACATGTGGGTGATCTAGGTTGATCTGTAAAGCTTACATGTGGATGATCTAGGTTGATCTGTAAAGCTCACATGTGGATGATCTAGGTTGATCTGTAGGCTTATATGTGGGTGATCTAGGTTGATCTGAGGGCTTACATGTGTATGATCTAGGTTGATCTGTAGGCTTACATGTAGATGATCTAGGTTGATCTGTAAAGCTTACATGTGGATGATCTAGGTTGATCTGTAAGGCCTCCAGCATTTCTTTCTGTCTCTTTGCAATAATTTCCAGCTTCTTTGGATTTTTGTGTAACACGTACTGTGTTACAATGTGCACTCTCAATCCATCATCTAACATCTAACTGAAACATATAGAAAGGTTTTTATGTATTTTCAGATTACTTTATATCGTTTTTCAGTTTATTGTTTACAACAGTTCGAATCTGACAAATGAAGAAATTCCGGGTGCAGTATTATGCAAAGACATACCATTATCTTTGGAACCATTATTCAACTTGGAACCTGGAACAATATAGAAAATTTTTTATGTATTTTCAGATATTTTGCATGTGAGTATATTGTTTACAACAGTTTTACATGGCGACGAACGTCTTCGTTTACTGTCAGATTGTGAGTCTGACAAACAAGGATATTCAGGGTGCAGAATTGTTAAGACTTACCATTATAACTTGGAACCTTCTGAAACAATATAGAAAAATATTGATGGATTTTCAGATTTGTTTTTATTTTGCTTTTCAGTTAATTGTTTACAACAGTTCTACATGGCGTCCAACGTCTCCGTTTGCTGTCAGATTGTGAATCTAACTAACGAAGATAAGGGTGCAGAATTGCCAAAATCTACCATTATCTAGCTTTCATTCAGTATATCATCAACATGCTTACGACGCCTTGTTGAATTGCCTTCTCCCTCTTTTCTCTTCTCTCTCGGCTCCTACCTCCTCCCCCTCCGCAGGTGTTTCGTTCTCGCGCCTGTGACCTCGACGCCCTGTTTTCCCGAGGATGGGGATTTCGCGCGGAGGGGGGGGAATGCTATAACTTCTGAACAATTGCAGTTAAGTGGCTTAAACTTGGTAACTTTTCCTAAAATCTATCTGCGGAATTTTTTATGCCATTGACATGTCGAGAAGACACTCCAAGTTACCATTGCAACCGTTTATTCACACATAAGTTCCCCAAAACAAAACAAAAAGTATTGAATTTTTCATATTTTGGTCCTGTTTCTCAGATTTAAATGCCTGTTTTGTATAGGTGAAAAGTTTCACAACAATTTTTACTTCAGATATTTGGGGGGAGAGCTGGGTAAATTGTGCTCTTTCAAGGCTGTTGTTAACATTTTATAAGGTAATATTATACATTTATCATTACTATGAGCAGTAATAGATGCATGCAAATACTTGTTTTTTTGTAAATATTCCATATTTTTTTATTTGTTATAACCATCACCGCGCTATAGCCGCGCTATCAATACTCACTTTCGACCAAGGCTACTTTTGGTCGGAAAGCGTCTTCTGCTGACTCGCTGATCTGTGTGGACGAAGACCATTTTTCCGACAAAGAGACTTTGATTTGCGATGCGGTAGATCTTTTTAAACTGCAGTTAGATAATCTAAGAGAACTAGGGTTTCATTGTAGAGAAATAGGGGTTGTTTTGAGCTTGCCTATCCCATTGAGCAATTGATTGCTTGGCTTTTTAAAATAAAAGGAAAGAGCTCTGCATTATGCATAATTTGAAATGTGCAAAAAAAGTACAGTAGACAAAAAATTGAATTAATTGAATATACGTATGCATATTTAAAATAAAAATTAATATGGTTTTGGAGCTAAAAGACGAGTAAGTCTAAGTATTCTTAAGTGGAACACATCAGAAGAAAGGTGAAAATTCCATCGTTCTTGCTTTGCATATAAAGCTATAAATAATTCAATAGATTTTCACATAAGATTTAAGGAAAGGACATCCACAGTTATGATACTAGATGTAGAAATCAAATTAGATTGCCAAAAAAAAGAACAGAACTTCCTGGGGACAACAAACATCCCATACCTCTTCATTAGAGAATGGAACAATTTGCCTTTCGCAATCAAAGATGAATATACATATTTAGATTTTAAGAGAAAGTATCATAAGCTTATTTTTTTAATTCTTTTAGTTCCTATATTATTACTTGTTAACGAGCTCTAGAGTCCATTTTCGATACGAGTTGCTGTACGACTGGTTCTCGACATTCTTTCCATTACAAATTGCTTTCCCACTGTCGACAAACTGTCGCTCCCCGTGGCAATTATCGGAGTTGGGGCATACAGCTCCCTGCTCTGGATCATTGGTAAAAATGATTAAAAGGGCATTACTGAAATGCCGCATTTGTGAGTCTCCGACTAGGAAGAAAGCGTCGAGTTTTTTGGTAAACCACTCTGCAAGCCTCTTCGCTTGAGTAGTTTTTTTACTACACACGCCTCGTTCTGTGGAACCCAGTCGTACATCTCGGCGGATATGACTTCGCTGAAATCAGTACACCCTTCGCAGTTACAGTTGCTCGTTCCGTTACCACACAGGCCGGTTATTTATTCGTTACATTAAGGAGTCGGACTGTCTGGCTCGCAAACTGATGGAAGGTCATATCTATACGCAGGTCCAGTTTTTACATCGTACTCTGGCCCGCAATGTAAATCGAGGCGAGACAGTTTTGCCGGTTTATCTCGCAACTCGCGAAGAGCAATGTCTCGGTCTCGTTCGTGTTCTGGTGTCACCCACGCCTTCTTTCTCCATTTACCATGTGAGAGGCACTTCAATATATCCCGACAAAAGGGTTTTGCAGTCGGTTCTACCTCTGATTCAACCCAGTGGGCATACTGCTCAGGAATGAAATCTGTTTGTTTAGGATTCAAACGTCTTAAAACAAATGTTGTTAGAAACATCGTCGAGACGATAATAGCTATAAAACCTAACCGTAAGCGAGTCATCCTATTCTTTATCATTTGTGCAATATTTGAGGTAGTAAAAACTTAAACAGCTAATATCTATGCAATATTTTAGGTGTCTTTTTGTCTTTCGCTTTCGGATAGACCATATGACTACTGTAACATGTTTACACAATTACATTGCAGGAAGATAACTTAACGCAACAGAATTGGGCTTAACAGTTTCTACTAAAAATGCATTTAAATACAAGATTAATAACTCAATTTACACAACCAAGTATTGCCACATCAAAATAAAAAAAAAGCTTAGCAGCAGAATCAAACTAAATAATGTATTTCAAACTAACTGTTGACGTCAAACTACGTCAAACTACGTTTGAGCGATTGGTTATGAAAAAAAACACACGAACAAACGAGGATTATAAAAGCACAACAATAAAAGAAAAAAAACTGCCATATTTTCAATACAGATCATCGTCTATAACTCACCTTGGCAGTGTTTTTTTTTCGCTTTCTGTTTGTCACCTGTGGTTGTGTTCGCTTTTGTTGTAAACTGTGAAGTTGTCGACTTTCTGCTAGCAAGAAACTTGTTGACACAAGTGAATAATTTTTATAGCTGATAACAAACATCAATCCAACAATCCAAAGGCTCTTTCTTCTCAGGATCTCCTTACATAGATATAGACGTGAATGAATACAGAATGGTATAGTGTAGAGCCTTTCTTAGTCCTCTTTTTAGCTGCTGCAACGGGCGGGATTGACTAACACTCGGGTAGATTTTACTATCGGCTCGTACTTCAGTTCCTCAAAGACTTCAGCCCATTTGAATCTGCATATTTTCTCATTAAATACTTTTTTCAAGCTTTTGAACTAAAAACACATTAAAGCGTCAGAACCGAGAGGGGCTTGAGAGTTGCGCGGCTGTATTACTGGCTGGCTGGTTTGAGACACCACAGTGTAACCACGCTATGACAACAAAACCAAGTCGCATAGCTTACCATATTTCTTTACCTATGTAGCTCCGCGCGCGGCCTACTGCCGCGCTGGCTCCGCTAATATATAGATTTAAGCACTGCCTAAAAGCGGAGCCAGCATAGAAAAAATGTTTTTTAATGAGATTAAAAAAGCAATTTTTACTGCCATGTAATTATGAATTGTATTGGCCCCTCCAAATGGATCAAGCAAGCATTCATTTAATAATATCAAATATGCAGTATGAAAGTACTAAACCTGGTGTAAAAAAGGCTGTCAAAGTTCAAGGTTCCTTAGTTGATGACAATGTTTTTCAAGGGCCTAATGGTCAATTCTTATTTGTTCCACTATGCATATTTTTTATCAAAACAGCATAATAACAATCTTCGACCTTGTAAAGAATATATTAAGGATGTAACAGCATTTCAAAGATTTAGATGCCATTCTGTAGTTTCCATGTACTGCAACTGATTATTCAGAAGAATGTGTTGAAATTAATACATATTAGTGCACCCACCCTTTGGCCAGTTGTTTTTAGAAACCCTGGATCCACCCATACTAGCTACTCAAAAATGAATGCAATGGAGGAAAATACTAAATTACTGAAATTTCTTTAATTTCAGACCAAACCATGTTCATCGAGTTATGTTTGGGGTAGAGAGGAATAAATAAACAAATAAACAGAAAGTCAATGGGGAGTTGAAAGGGAGAAATGTGACTCTATTTGAAAAAATGTGAATCTACTTTAGAAAAATATATGACAAAAATGCAATAATAGCTTGACTGAGCACTTTCCTAACATTTTCCCTTTCCCTATTACCTTTAGGTTTGATATAAACCTGTTTCCTTAATAGATTTATTATTGAAAAAGCACAAGTTTGTTATCTTTATATAGTGTATTAAGTAAGTACCTTGCCCTAATAAAAACCCTTTTATAGAAGTTCCATTCATGTACACTACTACACTAGCACTAGCTACATTCTGACCGGCTTTGCCCTTGCAAAGAAACAAATAATGGATGAAACAGCATGATATAGTTAGATACACTTCAGGTGCCACTTACTAGTGATACTCCATCACCAAGGAAATTAAAATCCACAAATATACCTCAGTCATGCATTACATATTGGTGAACCCACCCTTTAGCATGGTGGCCTGCTGTTTTTATTTTATTTTTTATAAACCCTGCAGCTGGATCCACACATGCTAATGCTACTACAAAATTAAATGCAATCAAATGGAGGAGAACAAATTGACTTGGGAAGCAAATTAAAAACAAATCCTTGATATTACTGATTAGTGCTAAATGAAAATGTCTAATTTCAAACCTAACCTATTTTAATTTATTCATGATGCAAAGGGGAAAACAGCAAATAATTATCAATTGCATATAAAAATAGTCAATAAAGAGAGACAAAAGAAACTGGGACTATATTTTTGATAAAAAACTTTAACACTATTGCAACAACTTGATTGAGCACTCTCCTATTATTTCCTCTTTCCTCATTATCTTCAGGTTGATAAAAAATGTTTGACAGATTTACAGTATCATTGACACAAAGTATCTTGCTCTAAAAACCCTATTACACTTATACTGCTGTATCAAAGTAAGAAAGCCCGGCTACATTTGCCTATTCTTATGTCTTCTAGCCTTTAGCATCAAGCATGACCCTGAGGTAGTCCTAGGTTGGTTTAACCTAAATAAAAGTGAAAACAATTAACTTGGGTATTTGTTTTTCTTTCAAATTAATAGTTTTATCATCCCATATAACCTTACTAATTTTCCATAACTATTTGAATAAAAATAAATAAACACATTAGATAGTATGCAAGATGCAGACAATATAAGCTTGAGCAAAAAAAAAATATAGGTTGCATTTTTGGTTTTTATTTTCGATGAAAAAATTATCTTGTAACTGTAAAGTATTTATGATAATGTTGAAAAAGTTGCTGTATCTTCAAAAAGACTAATACACAGGATATAAAGACAAGAAAGGTCTTCTTTAGCAATATATGACAGGATGATATTTGTCAGCCTTGATTAAATATCTCAACGCTGTCAATAAAGCAAAGAGAGAACGAAGAATATCAAAGGATGTTGTTATGCTCAAATGGCTTGTTAGACCACGAATTCTCAGTTTTAATGCTAGGTTACTGTAAGCTGAGTTGTATTATACCAAGATAAATTAATATACATAAATAAATAAGACTAAAACAGTACATTATAATAATTTATACAGCTCTATTTTGAAACTAAGGTCTTAAAGGAAAGTAATGAACTGGCACTAGCGGTGTGTGCCGGAAGGCTGTTTCAATCTGGAATAGTGTTGGGGAAAAATGAAAACTTGTAAACATCTGTACTCTAAAAACATATGTATAAATCGAACAAGCTAAGTGTCATTGATACAGTAGCTAGACTACTACGTATTTCTGTCGTTAAATTCTTACTAACCGTGAGGAATATACGCCTGAATTTATAGAACTTGTAAGTATTTACGAATTTAACATTTTCATGGCGATTGTCAGTTGAATAAAAGCCATTCAAGTGCCAAAATTATAAACCAATCAGAATTCAAGTAGATGGTATTTTAGCCAATCAAAACAAGGATAGATGACATTGATATGATATACTAATGATATACTAAAGCTGGTACGGTGTTTTTGTTTGAGCGATTGGTTTTGGGAAAAAAGCGAACAAACGAGCATTATAAAAGCACAACAATAAATGATAAAAAAAAAATGTCATATTCAAAATGCAAATCAAGGTCAAAAACTCACCTTGGCAGTGTTTTTTTTTGTCGCTTTATGTTTGTCGCCTAGTGGTTGTGTTCGCTTTTTGTTGTAAACCGTGATCTTTCTGCTAGCAAGGAACTCGTTAACACAAGTGAATGATTTTTAAAGCTTGAAAACAGACATCAATCCAAGGCCTTTTCCTCTCAGGATCTCCTTACATAGATATAGCCGTGAATGAATATAGAATGGTAGTGTAGATCCTCTCCTGTTAGTCTTCTTTTAGCTGCTGCTGCTGCCACGGGCGGGATTTTACATCGGCTCGTACTTCAGATAAATGTTTCCTCAAAAACTTCAGCCCATTTGAATCTCATTAAATACTATTTTCAAGCTGCCTTTCTTCTATGAACATACGAACTTTGCAGCACAAACCCTCAGCTTTTACAGTAACGTAAGGCCTCCAGACGGGACGAGGCTGTCTGTCAGGAACACATCTCGTGAACTAAGTGTTCTGCTCTTGAAGAAACTTGACAAAGTGCGGAATGAGGTAGAACGGAGGAAATACATAAGGGTTCCTGAAGGCATTTGGGAAAATATTAACTCCCAATGACCCTGGTACACGATAGAGAGAGAAGATCAGAAGCATGCGTCCTGCCGGTTCAGATTGCCGGTTGGACGGGATAGCCATTAGGTCAGCTGAATGTGGACCAAAGCATGTCTGTACTTGAACCCAGGCTTCTTGTGACAGTTTGGCGTCAACCCGGGCAAGCTCACGGAAAGGTGCGTCAGCGGCGTTCGGAGAAGGCGGGACAAAAATAAGCCAGATTTGCATACCATATTGGCTGATGACCATAAACAGCCTTTTAAAAGCTTGGTTCAACGCGTGTGACTTGCTACCCTGCTTATTCCAGGCGCCCATCAGCACCTGACTGTCTGTGAAAACGTCGACGCGGCAACCCTTTGCGAGATCTGAAAAGGCTTCTAACGCGTTAACCAGGGCTAGGGCTTAACGTTGATGTAACTGTTCAATTTGTCTTGAGGCCAGTAGTCGCGGATACTAAGAGGCCGGGTACCCGGCTTGAGGACTGCACCCCATGCAAACGAGGAGACCCAGGGGACGACTTCGTTCCAATGCTTTAAAAATAACCATTGCTCGATTTCCTCCCGTAAAAGCCCTTTCACCGGGATAGGCCGTGACGATCTTGTTCCTTTTGCTATTGCGACGTTGGCCTCGTTCGTTAAAAAACGCGCTCCCGGCACTGCCCGCGAGAATGATACAGCCTTTCCTGCAAAACGCTGCAGGGTCTTGATAGTAGTGTTGCTCCCCGCCAAGAGCGACTCTGTAAGCTCGATAAACTTGTGCTTTTCCTCTAATAACTAAAAGCTTTGATTACGTGAGTCGATATAAAACCCCAAATATCGCACACGCTGCTTCGGAATCAGGGAGGACTTTGCCAAGCCAAGGAAATATCCAAGTGATAGAAGAGTGAAGAACACTAAGAAGGCAGCTGCGTTTGCTCGAGCGCGGCCACGTTCAAGGTCAGAACCAAGAGCTGCGTTGGCCGAATGGGTGGATTGAAGAACAAGCTCCCCCGTGTGGCGGTCATCAATGTAGAGAGCACATGGTATCTACCAATAGATCGAAAATAGTGCGAGGCTAGCAATCCAGTTGAGTGATAAATATAGGCTGATGCTTTCCACCCAAAGGGTAAGGCATTATAGACGTAGTAGTTGCCCTCCCATTCAAACCCCAAAAATTGTCTGCTCTCTGGCGACAAAAGGATGTGATGGTATCCTGACTTATCGTCACAGACTGTTTGAAACGAGTTCTTACTAACGTAAAACTGAAGTGAGGACAAGTTATCAAGTTTGAAGGGACAGTCTTGAATCCATAGATTCATGGCTTTGTAGGTTCCACTGTCAGGGGCAAAGAGAGACAAGGAGGGGTTACGTGATTCACTCTACCCCAACGGGAGGCTCCAGACTGCAATCCGGCGCTGTTAGATTTGTTTATGAACTCTTCAAAACCCAAGCACGATCTGTTATTTTGGAATACTCGACGAGGAGGGAGGTCGGAGTAAACAAATTCACGACCAAACTGCACCGAAATATGCTGGAAAAATTCTCTGACGTTCACTTTATTTGATATCCAAGAGAGAACTCGACTTGAAAGGCCACCGGGCAATGAGCCCGCAATAAACTGCCAAGCGCTTAAGTGCTGATGAAGATTTCCTGACACAAACTCTTCAGGATTTCTGAACGCTAGCATAAAAACATCTGCCAGAGCTTCTCCACGCATAACCGCGTTCACAAAACCCGGGGAAAGGTGGGTATTGTTGCTGCTCAACCCCTGAGCCCCAATAGGTGAACCATCGGCTTGTACCAAAGACACAGATCTACCATTAACGGTCTTAACATTGGAAGGAGTAAAGGTCAAGTCGGAATAACGTGCTCGCTTGGGTGGATTGTGCTACAAAAGGAGAAATTATGAAAGCGTATACGGTACCGAGGTGCACCTGGGGGACTGGGCTCAAGGGTTGACCAGCTTAGGTGCGAGCGCGAAGCTGGCTGGTAGTCACTGTGATCCCATCTAAGCTAAAAGGTCAAACCTCGAGCACAGAAGTGGGCTAATGCGCAAGCAAGGGGAAGAAGACGATAATACTAAGGGATGTCCGAGGTGAAAGTCCCTTGGAATCCGGGTTAAGAGACCGGCCTAAGAGAGCTGTTATTGTACGCGTGTGAATAAAAATGGAAAGATTTACTACATAAATAAATAAAAGCTATGATAGCTATGTACAAATAGCTTCTCTTTTCCTTATATATGTATGATTTATTATGTTTATGTGTCCAATACTTTATTATAAAGTTGTAACGCACTTACACCTATAAGAATTTTATTTGAAATTAGTTATATTTTGACTTCATGCGATGTGCTGGACCACATCAGGACTTACCCTAAACTTTGCATATATGTATGTATATGTGAGTACTTCTTTAATGAAACTTGCCTGAGAAGAGAAACACATGAAGTAGAACGAGGAATTTGAAAATAATGAGTAAGTTGGCAATGCCATAATATTGACACTATAGGCAATCGACCTCGGTTAGCCCTTCCTCGACCCCACTGGCTGGGGTAGGGGCTTAAACGATCCCGGAACTGCAACTGGGATCGCCTCCACGCCGTGGATGTTATTCAAAGATGTAGTTGCGCAAAATAAATCCACGATTTCTTGGGTCCCGATTATATTTTTTTCATGGTTAGATGAAATAGATTTCTGAGTCGGTAATCCTGTGTTCTGTTGTGAAGACCAGAGTAAGTTTTTACACTTCAATACTCTCTTTTACCAAAAAGGAAAACAGCTTACAATGAGAGGCCTCAATATCGCAAATGTCTCAGCGTTCTTGCATAATTTTTATTTTTATTTGATCAAATTTGTAGTTGAACAAAGGCTTTGAAAATAAGCGAATTTTGACAATTTGATCAAGCTTTTTGTTTAATTACAATTTAAAACTGTACAAAATTCTGCCAGTATCGCTTGTTAATTAAATAAAAACATGCAAAACTCTCATTTTCTTCTTTTGGACGTTTTTCTTTTTAATAAGTAATTATCAGAAAAGTCTTATTGCAGTCATAGTGAGGTATTTTATGCTTGTCGCTTTGCTTGTCACCCTTTAATTACGTATGCATGGCAGCAAACAAAATAGTATCACGCGAGCCTAAAAATCGCAATTTAATGCAATAAATGCTATGAAATTATTACCATTAAATTTTAGTATTGCCGACAGTATATTTCTTTTGATTTGAGCGCTCTTTCTTGTTTTTCTGGAGATTTGAAGGCGTTGTTTGAATGCGGAAAACGCGATACAGTAGTCGGCATTTGTTTATAATTAGGGTCAAGTGGGGGTCATATTTCGGCTTGTAAAAAAGTCGGATTTTATTTGCCCCTAAATTTTATTTCACATATCAAAAGTAGAAATGATGCTCTTTTTGATGAATGCAAACATTTTTGCCAAATCCACATCTCATTGGCGATATTACACAATTATTTCAAGGCTTTTCAAAGTCATCTAAAAACATAAAATAAAATAAAATCGCGTAAAATAATAAGGTGCTGACAGAACAGCTTATCTTTCAGCCTCGGAGTTCCTTATTATCTATTCTTTATGTTTATATAAGTTGCAGTTGTTTTATCACGCGTTGCGAACCGGTTTTTAGTCTTTTTCTAACAACCACGAAATTGTCTCAAATCCGGGTGCGGGAGACGAAAAATTACTTTTCGGCTTCTATCGCCAAAAATATTTATCCAAATTGCTTCAAACTTTCACAGGATACCATGGTCACTTGGTCATAGTTGTGAGGTAGGGGTTCTTAGCGTACTAGAAAGTGCTCGTTCTGATCTAAAAGCAGGAAACGGATACTGTGAAGGAGGGTGAGGAATACAAGACAGGGTGGGGGAGGGGGGGGGGGGGCGGTGCTTGATTTTGACAAGCCACCATACGACTCATATCTGAGCAAGCAATACAGCTCAAATTGAATTTGTTTTTTTTTTAGTGTGCTTGTGCGTGTGCGTGTACACCCGTGCGATACACCAGAAAGTCTGCGAGGTAGACTCTGGTCCTATAAACACCCTATACGCACTGTTTCCCTTTGTTTTCCTTTTTTTATAAACCATAAATACGTTATTTTAAAAACTTACATTTTTCAATTTTTGTCATCTCATTTTTCATTTTTACTATGACATGTTTTCAAATGAATCTTCCATATCTATGGAAATTCCTTTCTTGGAATATGATAAATATACGAATGGTATCAAAACTTCTAGTTCTAAAATGACCTAATTTTTGTGCATTGGGTTTTAATTGCGTCCTATGCTTGCCAGCAATAAGAGGTCTTTGTCACTACGCAATCATCTTTATCAAACAACACGAGTCTTAAATTCTAAATAGCCTAATGCCATAATTCTACGCACTCCGGATATCACAAAATACGCGGTGTTTGGTTCAGCGTCTATGGTTCTTGGCAGTTTCATGGAAATATCTACATAATAGTCCGAGCCTTCAAAAACTATTTCCTTCTAACAGGACACAAGTTTGCGACCTCGTACACCAAGGTCAAACCACCGTGACAACGCGTTATCAAGAAAACACAGCCTCCACTGATATCCTTCACTTCTGATTTCGATCCAAAGACATTGGGGGAAATAACTTCGTTCATATATTGTGATGTATTGCAGGTTCTTGGTTTGTTGGAACAGACACAAAGCTTAAGGTCGACCTGTTTGTCGGCGCAATTCTTGAACTTCTTGTACAGTGAATGTCTGGAGTAAGATTTCAGCGCCGGGTATACTCCGTCACCATGTGAAACTGCGACCTTGAATACTTCGTCTTCGGTCAGCGGTACCGAGGCATGCGCAGTCACGTGAAGGTCGAATGTGGTCACTTTGCTTTTGCCTTCACTTCTTTGTCTAATGGAGGAAAAGGATTTGCCAAACAGGCGCACGCAGTTTCCCGGGATTGACTGAGCGTCGGATAGACCTGGTGAAAAAAGTGAACGAGTCTCTGTCATGAATTTGTCTTGGGCCACGGGTTAGTTAACAAACCGTCATTGGGGATAGACGGAAACTATCGGTAGAAGGGGCCACGGCGTTTTCCGTGTGCCAAAGTTTACTCAACAATCCGTCATTAAGGGATAGACGGAAGCTATCAATTAAAAGGATGGTGCCACGAGTTTTACGTGGGCCACGGGTTAGTAAACAACCCTCCATTAAAGGACAGAATAAGCTATCAGTTAAAGTGGTAGTGTCACCAGTTTTTCGTGGGCCACGCCGGTTTACTTAACAATCCGTCATACATGATGCATACGAGATATCTTATTTTGGACTTGTTATACTGACCTTTCACGTACTGCTCTTGTATGAGGTCATTGAGCGTGCCTACTGCAAACTCCGCCAGCCATTTGACCCGTGGCGAGTTCTCCTCAGCCGCTCGTCCCAGCCTTTGCAGCGACAGCGCGCCAACGGCGACAACGGTAGATCAGAGCACGTCCTGTCAGCAGAGATCTTAGCAAATATCCCCGCTTGTTTATAATTACTTGATGGCTTATCCGTACTGTGAAGAGACATCAGCGCTTTATGCAAGTCTAATGTTGTGAAGATCCGTTGTTGGTTCTTTAATAAAGCCTCAACTCTCTGTTTCCCAAGTAAAAAAGCTACGTGATTAGGCAGTACCATAAAAAGGAATGGACTGTATAGCTCGTTTTGGCCTTCGTCTGTGCTTGCGTATGATGTGCGCGTGAGCCCGTGATCCGAAAGCACTATCGTGAGCGTGTTCGGGTCGTTCGCGATTGCGTTAAGAAACTGCGCTAACGGCTCGTCATCGTTAGTGACGCGCGTCCCTGTGGGAGTATGCCCCATGTTGAAGTGCTGGTACGAGATCAGAGGGGCCGCGCTTGCGCCTTATGATGTATTTGTGATGGAAACAAGGGACCCCCCGCATACTGTGACGTCACATTTGAAGTCTGGCGACTCGCTGCTGCTGTTGCTTGAAAACAGCGGTCGGATGTTATCAAAGGTGTGCATGCTGATTTCGTGGAAAAACTCAAAGTCCAGTACAGTTGCCGGAATGGTGTCGTCATAAATAATCTCCCGCATGGCAGACACAGATCTCTTCATCGCCCGAAAAAAGTGCGTCCTTGCGACAGAGTCAACCACGACTGTATTAATATTAATTCTCTTTTTCAAAGGGACTGTTGGCTGTATTCGCTTAGGTGGGAACATCAGCACTTGTTGAAACCCATTGCAACGGAGAAACACGAAGGAGAACCCCTCATCCAGAGCCTTTTTTGCCATTTCCTTGACTTTATTGACATCGAAGGGGTTCATATATTGCCAGGAAGCCACCAGACCAGTCTTCGCATCGACCTTTGTGATGGAAACAAGGGACCCCCCGCATACTGTGACGTCACATTTGAAGTCTGGCGACTCGCTGCTGCTGTTGCTTATGACCTGGCAGATATCTTCGTTATTCTTTGTGCTGCATCTTCTAGGTGTTGGGTCGTAGTTAGGATTATTGAAATATTTGTTGGCTTCCTCACATGATTTTGCACTTGGTCTGAAGGCAAAATAATATGGGGTAAAAATATACTTCTTACCCATCCTTTGCTTCGAGGACATTGTCCCTTCCTCCCCAAGGTCACCTTTGTTCTTTTTTGAAGTATGGAATTCTCAGAAAATTTGGGCATCTTGTTTAAACTTTTTGTCGCTTTGCCTGTCCTCACAGGCCCTTAGCACCGCAAAGATCCCCAAGACGGTCAACTTGTCCTTACTTTTCCTAATTTATACTTTCCATACTTACTTTCCTTATTTATTCTAAACTTGCCACTCTTCCCAGAATTTCCAGAATTGTTTGCCCCACACAACCTCCTACAACCACCCGAAAATGTATTCATGTTATGGTCTGCCCCATTTCAAAACATTGCCGTTGACTCACTCGTGTTTACGGCATTTCGCTGTCTTCTGGTCATTAGAGGCAGATTCTTCAGGTTTCTTGGGAGCTTTCCGAAGTCGAGTGTAGTAACAAGGTGACTTATCGGGATAGGTCCCATTCGGATTATTCGTTAAAAAGGAAGCGGACAGGAGAACCCCATCTGAAAGGAGAAAAATTCATAGAACTTTTATACAATGATGATAAGACTTAGAAAAGGATCCCACACTAGGAAGACCTGCATCTGGAAAAAGTTGGTGAAGCATCCCGGTTATTATGCTACGACACCGGTCAACTTTGAAGTATGGAAAGTGAATAAAAATTCCTATCTGACAATGTAAGACTGCTCGAGCAGTGGTACATTTAGTGGTCTAGCCTTGTTTGCTAGAAAGCATGTTAATGTTAATCCAGGGTTAACCATAACCATGCTAATCCCTGGGTTAACGCTAACAGGCAAAACCTGCTTTCTAGAACCATGCCCTGGTTGTTGTCTGATTTATTTGTGCGCCAGAGGTGGCAATTATTTTACATGTCGGCTTGAGACGTTCTTAATTCACATATCTGGCCTTACAATAAAAACAAGTCCTATCCATAAACTTTTCCAATCTTGAAGGAACCTTTTCAGAGACCTTTTATTGGGAGGAAACCACCGCAAAAGTGATTGCATTTTGGGTAGAGCTCGCTGGTTACTTGAATGAAAAAAGGTACAATTTCTCCTTCAGGTATATTAAGGCCTGACTTACAGGCTTATACATTGAAAAACGCATTTTCATCAATATCTCGGGGACACAAGGTGCTAATGAAACCACTATTTTCAATGGAAAATGAGGAATACAGAAGTATAGTGGATTTCGAATGTAAATGCATATTTTCAATCCTTATAGTAGTCTTCATATCATACTGCCTCTTTTAAGGCTGTCCACCCACAACATCAGCTGAAATACAAACGGTTTCAACGGTTCTCACGGTCACGTGACGCTGGACACGATTAAAAGATAGCATGATGTGGGGAATTTCATGACAATTAATATACCATTTTTTTATTAATATACAATTAATATACCATTTTTAAATGGATTTCTCTATTGTTGTTGTGTATTTCCCATTTTTGCTTGAACGTAAAAATTCAAATTGGGCCTTTAGCCTATATAATATGGTTTGCCATGGCTACATTATATGAAATAATCTCAGACCGACATCAATGTTGTAGTTGCTAAGTTTGGTTATCGTAGCTATTTCTCTTTGGGAGATATTAGCAAAAACAGATTTTGTTCGCGTATAAGCCCCACCATATCTCAAGAAGCTATCGAAAGTTTCACCACATTGGATCAGCGGCGTAGCCAGGATTTTTAACAAGGAGGGGGCCCAAAAGGCTCTTTCAAGGCATTTTCTCCTGCTAAAAGGGGGGGCCCGGGCCCCCTTGGCCACCCCCCTGGCTACGCCCTTGTGGATTAATGCAACACAGACGAAGAACAAGAATACAATAGAACAATGTGATAATCTAGCCAATCCTGTTAGGCCTTACTAGCGGGATTCTACACTTTTCCTTGGGAGACCATAAAGAATGGTGTATTATCACTCACCAGAGTATAAAGATAAAGAGCTCTCGTCAGAATCTTTAACAGAGAAGATCCGTTGAAAACCCCCAGCTGAAAACAAATGGAATCATCATTTTAATTTGACCGCTCAGGAGATTAAATAAATTGTTATCCATCGCCCAATTCTCATAACGAATAAAACGAGACCTACCAGAAGAATTAGAAGTGCTAATGTCTGAAACACAAACATAAATTCAAGTTCTCAGTGTTATAGTCGTAAAATGAATTAAAAAAAGCAAAGGGTAACAGAATATATTGTATTGTTTGCATAGCTTGATTTTATAGGGGTAAATAAGCACTTGAAGAAGGGGAAGGGGGTGATTAGGGGAAGTTTAAAGAATATAGGGCGTCAGAAATGAAAGAAAGCTTCCCAAATTTCCCTTGCGCGGCTTTTGAATGCTTACCGTCAAGTATGTAAGATAGCATTGAAATTTGGTTCGTTCTCGTAGAGATAAAAAAAAACAAAGATAATCAGCAAGGTCCCTCCGAGTAAGACCAGTCCAATGAAACCTGCCCGCTAGAAGACATAATAACGTGAGTTATCTACTCGTGTGCAGTACTAAATGCCCGACAGGACTAAATGCCCGACAGTTTCCAATTTATTCAAATAATCCAATAGATCGCCAGCCTAGTGAGTTCAAAGTATCCTATATTTGTTTAGTATAAATTCACTCACATACCATCACAAATCTCGCAATTTAATTGGCTCCAGTACTCCAGTATACCCTGGTTCCATAGAGCCTTGAACGTCTTTCTATTTAGTATGGCCAGCGAGCCGTCCGAGAGGTCTCATGCTCGCTGGCCACTAAACAGAGAGCAATAGATAGCGAGTAGCAAAAAAGCCGGCGTTTTCGTGCCAAAAGCGGTTATTTATTACTGAGAATTGTTAAAATCGTATTTTTTTTCGAAGGTAGTATGTGAGTGGATTTATACTAAAACAATTAGACTACTCGTCCTCGTCCTGGTTGACTATCTATTGACTATTAGAAAATGCAAGCGATTTCTGAATTGAGCTTTGTTGTCGGAATTGAATGTTTTTCCTTTTTTATATACTTACTATATAATCATTATTTAACTTGACACTTGAATTATTTCTGCTACAATGACACAGTCGGAAAAGATGTTTATAGTGTATACAAGGAAGAAAAAACATTCATTTCAGACAACAAAGCTCAATTCTACGCCTGCCCTTTCTAAATAAAATAATAAATGCTCTTGTTTCCTTTTCTAGTGGGCAAAACCTTTGGTTCAGCTAAATTATTCTTTGCTTAGAGGCAGACAACTTTAATAAATTGAGCCACTCTGAAACATTATGTCACTGCTTTTTGCGTTTGGCCACGTTTTGTAGCCTCCTCGGAAAATAACCTAGATCCGCCCTGAGTCTTATTCTGTTTATTAGATTTAAACAACTAGAAATAAACCTGGTCTAAAAACAAGAAGTGGTGAGAAAGGGATGGTTGATCGAGTGTTCGATTATACACCTATTTCAAATAACGTGCCACTCGGAAATCGATGTATCGTAGCCCGCAGTGCTTCATGGGTAGCGTATAAATGGCTGTATCCTGGTATCTGAAAGCCATATGAATGTGTATAGGAACGAGTACAACAATTTTACAGCCTTCAAAGCCTCGATTTCCTTTATTTGCGCTTATTTGCTTATGTATTTGATACCCGTGAAGCACTGCACATATGAACTCTCCGAGTGCTACGTTGTTTGAAATAGGTGTATAGGCGCTGTCATAGAGAGGTTTTACTGGTTATAACTTTGAGATCCGAAGTCTAGAACTATAAAGGCTAATTAAGACAGCACGATTTAGTCGTATGCGACCTGTCTACGGCATGTTTAGCCCGAGCTGTAGGCGCGTTGCGGGCAAGTACGACGTAATCGCGCTGTCTAATTCCGGCACCGGTCATTTGGTATCTGACTGGAAGGTAACAGATTTTTCCCTGCTCGATATTTTTCCGGCCATTTGGCTTTGCCAGCTGTTTTTCTCAGTGTCTTTTAGTCAAGGCTACTTGTTTGTTGTTGCTTTTTTAGAGGATTTGGCTTGGCTTTGGCTTTTATGGGGGATTTCGTTAGCGATCCTTCAGATATCAAATCCGTTAGAATTTAGAAATTCCAAGAAATTCTCTTACCAGATTACGTTGTCGGAACGGGTCTGCTGTCTCGGTCTTGGCCATAGTGTCGACACTTAGGAATAAACAGTCGATAACATGAGTAAAATTTTAATATGGAAAAGCCTAGTCACGAGTGGGTTATGAAACGTTTATCCCGCCGACAGTTTTTTTTAAAGGCAAAGATTTACCGATAAACATTTACGAGGGATAATCCAAGCGCAGCGGCCACTTTGCCTAGGTAATCAACTTTATCTTTTATTTATTACTTTTTTTATTAGCGGAGCTCCCAAGCGCCGCGTGAGCGGAGCCCCATACCTAGGAAAAATTGGTATTTAAAACAAATATGGTAACAAAAATTGGTAACCCATCGACTCGAGTTTTCGTGACGCGATGTCCGTCCGTCCGACAACCAAACTTGGCAGGTGTCATGTATGTGTCAATGGAGGTGCAGGGCTGTGGTCACGTGATTGGCATATCAAGAAAATTTAGCCATAAATTGTCGTTTTTGCCAAATGCGGTCAATTCCACATAAGGAAACTTATATATTCCTTATTTGTAAGAACTGCATGATTCGTTGTCATTTTCAAGGCTGTCGTACCACAGGTGCTTTGTAAATTTTAAGACTTGTAATCAGAAAAGAAAAACAGTGACTATGACCATCTTTAGTCAATGGAGAAGTTCTCTAAAAAGAAACTAAGATTTCTAGGTACCAGACCCCCAAAACGACAACGTTTTCTTTATATGTGACGATTTCTCATCGATGACGTACTAGAAGCAAAACATGCTGACGTCATCAAAATAAAAATAAAAAACATTCATATCTCGTGAAAGAAACATTGTATAACAACCAAGCTTGGTGTAGGTGCCATCAGGGGCTCATAAGTAGGGGCAATCATCTACATTATATAAGTGTCACCGCGTTTCCTAGGATAAGGCTATTTTTAGACGCGCGCGCACGAACGGGCCAATCAGCTACGTTGACGTTGGTCGCGCGCGCTAGTGACGTGAGGCTGTACGCGCAAATTTCAGTTAGGAAGAATATTTATTTGTTTATCATCCGTCGGTTTTGTTTGTTCAACAAAAGAATTGCATGCCAGAATTTAAATTCGTAGGTAAAACTGGATTCATCATTGAAGAAGAGAGCAACAAAAGTCAAAGTACCGAAGAGAAAACAGCTTTTTGTCTGTGACTGCGCGTGCAGTTGAGATCAGCCAAAACGTAAGCACTAAGGTCGCATCTGATTGGCTAATCCGCGCGTCTAGGTAGGTAGGTAGGTAGGTAGGTAGGTAGGTAGGTAGGTAGGTAGGTAGGTAGGTAGGTAGGTAGGTAGGTAGGTAGGTGGGTGGGTGGGTGGGTGGGTGGGTGGGTGGGTGGGTGGGTAGGTGGGTGGGTGGGTGGGTAGGTAGGTGGGTAGGTAGGTAGGTAGGTAGGTAGGTAGGTAGGTAGGTAGGTAGGTAGGTAGGTAGGTAGGTAGGTAGGTAGGTAGGTAGGTAGGTAGGTAGGTAGGTAGGTAGGTAGGTAGGTAGGTAGGTAGGTAGGTAGGTAGGTAGGTAGGTAGGTAGGTAGGTAGGTAGGTAGGTAGGTAGGTAGGTAGGTAGGTAGGTAGGTAGGTAGGTAGGTAGGTAGGTAGGTAGATAGATAGATGCCTTTTTTTAATGAGGGATTCACTTAATATCACAATGATAATGTACGCATGGCCCTCAACAGAAACAAAATAAATAAAAGCTATTTACAAATCTGTTTACAGCAAAATCCTTGACGAAACTATTTACAATAACAATCCTTTGTGGATTTATAAACTTATTTACAGAGCTGTGATGTATTCTCTTAGTTTTGCGGAGAAGGCGGTGATTGGCTTGGCTTCTTTGATTTCTAGTGACAATGCATTCCACCTTTTAGCTGCTACAAACTTAAAGCTGTTTTTTGCTAATGTAGTCCGAGCCTTTGGAAGTACTAAGTTATGGTTTGCTGCATTTTTAGTGTTCTTGTTATGTACATCACTACACTTAACGAACATATCTCTGATATAGCAGGGGGTCATATTGTTCATTGCCTTAAAGAGCAAAACAAGTTGTAGGTAGATTATTCCTTTGTCGAAGGGGACAATATTTAGTTCTTCAAAAAGTGGTTTTGAAGGTGCATCCCATTTCTTATCGAGGATAACCCGCGCACATCGTTTCTGGAACTTGACCATATCATCGATGTGTTGCTTTTTGGTCGAGCCCCAGACGATAGCACCATAGTCTAATATTGGCTGTATGAGCGAATGGTAGAACAGGGTTCTTGCTTTAAGTGACAGGAATTTCTTTGTCCTTTTTAACAAGCCTAGTCGCTTGGAAATCTTATTGTGAATGTACTTGAGGTGGTTGTCCCAGGTTAAGGAGTTGTCTAATCTTATGCCAAGCAGTTTAACTTCATTGACACATTCAAGCTGGCCATTTTCTGTGCTGACTGTCAAATCCTTTCCTGCCAATTTGCGCAACTTTGGCTTGCTACAGATAAGCATTAGGTGAGGAAGTTGATTGCCCCTACTTATGAGCCCCTGGTGCCATGTATCTGTCAAGCGCGGTGCCAAGATAAGGTCACGTGATGCATGATGTCTTCGATGAAAAACTATCCCGATATCATATCTATATTCATATCTCCTAAACGAAACATCATATGACAACTAAACTTATTATGTGTCATGTATGTGTCAAAGGTGGGCTCAACAATATAGTCACGTGATTGTGACATCATCGATGACCTCACTTAAAACGTGATTAAAAGCAAAAACGTTTATATCTCTCAAAAGAAACATTGTTTTACAACCAAACTTGGCAGGTGTCATGTTTGCGTCAAGGAGAAAAATATGATGATTTGTGACGTCATCGATGATGTCACTAGAAGCAAAAATATGCTGACGTCATCAAAATAGAAAATATTTATACAAAAAAGGTCGTATGACAACCAAACTCGGTAGATGTCATGTATGTTGGGGTGCTATGAGATTGTCACGTGACGTCATCGATGACGTCACTGAAAGTAAAACTTCCTTGAATCCGAAACATCGTATGACAACTAAACTTGTTATGTGTCATGTAGATGTCAAGGGTGGGGGGGGGGGGGGGGGTATAACAATTTGTTGCTTTTATCTGTGAAATCGTTGATGTCGTCAAAAACAGAAATAACATAATATTTGTTAAATTATTAAGCGAAAATAAGCAAAGATTTGGTCGTTTGGAGCTCCGCTTTTAGGCAATGCCTAAATCTATATATTATTTATTAATTCCGGACTCTAGTCCTACGCCATGGCAGTTAAGTAAATAAGTTAAGTAAACAAAAACTAATTCATTGCAAGCTAAGCATTCTCATAGCATCGGTTAAAGGTTTCGCGAGTTCAGGATATGCAAAGATTCACTGAAGGGCACAGGGACACACATATGCCCGCAAAACGAACCTCGAAACCCATCGGGCAGGCACGGCTACATTTTCCTAGTGTTCGAAATATATTCCTTTTTATATTTAGTCTTAATCACTAAGTAGACTTTATCAAAAACATGTGTAAACTATATTGCAAGTCGCCGTAACAACAAAACATAATCTGTTACTCGTTCTTTATAAAAATGAGCGCAAGGATCTTGCCCATAACTTTCGCGTGGTTCATTCATTATAAGTGTTGAAATATTTTCATTTTTTTAAATGCTTTACTTGCTTTTTATAAACTGAAGGGGCCAAGCACGTCTTTACTTACTTAGGGTCCGGCCATAAAAAGCTTATGCTTTTAGCTCAATTTTAAACTAGTTTTAATAGAATTTACTTGTTTTTGTACTACCAACAAGTATAGCGAGCAACATAGCGAACACGGATAGTCTAGCTTTCAACGCTCACGTTCCCGTCCTCGCTAGAACGTGGGACTTGGAGTTTCCACGTTGTAGTTTGGAGGACTGCCCCTATAAGTGTGTCATCTGGTGTGCCCCAGGGGACCGTTCTCGGCCCACTGATGTTTTTACTCTACATAAATGACATCGGCAATGATTGTAAATCTTCTACCATAAGATTGTTTGCTGATGATACTCTTTTATACAGTTTCATCGAGGCAACTTCTGATGCACATCAGCTCCAGTCTGATCTTACCTCCATCGAGAAATGGGCAGAGAAATGGCTCATGTCCTTTAACCCAACAAAATGTTTTGTCATGAGAGTCACGAGAAATAGGGAACCTATAGTATTTAACTACACATTGATGAACCACATCCTTAAACCAGTTGAACACCATCCATACCTAGGCGTCGAGCTCTCGAACACACTTGACTGGAGCTGGCATATAAACAACAAAGTGTCCAAAGCCAACCAGACCTTAGGTTTTCTTAGGCGCAACCTAAGCAATTGCCCAGAGAACATCAAGGAAGCTGCTTATAAATCGCTCGTTCTTCCACACTTAGAGTATGCCAGCTCTGCCTGGGATCCATGGTTAAAGAAACACGTCAAACAGATTGAGAAGGTTCAAAGGAGGGCGGGTCGTTTTGTTAAAAATTGCTGGGATAGGACTCCTGGCACAAACATCCTAAACGATTTGGTGTGGCCCCCTCTCTCTAAAAGGCGCCAGGATGCAGGCTTACATTATTTTACAAGGCTGTTAACAAAAAATCAGCACTTGAGATACCAGACAATATTGACAGACGCACCCGCCAATTACGCAGCTCTCATCCAGATAAATTTATCGAGTTATGTCCAAGAACAGAAGCTTATAAGAACTTGTTTTTCTGTAGGACAATAAAAGAATGGAACAAGCTGCCCCGCCTTACCCTGGATTCCACTAGTGCAGATATTTTTAGAGAACGAATAAAATTAAATTAAATTAATAAAATTATATTAATACCAATAATGCTGTTTAAACGATTTTTATCTTTTTACTTTATTTCATCTTTTTTTTATTCTGCCTTATTATTATTTTTATTATTATTATTTTTATTATTATTATTATTTCTATTATTATGATTATTTTTTAGTTAATTAATTAATTAATGTATTTATTTATTTATTTATTTACTTATACAATTAATTTATATCCACAGTGATGGTAACCCCTTTGTAGATTAACAATGTAGATGTAGATGTAGGACAACTAGATGCCAACTCTTCCGGTTTTCGTGGGAGACTTCAGGTTTTTAGCCATTATCTCCTGGCAAAAAAATCGGAACTTTCTATACATAAATAAATAAATAATAAATAATAATAAATAAATAAATAAATAATAAATAATAAATACATTATACAGATTACAGTAATACATTTACTGTAATCTCCCGAGAAATTTTATCGAGAATTTCTTATACAGTACAGTTCTTGTATTTAAAGTGCAATTTCCCGGTGTTTTAGCTTTCAAGGTTGACAAGTATCCAAACGGCAGAAATATATCAGACAGAATCCATTTTAGAGTGCATTTCACGTCTAATTATCTGAATTCTCAATTATTTTCTGCCTTTGTCGTTGTAAGGGAGCGACCATTTTCAATCTAATGTGTGGGTATCGAAAATTTAAAAAATCCAGCAAGCCAACTTGCCGGCAAAACAAATCAAGCAGGACAGAAAACAAAACTTCACCATCAGATATTATCATATGGTCCCTTGTGTTTCAATTTGACAAAAACGTGCTGTTATAGATTCTTTACAATATATGCCTGGTCATACATTTGAATAGACAAGATTCAGTTGAACCAGGAACGTTTTTTAATTGTTTTCTTTATTGTTTTCACACTCTTATGGTTCGTTTGAATGGTGAAACGACGCAACCTAACAACGGAATTCCCGCTATTCCAGCTATTTTCTTGTAAACCTGCATTTGGAAGTAGCACAGCCTGCAAACTAAGGTGACGCTAAGTATCTATGTAACTAACATACATTATCAGCGAACGGCGTTCTTTACGTTACCAAAAACATGTCTAATGGAATTCTTATGACCCAGAATTGGTTGAAGAACATTATTTTTCATTAATCAACTAGTTTTGCTTTAGGTCAAACTCAACGCATTAGAAAACTGTTTTTAATTGGAATAAAAACTGGAGTAAAAATTGAAACTTTGATCAGTACTCTATACAAACTATACTATCTGTTGTAAATCTACATCTAGGTGATGTAAAAGATGGAGAGCATCCCGTATATAATTGATGTGAATGTTGTTGCTATCCAAAAGCGTTAAATTATCATTACCTTTAAATGTTCGCGGGAAAATCTGAATATGAAAAGTGCAAATTTACGCGGAGATTCAAGACAAGAAATGGAGAGACACTCACAGTCGAAGGTCATCAATATTTGAGGTGAATTATGGTAATAAAAAATTATCAATTTGTTAAAATGAGCGTCATGATTTATGGTAAAGACAACTTAAATAATTATTGCATCATAATACAAGATTATGTAATGTAGTGCCGGTAATGCCGGTGCACGGTTTGCAGTTTGCGTCCTTTTTTATGTTTTTCTTTTTTTTATATTAAGTTAATTTTGGAATTGCGTCTCAACAAAGAAATGCTCTTATAATTCCTTTTCCTGTCTTTTGTTGATTCAGTAAAAGCATGTTTTGATAACTCCATGCAGAAATTGTATGTAAATTTAGTAGATACTGGCGCCCGTGCAGCCGCTCACCGCTACCAAACAGTCATTGGCAGGACAAAACAACCGAACCTTTTTATTTCGTTACAATAAAATGTAGGATATTCTAGCTAACATGAACTTGAAACTTTTGGTATTAGTAATAAATGGCCATTGATCATTTTGATGGATATTACTACATTTCAACAGTTTCATTCATACCTATTTCCTAAAAGCATTTCACTATTTTTTGCAAACACACAGCATCTTTATCAAAAAAACCCAAAACAAAAAATAAAATAAATAGAATAGAAATAAATAAATCTATATCGTTTAAACTTGTAAATTGCTTTGTTATTTTCTAGTCGACAAATATAGTTTTGCTATGCTGTTAATACTCAATCAAGTTCTCAAAAGACAAAAACAAGAAGGGGAAATTGACGTTTAGCTTTTAAGTAAAGATGAACGTATCTCCGTAAACGCTAATATATGAGATTAAACACTGCTTTTCACTACCCCAGATGTCGTTCCGCTTTTGCTTCTGGTTCTAGAAAAATGCAATGAGGGTCGTCCACGGATTCGAGTAACACCATCAGGGAGGCGACACGTATCAGAAACGATGAGGACTTGCAACTAAACATCAACGATGTAGACGTGATTGCAGCGAAAGTAAAGTCCCACCGCGAATGCCGGTCGACCTATGTTGCAAAAAGAAATCTGTCCTTCGCAGTGGATGGAGCGGATATGTATACCATTGCTTTTACTAATCTTATGGATAAGATCCTTCCTGAGATACAATCGGGCCGTGCTGTTGATATGAAAACCGTGTTACTATCATACCAAATGAGCTGGAAGGCCTAGGTTGCGACAAAGCAAGAAGCTACAGAACAGAAAGGTTGAAGCGGAGGATACAACAGACGTATCCATGTGAGGTTGTTTTTCACGCGCAAGCGGATCCAACAAAGCCAGAATTGCTTTACTCGAGATCAATCTCCTTAAAAGATATCTTCAACGCCGCAGCAAAGAGCAGTCATTCCGAGGTATCCCCTTAAACCATCTCTCCAGAGCGCGAGAGCGATAAAACACGACTTCTTTATCATGCTGCGCAGCATCTGAGAAAGAGCATTCTGAATGAAAGTCAAGCCATCCAACCCGTACATGCAGAGGCCTCAGTGCCAGTAGCGTAAAGTCGCGTGCTGTTCCAAGTGATCTATATGATTTTTTGTGCTTTCTGATAACAAGTTCCGATAATCTGAACATCTCAACCCCAACACCAATCAGCTCCACCGACGAAAGACGGGTCTTTGCTATCGCACAAGATCTCGTGTATTCCACCACTCATGCTCGAATAAAGCCCCCAAGCACATAGGTCTTGCAATGTCTGTGCGTCATTTGACCGGCTCAAAACAGCTGATTAGAATGCTTCACAGATTCGGCCATTGCTGCTCTTACGATGACGTGGAAGTCGCAGATACAAGCTTAGCGCAAGAGGAACAGTCGAAGAGGAACAGTCGAAGAGTCGAGGCTTTTTTTTGTTTTTTTGAATAGCATTGGTCTTTTTTTTATTATTATGATAACTGTTTATTGATTCTCAAGTGAGGTGAGTATTTTACAAGACTAATGTTTTTTTTACATGATTACAGAAATGTATTAGATTAAATAAATACATTGTTCACTATTATTTTGTTATTCTCCCCCTCACAAGCCCCTCCCTTATTCACCGTCACCCGTCCCCATTCCTCACCATCCCTCCCCAGCCTACCCCTACCACTACCCACCCCGCCCAACCCATCATCCCTAGTGTGAGCCAAAGGAAAAGCAGGGGGACGCAAGAACAACTAAAACAGAAAAGAAAAAAAAGGATAAATTTTAAATATTCAAATAGTACCTGTGCCTGCGGATGCAATAAAGATTCGCCCAAGATGGTCTTTAGCCTTCTTGCTTATAATTTATTTATTTTGTCCCATTTTCGTTTGTGGTAGGAAAGGGAATCATTTTTAATCGCGCATATTCTTTCCAATCGTTCATATTCTTTAATTCGTACTAAAAGCTGCTGTAGATTCAAAAGACAAGTGTTTTGTCTCACTTTATATACAAAAAGTTTGAAAATAAGCACCAGGACATCACTGGGTGTTGAGTCAGATCCCAAAATAATATTTTGATAAGTCATGTTTGGAAGAGTGATATTGTTTCGTGTTAAAAGAGTCGAGGCGTTGTGATACCCTCAAATATATATCCCAGGTCATTCATTCAGGTTGCGGCAGACAACAATTATTTGAACAAAGAGACATTGGATGGTCGAAAAACGACACACGCCACTACTATTGTTCTTTTTCAAAGAAAGCAGTTCGGGCCACGCCCAGAACCAATGACTTTCTCAGCCAATTCAATGGAATAAGTACATCAACTGCAAGAAAAATAAGACCAATCTTGCAGCCTTTCTTGGCGAACAGCTTTGCGAAAAGGGAAAGCGGGAGCTAAAGGGTGAGGATAAAATCGTGATCATGACCCGACAGCTGCAGTGGCAGTGGCAGAGTGGGAGAGATAGAAACGCTGCACCAGCTCTACAGCAACCACGAGGAAGCAGATACAAGAATCTTACTGCACGCTGCACACGCCTCACAGGAAATGACAAGAGTCGTCATCCAGTCCCCCGACACTGATGCCACTATTCTGGCAATACACGTGTTTGAACGCAAAGGCTGCCGGGAGTTTTGGTTTAAGACGGTATACAAGGACAGGGTCCGCTTCATTCCTATACACGATGCAGCAAGAAAGCTCGGGCCAAAAGTGTCCAGGACTTCATGCATTAACCGGATATGACACGACGAGTGGGCTTGCAAATATCGGCAAGACGAAGCCTTGGGATACACTCATGGCAAATACTTACTCCAAGGCGCACCTCGAGACACTTGGAAGTGTAATACCTCTACATGAAGACACAATCAAGTCAGCAGAGTGTTTCGTCTGCTCTTTGTACACAACATCTACGAAAGCAGGAATGACGGCTGACAAAATTCGGTACTGGATGTTCTGCCAAAAACACCAAAGTATAAGTGACCGCTTTCCCCCCACCAGTGACAGCCTCAAGCTACACATAATCCGCGCCAACTATCAGACATTCATCTGGAAGAACTGCCTGCAGCCAATGGTCCCTCTTTCTTCTCCTGATGGAAATGGCTGGAAGATCACAAATAGAAGACTAGAGCCACTGCCCCCCAGAGCCTGTTAGAGCTCACAACCTGCAGATGCGTCAAAACCGCCTGTCGAAGGGAGGATCTGTGCTCATGCAAAGCAAACGATATACCTTGCACGGAGGCATGTCTTTGCATGAGTGACGACACCTGTGAGAACCCTCACAAAGGAACTGAGACTGCAACCGACAGTGATGAGGATACAGATGACGAGGCGTGACGGTAATTTCTTACATATTTCTCTCAGTGAAGTGCGTATTTCAATAGAAATACACATCAAGGTGGCACTTGCATAATCTAGCCTAGCATAATCGGTATGAAATGTTACCATGGCAGCGGTTGTTACGTTAAGAAATGTTTTGGTAACGTAAAGAAAGCCGTTCGCTGATAATGTATGTTAATTACATAGATACTTAGCGTCACGTTAGTTTGCAGGCTGTGCTACTTGCAAATGCAGGTTTACAAGAAAATATTTAAAACGCCATACAAACTCTTTATTTTCCTTGAAGTTTGTATATAAGGCATCGGTAGACCCAATATAGATCAAATCTTACATAAAAACAAATGGATAACAACAATATATGCGACTTTTCGAGTATAAACGGTGTAATTTTGGGGTACTTTGGGGGCAAATTGTATCTCCATAGCAACGGTCGCTATGGAAACCCGCACACTCACACATTCATCATATCTTGAATGAGATTAGTAACAACTATTCCTTGGCCAAGTTTTCACTAAATTACTTTCTGCTACGGCACGCTATGATTGGATTCGTTTTTAAGGGGCTTAGCCAAGTAAAAAGAGGGGGACCATATGGGTGCTGCGTTTCAGGCCCTAGCAGTATGATGTCCCAACGTTCGGTTAGTACATCGTGCCTAGAATTGTTCCTTAGACATGTGGCAATAATTCTATGATAACAGATTGCTTATGTACTACATGTGCTACGTTGCGATTTTTTTTCGGTCATTGCTCCCCGACTAAGAGTGCGAACAAAATAATACCATGGATAAACTGGCCCATATTTTATAGCCAGTACAGCGTAAACAATACAAAATACCGCATGCAAACCAAATAATACCATGGATAAATTGGACAGTGAACATTCCATGGAAAATAAACTGAGACCGACAACAGCCGGTCAGCGTAAACACCACAAAATAAAGCATGCAAATCACATACCATGGATAAACTGGACCGTGAACATTCCATGGAAAATAAACTGAGACCGACATATTTTACAGCCGGTACAGCGTAAACATCACAAAATACGGTATGCAAATCACATAGCATGGATAAACTGGGCCGTAAACCTTCCATGGAAAATAAACTGAAACTGACTTATTTATAGCCAGTACAGCGTTAACACTACAAAATACAGAGTGCGAACAAAATATACCAAGGTTAAAATTAGGCCGTGAACTAACGCGTTTTATAGCCAGAAAAGCAATAAATAACAATATACAGCATAAAAGGTAAACTGCTATAAGTGAAACTGGGCCGCCGCAAAAATCCGAGCCGCAAAAAACCGAAACAACTGGCCAAAATAGCCCAGTGTGATTCTGTTTCCTTATTCGCAGTTCCTTTTCCGTCTGTTTCCTTATTCGCTTAGTTCCTTATTCAAATCCGGGGGGGGGGGTACTTACATGATACCTTTTAATTCGAGTTGAAATAGTATTTAGGCATTACAGTTTATTCAGAACAAGTCCAACAGCATTTTCGTCGGGTAATTCTGGTTGCTTTCACGTGCTTTGCTGCTAAACGGAGCTGTGAACATGAGACTCTATATGCTACAAAAGGTCAAATTACGCAATGCGTGCAATCGCTTTCACAAATGAATCTAGGAAAAAAGAAGAAATCTACCTCTCACTAATAAATGTATTTGTATATTGGGCTTTCTTTCCAAGCGCATTAATATATTTAGAGGAGAAATGTTAACGCTTTACTTGACTACGTACGCGTGTAGAAGGAATTTGACCTTGCTAACAAAACTACAATTTGACAGATAGTGATGGTTGTCAATTAACACCTTGGCTCTGACAAAACAAATAGATTACTGCAGAGACACAAATAGGGAACTGTTCCTTATTCAAGTTAGTTTTCGCGACTAAGGAAATGGAATCTCCCAACATCCTATTTCGTTTTAAGACTTATCCGAATAAGAAATAGACTATATGAAGAGGATTGTTAGTGTTTGCTTATTATTTCTCTATAAAGGAACTGGAATTTCATAACGCCCAATTTCGCTTTAACGTTAAACGACGCCTTTAGAAAGAGTTCTAGAAAAAGGAAATGGTATTTCATAACACCTGATTTCGTTTTAACTACTTATCCGAATAAGGAATAGATTAAAAGAGGGTTGTTAGTGTTTTCTAAACATATCTCGAAAAGGGAAATGGTATTTCATAGCGCCTGATTTCGTTTTAACTACTTATCCGAATAAGAATAGACTAAAAAGAGGGTCGTTAGTGTTTTCTTAACATTTCTCGAATAAGGAAATGGTATTTCATAACGGCTAATTTCGTTTTAACTACTTATCCGAATAAGGAATAGACTTAAAAGAGGGTTGTTAGTCTTTGCTAAACATTTCTCCAATAAGGAAATTCTTAAATAATCTGATGAGTGGGCAACCACGAAACAGGCTTGTAGAGATGAAACGGTAGTTCGCGTGTTTTTTTCCCTACAAACCAAGATATATATAAGTATTTATATATATGTAATGTGTGAGTGAAGCCGTTCATAGAAAAGTGCTTGATGCACAGGTGTAGAGTGGAGTATGTGTGTATGTATATTTTTATTGTTGTTTAACCCGGAAAAATTTGTTGGGTGTATATGGAAGTATCATCCAATAGGGAACATACAATACAATACAATACAATACAATACAATACAATACAATACAATACAATACAATACAATACAATAATTTATTTTCCGTCGATGACGTGAGGAGTGGTCACCCAGTCTCCCGAGCTCGGGGAGCTCATGGTACAAACGCTCGACAACACTACTGACAACGATTACATTACACATTACATAATAATTCTAATTATGGGAAAAAGGGAGAATTTAAATACAGTGGCTGCATTGGCAGTCATGTGGAATGATGTCGGTTAGGTTCTTGCGGAACTCAGAGACGGAATTAGCAGCTTTAGCAGAGTTAGGTAGTTGGTTCCAAAAATGTGATATTAGGTAGTAAAAAGAGTTATGCATATATAACGATTGATAGGATGGCTGTCTAAGATTATGAACAGAAGAGCGCAAATTGTACAAAGAAGTTGGCAATATAAGTAGCCTGTTGCATCCTATATGATTTAAAAAATAATAGAAGAGCCTGAACTTGTCGCCTATGCTCAAGTTTACGCATATTGGATATAACTAAACAGTTTTCATACGATGACGATCTACCTAGATTAAGAAGTGTCCTTAAACTATAATAGTTCGACTTCTCTAGCCTGTCCTTCTGAGTCTTCGTAGCCCCGAGGAGCAGAGGGCAGCAGTATTCGAGGTGAGGGAGTACATAAGTCCTGTATAGCGCAACCATGGTCTGAATTGGTACAAGGCGCTTGATTCGACGCAGCGCAGCAACTTTAGCATAAACTTTTTTAAGAACCGTAGTTATATGTTCCTTGTAGGTGAGGGACGAGTCCAGTGTGACGCCCAGTATTTTCAACGTTGTCTCAACTTTGATGTGGTCGGGACCAACGTGGAGATCGTACTCGTAGCCACTGTTCCTACCAAGCACCATTGCATGTGTCTTGCTGGTATTAATGCCGAGGTAATTGCTGGAGAACCAGTCATTTATTCGAGTGATATCTCCGTTCATGGCGAATTCCATGGCTACCGGGCAGGTGCTTGCGTAGTACTGGGTAGTGTCGTCCGCATATAATAGCAGTGACGATTGGAGGGCACTGTACTTTAGATTGTTTATAAAGATGTTGAAGAAAAGCGGACCCAGTAGACTTCCTGGGGTATGCCACAGTGGATTTCAAGCCAGTCAGACATGACCCCATTACAGCGAACGCGTTGGAATCTTCCCGTGAGATAGGACTGGATGGTCTTTAATGCTGCAGGGGAAACTCCGTATGCTGACAACTTGGCTAGGAGGAGATTGTGGCAGATCGAATCAAAAGCCTTAGACAAATCGATTGCGACCACGACCACGCTCTCCCTCTTGTCGAGTGAAGCCCGCCAGTCCTCAGTCAGCTTGATTAGCGCCGAGCAGCATGAGTGGCCGCGTAAGAAACCCGACATGTTATTCGAGAACACCATAGCGAAGGCATCGTAGAGCTGGTCAAACTGCAGTCGCTCAAAGATCTTGGGAATCGTCGATAGCACACTGACAAGGCGATAATTAGTTTTTGCCGTGGCTTCGTCTTTCTTCTACGCAGGGGAGACGTTGCTTCGTTTCCAGTCATTTGGCCATTCACACGAGTCGATACAGTGATTAAAGAGCGTAGTCAGCGGCTTGTATAGTGCAGTCGCGACAGCCTTTATCACTTTTGGCGGGAGACCATCAGGGCCGCAGGACGTATTTGTGTTTAATCCCGTGATAAGTTCCGCCACACGCAGTTCTGTCACATGTTGGAAAGAGAAGTCCACGTTTTGACCCCTAGCGGAAATAAGGGCAACACTTGGGTGATTAGCGAAGTCGTCCACTGCAAGCTCAAGTACCTCACGGTCGATGAATGGTGAAGCGAAGTATTTATTGAACACAGCACCAGGGTCTTTAACTACGTGGCCATCGTCTATGAGGGTAATAGAGTCGAGCTGGGTTTCCGACCTGCTGTTAGGCATCAGGGGCTTCATCCGTTTCCAAAACTTTCCAACAGCTCCCAATGATGCGTCGTTTGCAGCATCAACACAGAATTCCTTAACGCTCTTTCTTTTCATTTTGGTGACCTTGTTTCTTTGTTCTTTATAAGAGGTCCAATTGTCGTCCGTGGGCGTCCGTCGGAATTTCTTGTATAATCGGTTACGCAACCGGATCTCTCTCTGGATCGTTGGACTAATTCAAGGCAGCTGGTTGAAGCGCAGACGTGTTTGCTTGATCGGCACGTGTTTGTCCACCACTTGACAAAACAGAGCCGCCCAGTGAGACCAAACATCATCAACATCGTCAAATGCATATGCACTGTCCCAGGGGATGTCTCGGAGGTCGGAGACAAAAGCGTCCTTGTCTAATGCTTTCATCGATCTATATTCAACAATTCTTGCTGTTGGTTTCGGTAGTTTTTGCTTGCGGACAGCGTAGACTAGGTCATGATCACTTATGCCTAGATGTAGATTACCACTTTTTGCAAATCTGTCCGGGTGTGAAACGAGTACAACATCCAGCAGAGACTTCGTGGAACTAGTGCCTCTACTTGGGTGCACGATTGTATTAGTAAGGCAGAATTGATCACAAAATCCAGTAACAGCCGGATGCGGTCCACGGCTGTTTGTATCAGTATTCATGTCCATGTTGAAATCGCCAACAAACATAACCTCCTTCCGCTTTGCGTACATATTTTCTGCCACATTCCCGCATGCTGAGATCCGAGGGAGAGCATGCACTTTCAGACCGGTACCCTCCAAACACAAGGAACCATGCATTGCCGCTGCCTTTAATATCAAGGCAAATACACTCCACCCCGTCCGGTTGCAGCTTGACCCTTCGATATGCCTTTACATTGCTGCGTATGAACACTAGGATGCCTCCGGCTCCTTTCTTTCTGTCTTTACGTATTACACGGTAATCTGGATGGTTGAATAGGGAATTAGGGACCGTGCTGTCGATCTTGGTCTCAGCGATAAAGAGCAGGTATAGTTGGCATGAGTCGAGCAGTTCTAGTACCTCATCAGCTTTCCCAAATATACTGTTGATGTTCAGATAGGCCATAATTAAGTTTGACTTGTAGTAGCTTTTGATATTTTGAATGAACCAATCCTTTGGCTGTTCCATGGATGAATCGACTGTTGAATTGCAAACACTGTTGTCGATTGAATTATTTAAAGAATCATTGAAAAAGCTGTTTGGGGATTGCATTTTAGAATAATCCGAGTTATTAGAATTTAGGCTGGCATCTGCAAAGGGAATTTGTTGCGGAATTTCCAAGCATGACCCGCATGTATGAGACACATTTCCTGAAGCATGTAGCTGCACATATAACTTGGGTAGTACGCCTCCACATTTAATGTGTGTCCAACAAGAACAAGAATCACAATAGGTAGCACGATGGTTCTTCGCAACGACTCGATCACACTCAGAATAAACACGACGATCTTTCGACCCAGCCTTCCTATCCTGTTGTTGGTGTAAACTCGGACCAGGATTAGGATTTATATCGCCAGATGTTGAGAGCCTTGATAACTGAAATCTAGCCTCAGAGTTTGAGTAATAACCCAACCTAGCAGACAAGAATCGTTTCTTCCCCGGCCTTGGATAACCAAGCAATCCGCCATTTTGTCGAAACGTGATTCCGAACACGTACAATTCTTCCGGGGAACCTGGCTGAGGTTTTAAGCGCTGTAAAAAGACATGCCGAGACAAGAAGACATCATCTTGTGTTTCCAGTACAATTGGTCTTATTTGAAGCAGTATTGACGCCAGAATAAGCACTATAGTGAGAGCCATGTTTTCACGCTCGCTCACCATTGAAGAATTGAAAATTAATTATAGTTTTTTTACAGTAAAATGGGTGCTTTTTATTCTCTTTAACATTTAAAGCCATATCAGCACACAACGCGTTTCTACACATTAGCATATCGTTTTTGCCTGTAAAATGTGCTCCATACTTGCCTTCACTGTCCAAATTCCATTTCTTCCTTTCACATTTCTACTACTACTAGATTTTCTTGATTTTCATAATTTCCTCTCAGTTGAAGGGTAATAAAAGTTGTTTGGTAGAAAATACAAATATTGGATAAACAGATTTATCAACCTTCTTTACTGTTTTTTTTTCTGGCTAATACTCTTTGAATTGACACTTTGTCTTGGGTGGATCTTACAAAACACTGACCTTCGATGAGGAGGTCCATGGACCCACTAGACCCCCATATTGAAGCATTATGGTTTCAAGGGTATGTACACCTGGTATTTTTGTGTTAAAACATAAAATAGGGCTTGGTGTGGCATTGCAAAAGGATGCAGTTTGTTAAAAAAAAGGTAGCTATATTTTCATTTCACATCACTTCCATGTACAATGCTAAATTATCTTTGAAATAATTGCATGGAAGGTCAAATGGTACATCGCTGTTGATTCCTAAGTATTGATCTGTATTCATATCAGCTATTTGAAAAGTAGATTGCTCACAAAACCCTGCGCAGTTAATTAGTTCAAATTAAAACTATATTTTTTTTTACTAGAAAATCCATTTAGTCCATTTGCAATAAGGGCCAATGTTGGTCACTTTGTCAAAGGGTGAATGAAATAAACAACTCTAACTTGTTTTAAACGTTTTTGACTTTTATGTTTATTTTATTAGCCTGGTTCATTTTTTTATAACAAGTTTTTATTTGTAACTATTATCTATCTTTTTGTTACTTAGCTGTATTAATGAATACATCCTGCCCTAGCATCATGCCTTCAAAGCTGCGGCAGCTTGCTTAATTTGGGATTCGCCTGAAAAAAATTGGAGAACAGTGACAAAACGCTATGGAAGAATACTAAAGATATAAATGTTATGCTGCACAAAACCTAATTGATAAACCTAAAATTAAAAATAATTCCTTTAAAATATTTAAAATAGAACCTTGAACAGAAAATTAATATATGGAGTCTGTTTTTAGGGGCTAATGAGCTAGAGGTTGAATTGTCTTTTGACCTTTTTCTTAGGAAAAGCTGTAGAGAAAAACTATCGGTATCGGTAAAAGGTATCGAACTAAATGCTCCCAACAAAATTCTGTCTTTAGTTTTCTATGAAAATTGAAGAGATGGGAGTTTTGAGATGTTATATGAAAACGTTGAGCTGAGGTATTCAAGATTTCTTTTTGTGAAAAAGAATCATATGTATAAAGGGAACTGTGTAGGTAAAGCAGATATTTTTAGAACCTATTACCCCTCATGAACCTTTTTTTTTCTTAAATTGAAACCAGAATTCATTTTAAATTTTAAATGTTCTTCGGACTCACAAAATATAAACTAAAACCGTTCCTCGCTCGATATCTTTTATAAAAGAGTTGACAGAACTTAAATGTGATGAAGAATCTCCAGATAAGAAATCGTTCTTTATTTACAGTTAAAAAGTAATCCTATAAAAAGCTTAAGATTAGTTCAGACAATCATTTGATAACTTTAAAGCCAGCCATGTAGCATACCATTCTACATTATTAGATGACAAATCCGTCGAACTTTCCGAGGAATATTTTGACATAGTAAATGAGCAAGTCAACAACATTCAACAAAACGTAAATGTTTGGGCAGCCGGTCTGGAGGCCTCAAACTTGATAGGGAGGATGGAGAATATAATGCCAGACGATTCCGCCAGTCAAGTTAGTGGCAGAGCAGTAGTACAATAAAGGAAGAATAACCTGAATAATTATGCAAATTTTCATTTTAACCGACAGGTCTATGCAAATTTTCATTTTAACCTGCTCAGGAATGTGTGGAATGTGTCAACCTGTAAAAAACCTGTCAAAAAAGGCAACCGCTGACCAGCGTGCGCAGGCACAGTAGGGGCGCCAGGCGTTGTTTTTGTTTGCAAGCATGATGGCGACTAGCAGTGATGTGACGGAGTTCGAGTCGATGGTGTGGAGGGATGGGGACGTGGAGCGTTCTTCCAAGCTGATGGACGGTGTGGTGGTTTGGACCGAGGTCCTGAAGGATCCCAAACGGATTTTCGTCCTGGTGATGGACGCGGACATTGAGGTTCGCTACGTGACTTTTCAAGAGCGTGAAGAGGCGCTACTCGTGGAGTATGTGGACCATCGGTACGGCGAGGGGAATGTGTGCTCTCCGATTCAAGAGGAGGAGCGCGGGTACCCGTGATTGACGGGATTGGAGGGTGAGGAGGAGGAGGTGCCTTTTGTTCCTGAGGCGGGGAAGGAGGACGATGCTGTGTTTCTTCAAAAGCTTCGTGAGAACTTACCTCCAGCGAAGGTGGTGGTGGTGGCGTTTTTGACAGGGATTGTTCGTGGGGTGTCAAGGGTGGAGTCGGAGCGGGACGCGTTGGAGTTGCTGCGTACCCAGCCGGAAAAGATCGAGGAGGAGTTGGCGTTGTCTCTAACGGCGGCTCAGTATTCGGCGTTGGAGGTGCGCATGGCCTGGGAGACGACGAGGAAGTACCTGACGAATGCGGTTCGTGAGGGGGAGTGGTTGCGCCAAATGGAGTCGGGGCATTGTTGTTGGACGTGGTCGGCTTATTTTAGAGCAGCAGGGCAAAGGGCTGTCAGGCGTTTGTTTCTGTGACACATTTTTTGTTCGTGGTGGTGGGGATGTTGTTTAGACAGGGTTTGATGGGTGTAGTTGTCAAGGTCTTTTGTGAGTGGAGAGAAAAGGGCTAGAAATAGTTGAGGTGGTGACGTGTCGGGTTCAGTTGATCTTTTGCTTGGGTCGAGGTATGAAGTGTTTTTGCGGAAAGGAGGTGAAACGTTCAGGCACGGTGGTCCGTTGCGGGACTGAGGTGGACTATCCAAAGCACGTGGTGTGCTGCGGGTACTACTACACGCAAGAGCAAGCCCTACAGATCTTAAAGACCATTCCTGCGGGGACGATGGTGAACGAGTTCCCACGGTGTGAGCACGGCTTGATTACCAAACCCTTGGTGTCGGGAAGCGAAAAGAGCAAGGGACGTGTGTACTTTAAGTGCTGTGTCCCTGCCCCCAACGTTCCGTGCAAGAGCTTTGTGTGGGCGGGTGGGCCTCCTCAGGAGTCTTTTAGCGTATGAGAGGAAGATAATCCCAGCGTCATTCTCGGAGGAGGAGGACAAGGAGGTGGTGGCGGCGACAGCAGCGGCGACGGTGTTCAAGGTACCCCCTACACCCCAGAAGAAGAAGAGAGCAGTGCTCTACAGGCCTGTGGGCGAGGAGGAGGAGAGCGTGGAGAGGAAGAAGAAAGAGAAGGAGGCAAGGATGAAGAAAAAGAAGCTAGAGCCGTTGCTTTCCGGAGAGGGAAACGGCTCCGAGGGAGAGATGGAACTGTAGGACTGTCCGAGGCGCGGGACACACCCTCTGTAGAGCTAGCGGTAGAGTCTAGAGTCAATATTGATGTTGTAGATACGTTTCCTATCCGAGGTGTAATAAACTATTTTGTGTATGCGGTTGTGGCACTCTTATTTAAGCGACAGGTTTCTGAGATTGGTTTTGATACACTAGTGTTAGCTTTGTCGGTGAGAGGGATGGTGATGGGAGGGATGGGACTTTTATGGGGGGCTTTGTGTGGGATGATGGAGGCCTTAAGATGCCCTTCCAGGGGCGTCGTGTTTGGTTTGATTTGATGAAGGATTGCGCGCATACCTTATCGGTCATGGACGTGTACCGTTGGGGCCATGAGCAGGGGGTGCCTCCGGCCGTGGATGTGCGGCGGCGAGGGATCGTACAGGTGTGGGTGGGGAAGGCCGCTGCGGAGATGTGGGATGCGAGGGTGATTCGATTAGGGGCCGCCAAGGAAGCTTAGGGAGAGAGAGAAAAAAAGAAAAAAAAGACAGGATAGTGTGTAGGGAGTAGTGTTCTTTTTGTTATTATGATTACCTTTAGTTTTTTACAGGATTTGTGTAATAAAAAAATAAAGAGAAAAAGAAAAAAAGTGTCCTTCTAGGCGTGTTTTTTTTTCACAAGGACGTCTCTCTTTCTGTGGGCGGTAGCGGCGATGGTGGTGGGGTTTCCTTGTCGCGGTCCACGGTACTGCAGCTCTCCTCGTCCCTTTCCACGGGGGAGGGACGAGGGGTGTGTGTGGTGTAGGGGAGTCTCCGCTTTTCTAAAACCACCCGGAGCCTATGGAGCTTGTCATGGTCCAAGAGGATCTTTTGGATTTTGCAACGTTTCTCTTGGATTCCCTCGCTGTCGCTGTCATGCCCCCCGGGGGTTGTGTAGGAGGAGGAAGGCCAGCTGCTGTTGCTGTTTTCTTCTTCTTCTTCTTCGTGAGCGTTTTCCCCCTCCTCGCTATCGCCGTCTGTGAGGGTCTTAGGGTTGCGCTCATGGAGGGTCTCTTTGGAGGGATCATGGCCAGCGGTGTTCCTAAGGGTTCCTCAACGCTTTGTCTCTCTTCCTCCTTGGTGTTTTCTTCTTCTTCTTCCCTCCTCAGCAGGCGTTGGTTTTCCAGGCGCTGGTTTTCTAAGTAGCGCAGCTTTCTCGCCTCTTGCCGTATTTCGCAGGCGCGCATTTCCAGCGCGACAGCTGCGCGTTCCATACACTGGGCTTTTTCAAACCCATTTAGCGGCCTAAAGATGACAGCACATGGAACGTCTATGTCGACACTGTAGTAGTCCGCGGGTCTTTGAGGTTGGTAGTGGTCTTGGTTGCTCATGTTTTTTTTCCTTTGGGTGGGTTTTTTCGAGGTCTCAAATGCTTTTTCCGAAGCGTGGCGAAATTAAAAGTCTTGGCCGTGTTGCACGTTTTTAAGGGTGCTGTGTTGCTCGTGACAGGTGACGGTGGGGTGATCGGTGGGATGACAGGAGAGTGATAGGAGGGGGGACAGCTTGTGAATGTTTTATATTATTTTCTCTTTTTAGGTTTATTTTGGGTGACAGGTTGGAATGCGGGGTGTTTCAAAGCGATTACCATAACGCTTTGGTGGTTTTTTGACTCATGGTTTTATTTTATTTTATTTTGTTTACATGGGTAAGAGAGGAAAAAAAGATTAAAAAAAGAGATGAGGCTCCTGGTTTTTCCTCTTGAGGGAGGGACTGGAGAACCCTATTGCCCTCCCCTCCATGCATCGTAACCAATTGACCCCCCCACACAGGGTGGTGGGGGTGATGGCTAGCGTGGCCCAGTCCCATACGAAGTTTGCGTTGAATGGTCAGTTTGATGTCCATGTGGTGCGCACTCACATGCCCCGTGGGGGAGGAGGGAGTCGTTATGGTCGAGGCTCACGCGGTGTGGATTTGGAGCGCTTGCGTAAGAGCAGCAAGTCCGTGGTGCGCATCCACCATCGGGATGGGATGTGTGCGGCGCGAGCCATCGTGGTGGGGTTTGCCCACGTGAGGAAGATCACGAAGATCTACGATCCCAGCAAAGGGAGCTCAAGCCTCCCCATTCAGACGGAGCGTGCGCGGGCACTTCACCTTGCGGCGAGGGTTCCCCTACGCGCGTGCACGTTGGAGGAGATCGCTCAATTCCAGACGTATTGGCCCCTCAAGGGGTCCAACTGAACGTGGTGTCGAGGTCGTATTTTAACAGTTTGGTCTACACGGGGAAGGTTCCGGATGTGGTGCACCGCTTGTACCTGTACTACGCCGAGGGATACTACGACTATGTCACCAAAGTCCATCAGGTCTTGGGACACACCTATTTTTGCAAGACGTGCAAAAAGGGGTACTCGTCTCACCAGCACCCTTGTCACGGTCTGTGTCGGAGTTGTGGGGTGGTGGGGTGCTCCTTACCGGTGGTGGGTCCTGATGACCAAATCCAACCCTTGGATTGGAGAGACTGTTCCGACTGTCACCGCTACCTCCGCCGCCAGACCTGCTGGGAGGCTCACCGCGTGGTCAAGTCGCGTCCCGATGGTCGTGGGGGAACCGTGCAGTGGTCGTACTACCAGCGGTTTCGACGGTGCTTGGACTGTGGAAAGGTGCTGGACCTACACAAGGCAGAGCCCGACAAGCCCCACGTGTGTGGGGAGTACAAGTGACGTATCTGGGACGACGTGGTGCCGCCGGACCACTTGTGCTTTATGCCTGTGGGAGACGGTGACCCTGAAGCGCAAGGACGGTTTCCGCTACATCGTCTTCGATTTCGAGGCCCAACCTTTGGCGACAGGCCATGTGGTGAATTTCGCTGGCGTACAGAAGATATGTCACGTGTGCTGTGAGTGGCTCATGGACGCTGGGAACTGTCCCCGTTGTGGACCTCGGAAGTACAGCTTTCCCACCGCGGAGGCGTTTTGTGTGCGGCTGTTTGGGGGGCCAACGAGGGGTACACGTGTTTGGCCCACAACTTTAATGGGTACGACTCGTAGCCCATCCTCGAGTACATGATCCGCCATGGGGTCAAGCCTAACGTGATCTTCAATGGGGGAAAAGTTATGTGCCTCAGTGTCCCCGATTTGAAACTTAAACTTTTTCCAGATGGCGTTGTCTCGACTTCCTAAAGTCTTTGGTTTCGAAGATGTGGCTTGCAAATGCACGTTCCCCCCATTTTTTCAACACCCCCGAGCACCAAGGGTACAAGGGCCCTATCCCGGACCTGAGCTACTATGACCTCCCGAGCAAGTCGCAGGCCGAAGCGGAGGCCTTGAGGGTGTGGCACGCGGAGCAAGTACGTCAGGGGGTCCGGTGGGTGTTGAAGGACCAGCTGGCCGAGTATTGCCACCAAGATGTCGAGGTCCTTAAGCGTGCCGTCTTGGCCTTCCGTCGACTGGTGTTCCCCTTGACCACCGTAGACCCCTTTGAAGATTGTGTCACGATTGCCTCGTTGGCCAGCAGGGTCCTACACACCTTATTCTTACCTGAGGCCACGGTGGCCATCCTTCCACGCCAAGGGTACCGTCAACACGATGTGCAGTCTTCCAAAGCGCTTCTTTGGCTCCAGTACCGCAGCCAGCGCGATGGGATGGCCCTCCAGACCATCTTGAGTGCCCAAGGCGAGTTTCGGGTGGGACCCTACAAAGTGGATGGGTATGCAGCCGCCACAGGGATGGTTTACGAGTATTACGGGTGCTTTTACTATGGGTGCCCGCAGTGTTTCGACCCAGAGACCCTGAACCCCCACAAGCATCTGACCATGGAGGAACTGTACACCAACACGTTGGAACGGCGCGAGGCCATCCGAGGTCAAGGGTACGAGATGATCGAGGTCTGGGAGTGCGCCTTCGACAAGGTTCTCTAAGAAGACCCGGCACTGGCGTCTCTAGCCGTCGCCATGGAGAGGGCGATCCCCTTAAACCCTCGGTACGCCTTCTTTGGGGGACGGACCAATGCGATTACGTTAATCCAGGATGTGGTGGACCTTCCTGAGGGTAGTGAGATTCGCTACGTGGACTTTTGTTCCTTGTACCCATGGGTGAATTTCTATGAGCCCTACCCTGTGGGTCACCCTGAGATCATTACTGAGCAGTTTGAGGAGGATCTCACGGTCTACCGAGGGCTCCTCAAGCTCAAGATTTTCCCTCCTATGCACCTGTATTACCCTGTGTTACCTGTTCACCTACGCGACAAGCTGGTGTTCCCCCTTTGTGCGGCTTACGCCAAAGCCGAAGTGCAAGGAGCGTGTCCCCATACGGAGGAGGAGGAGCGTGCCCTAGTGGGGAGGCGCTGCGCCAGGGGTACCGGGTGTTGACCGTCATGAGATTTGGCACTGGGAGGAGTGGGACATTTTGTTCCGGGACTACGTCAGCACGTTCCTCAAGATCAAGCAGGAGGCTTCGGGATGGCCTCCCGAGTGTACGACGGAGGCCCAAAAGGAGGACTACGTGAACCGGTACGAGACTTACCAAGGCATTCGCCTAGACCCCACCAAGATCGAGAGCAACCCCGGGTTGAGGGCCATGGCGAAGCTGCTCCTCAACAGTATGTTGGGTAAATTTGGAGAGCGCCCCAACCGTCGCCAAACCGAGTACGTGGATGAGCCTGCCAGCTACATTGAGCTCCTGATGGGGGACACCGCCGAGGTCAAGGATGTGTTCGTGGCCAACCAGGAGATCCTCCAAGCCCAGTATGAGCTGCATGAGGGGTTTGTCACGCCCCAACGCCACACCAACGTGGTGTACGCGGCGCTGACCACCACATATGCACGCCTCAAGTCGTATGCCGTGATGCGTCGGTTGGGCTCCAGGTGCCTGTACCACGATACCGACAGTGTGACTTAAGTCGCAGCCCCAGGAGCTTGGGACCCACCCTTAGGCGATTATCTAGGCGACTTGACGAGTGAGCTACCTCCTGGAGACGTCATCGTGCGGTTCACCTCCACGGGACCCAAGAGCTATTCCTACGTCACACGCAGCGGCGTCTCCGTCTGCAAGGTCAAGGGACTGCACCTCAATGTGCGGAACGCCGATGTGGTTACGATACGTGCCATGGAAGAGTTGCTCGAAGAAGGGATGGAAGGTCTCCGCTTGGTCTCTGAACCGCTGTCCATTCGGCGAGACGTGCGCCAAAGGACCTTACACACCACCCCCTCCCGTAAGATGTTTTGCATGGCATGGCCTATTTTCCGAGGGGGCCGTGTTCCCGAGAAACTCCAGACGGATGATGGGACCGAGTTCCGTAACCGTGTGTCCCAAGCGTTTCTGAAAAAGCGAGGTATTCAGCACTTCTCTACCAAGAGCGAGACCAAAGCCAGCGTGGTGGAGCGGTTCAACCAAACGTTTAAGGGATGGATGTGGCGCTACTTCCCTCACCACGAGAGGGTACCTGGACATCCTTCCCGACTTGGTGACCAACTACAACCACTCGTACCACCGCAGCATTTGGAGAGCCCCGCGGAGGTGGTGACCCCCAACGATGCCCAAGACCACCTCCTGACGACTTCTCTCCACATTCCCTTTCCTCATACGATGAGGATTCCGCCACTTGCTCTCCAAAAGCCCGCGACCTCCACGACCAATGTACACTTCCCCTGGATGCACCACGTAGCGTCGCCCCGATGCCCCAGACGGACCGACGACCCACTCCTGCCTCACACGATGCACCGTGGGAATCGAACGCTCCAAACCTTCCCGAACGGATGGAATCATATGCGTCCTGCGCCAAACTATAGCGTACCGGTAACACCGCATACACAACGGACGCCCCACATCCACCTCCTTCTTCACTTCCAAACGAAAACAACACCGGTAACGATTTCGCGTTGGAGCCGTAAGCACCGCACTCTCGTTCTCGCCCTCGCTCGGCCGCCCTCGTCGCTCTTTTTTTCTTGTGACACTGGGACTCGGGGTAACACCACAGGAATCCCATCACGACCCCCAGGCTCGTTGACAGCTGTCAACCCCCGTTTTTTGACAGGTTAACACATTCCCCACATCCCTGAGCAGGTTAAAATGAAAATTTGCATAATTATTCAGGTTATTCTTCCTTTATTGTACTACTCAGAGCCGAGTCCACAAGATCATCTCGATTAAGCCAACTTTCAGACCGCAGAATCCAAGCCAGTGCCACAAAATCTATTCTCGCCGCCGGGATCGCCGCCCTCGCAAATGATCACGTGTTAGAGGCAGAAGAGCCGCCTATTCGCCAGAGAAAGGCCCAGCTAAATCTCGAGGTGGAGATAGCAAGGGTGGATGCTGAGGAACAAGCTTTTGCAGCAGCGGTTGAAGCCGAGAAAGAAGAAGAAAAATATAAACCAAAAGTAATACCCGAACAAACTAGAGAACCATTAAGAGAAAATAAGAGAGCCGACTCCAGAGAAATTAACTTACAAATTCAGCAACAACATGAGGCAATTAGTGCCTTGACTCTTCCCCAACCAGAAGTACAGATCTTCGGGGGAAATCCTTTAGAGTATTATAAATTCATCAGGGGCGTTCGAGAGCCTCATAGAAAGCAAAACGCAGAGCTCGAGCGCCCGTCTTTATTACCTCGTGCAATACACCGAGGGCCAGGTAAAAGACCTGGTGCGCAGTTGCCTGGCTATGCCAGAAAGCGTAGGATATCTAAAAGCTAGAGAGCTTCTCCATGACCAGTACGGTCAGCCCTACCACATAGCTACGGCATTTGTCGAGAAGATTGTTAACGGACCCACCATCGCTAACGAAGATGGCAAAGCGTTACAGAAGTTCTCAATCCTGCTAACTAGCTGCCTAAATACACTAAACGAAATCGGTTTTTCGAGTCTATTAGAAAATCCGGAAGGGCTTCGAAGGATAATGGAGCGCCTTCCATTTCGTCTCAAGCAGCAGTAGCGAGAACTAGCCGTTAGCATTACAGTGAAAGAAAAACGAGACCCTACCTTGAGAGACATGCAGCAGTTTGTCGAGGCACGCTCAAGAGAAGCAAACCACCCCATATACGGAAAGCTCACGGAGAGCAGACCCCCAAACAGCGTAAATCAACCCCAGAAGAGGAATCATGGGAAACCATCTTCTTTTGTCTCAGAAGCACGGCAAGAGTCAAAACCACAAAATCCGGCTAAAAACAGAAAACAAATAAAATGTCCGTCTTGCGAAAAGGATCACTGGCTGTCTCAATGTCCGGACTTCAAAAAAGCATCAATCGCCGAGAGAAAAGAGATAATTAAAAACAAAATTCTTTGTCGGAACATTCTTGTTCCCGGACATTATGTATTCCAGTGCTCAAAAGGCAGTTTTTGTCGCGTAGAAGGGTGCGAAAAAAAAAACACTCGACCTTTCTTCATGAGAGGGAAGAGCGAGCCAAGTCGAAGGAAAACGAACACGAGCAAACCTCAGAAAGTGCAGCGCACGCACAAAGTAAACCATCGAACGGCTACGTGTCATCCGCCGGCACAGCCATAGGCCTTCCTATCGTCCCTGTCCAAGTGAGAGCAAAGGGACACAGCTTCTCCGTGCAAACTTACGCATTCCTCGATCCTTGTTCAAATACATCGTTTTGCACTAACGAGATTCTGAAACAGCTAAACATCAAGGGCGAAAAGACTACGTTATCTCTGACCACACTCCACGGCAAAAACAAGCCGGTGAACTGCTCCTTGGTCGACTAAGAAGTCCTCGATCTAAGCGGCAAGATACGTGTTGATCTACCATCCGTGTATTCTCGTCCCAGCCTCCCAGTTTCTACCAGTGCCGTGGCCAAACAGCAAGACACCGACAAGTGGCCACACCTAGAAGGGGTACATGTGAGAAACATCGATGCTGAAATCGGCCTGCTGGTAGGAAATGATTGCCCCGTTGCCTTACAGCCCAGTGAAGTTAGACAGAGCCAGGATGACGGTCCCTACGCTGCGTGCAACTTGTTTAGCTGGGCAATAAACGGTCCCCTTGGAAGAGAAGCCGAAGGTGAAACCGTTCGTACCGCTAATCTTATCAATTTTCAAAATGATCTCAATCAACAGTTCGAGAATTATTGCAATCTAGAGTTTAGTTATTCTACTTATTCGGAAAATCTTGCTCTCTCTCACAAAACGACCGTCGCGCACTTGAGATAATAACGAACACCAGTGAGCTCAAAGACGGCCGTTACGAAGTTATGTTACCATGGAAACACTATGCACCGGCGTTACAAAATAATCGGCAACAAGCTAAAGGGCGTCTACAGTCCCTCAAGAAACGATTATTGTCGGACGCAAATCTTCACGAAAAGTACGCAACGTTCATGAGTGATCTAACAGAAAAAAGCTATGCTCAAAAGGTCCCACCCAAAGATCTAAAGAAAGAAAGCGCCTTCTATCTCATTCACTTCCCAATCATGCCGACCTCCTCTAAGCCGAAAGTCGCAACTCACTAGTTGAGTGCTAACCCGCTTCAGAATGGAACCCATAGCCTTCATGTCCGACGTCGAAGCGATTTTCTACCAAGTGCGAGTACAAGAACGCGATCGCAATTACCTAAGATACCTATGGTGGCCAGATGGAAATCTACAGGCAGAACCAGAAGAGTACCAGATGCTGGTCCACCTGTTTGGATGTGTCTCGTCACCGAATTGCGCTAAAGAAAACTGCTGAAGACTACAAAGCAGACTACCACACATCAGTCATTCAAACCGTAGGGAAAAGTTTCTACGTGGATGACTGTCTTCACTCCACCCCTACAGAAGCAGAAGCAGTGAGACTAGCAACCGACCTTCGCGAGTTACTAGCGGGAGGAGGATTTCGTCTCACAAGTTCGTATCAAATTCTAAAGACTTGCTAAGTTCTCTTCCAGAGTCTGAAAGAGCCACATCAGTCAAAGATCTTGATTTCGATCCTCAACTGAGAGAGAGAGAGCATTGGGAGTTCAGTGGAACGTTAACTCCGATACATTTAGCTTTAAAATCAATTCGAAAGAGAAACCAACTAACAGAAGAGGTTTGTTATCCATTATCAGTTCAATCTACGATCCGCTTGGATTCGTATTTCCAAGCACTCTACCATCGAAGGCAATCCTCCAAGACCTTTGTCGCCAAGGGCTTGGATGGGATGACGAAATCCCAGATGCAGCAAAGGCTAAGTGGGAAACCAGGCTGCAAGATCTACCCAAGCTTGAAGGTTTCTCTATTCCCAGATCCTTCAAGCATCTGAACTCCGAAGAAATCGAGGAATATGAGCAACATCACTTTTCTGATGCGTCAAGCACAGGATATGGCGCTGTCTCGTATCTCCGACAAATCTACGCCAATGGCAAGTCAAGCTGCTTCCCTGTCATGGCAGAATCAAGACTGGCACCACTAAAAGCAATGACGATTCCAAGAATAGAGTTGTCCGCCACTGTACTAGCCACTTGTCTAGACAAAATGATCACGCAAGAAATCGACCTCCCACTAGCAAGGTCCACCTTCTGGACAGATAGCACATGCGTTATTCGCTTCATCGAAAACCGAGAAAAACGATTTCAGTTCTTTGTGGCGAACAGAGTCGCCGCCATTCTAGATCAATCCGATCCAACGCAGTGGAGATATGTAGACACCGCAAACAACCCTGCTGATAAAACTCCGAGAGGCATGTCAGTAGATCGGTTACTGCAAAATGAGCGTTGGACACAGGGGCCGGCGTTCTTGGGACAAGCAGAAGAAACCTGCCCACAGCGACCCGCAAGTATTTGCGAAATTCAACCAGATGACCCAGAAGTGAAAAAGAATCGTCAGTCTTTGGGTCTATGTCAAAAGAAGAAGACTCCTTCAGTCAGGTATTCAACAAGTTTTCCTCCTGGGCAAGACTCGAGCGAGTAATAGCCTGGATATACAAGAGCAATTTGCGACGACAAGTAAAGAAGCGTAGAAGTGAGGGAACACTACCCTGCAATCATGACATCAAGTCAATAATCCCTTTGAGTGTAAAGGAAGTAAGGCAAGCCGAGCTTGAAATCCTCAAACACATCCAGAAACTCGGCTTTGAGAAAGAGCTTTCGACTCTCAAGTCAAACGCGAAAATCGAGAAAGATGCAAGTCTCAAAGTCAAGCAACATCTACAAGCTTTACCCGATCCTAGATAACGGGTTACTACGCGTAGGAGGACGGCTTCATCGCACCTCGATCGACGACGCCGCTGAACACCCGATCATAATTCCAAATCAACACCACGTCGCGAGATTGGTAATTGAGTTCTATCATAAGTTATCCGGTCACTCGGGTATCGAGTACGCCATCTCTCTAGTGCGTCAAAAATTCTGGATTATCGGAGCGAGATCCTCGGTACGCAGTGTTACTAAATCGTGTTTCCATTGTCGTAAACGCCAGGCTCCAGTCGTTCAACAAAAAATGGCAAATCTACCAGAAGATCGCGTCACTGCTTCAAAACCGCCGTTTACGTGTGTAGGAGTAGATTACTTCGCTACTTTCCTAGTGCGGAGAGCAAGGGGCGAAGTCAAGATGTACGGAGTTTTGTTCACCTGTCTCGCGTTAAGAGCCGTGCATATCGAGATAGCAAACTCGCTGGATACAGATTCATCATCAACGCACTCCGTCGATTTACTGCGAGAAGAGGTCTACCAGAAGAGATGCGTTCGGAAAAAGAGAACTACGAAAAGCAATCAAAGAATGGAATCAAGCACAGATTCATGATTACATCAGTCAACGCTGCATCAAGTGGACATTCAACCCCCCTGCTGGCTCTCATTATGGATGTGTGTGGGAGCGCTGCATACACACTGTGCGCAAGGTCCTGCGCGCTGTAGTCAAAGACAGCGTCTGGATAATGAAAGTCTGACAACTCTGATGTGCGAGGTCGAATCTATCGTCAACGGTCGACCTATCACAAAGCTATCTGATGATCCACGTGATGCAGAACCCCTTACGCCTTACCACACCAGGTATAAATAAAAGGTATCTTCACACTCGCCCGCCCTTTTATATGGGGTGGGCAGAGATTTATTTCTCATAGTTTGTATTCCTTTTTCAATTTTCTCGGCTTGAAAATAAATCTCTATTCGGCCAAACAAACCTGTGTCTGTGATTGATGTATTCATTTAAGTTACTGTTGGGATCTTTTCTTGTGCCATAGAATAGGGGAATTAAAATTAGGTGCATTCCTGATGGCAGCTGGAAGAGCGTTCCAAGCCCGTATTGTTCGTGGGAAAAAGCTACTGTATAAAAGTAGCAGTTTCCTTTCACGCTTGGTTGAATATAGCAGCTGGAGTCCAGTGACCGTGTCGGCCTAATAACCTTGTTGTCAAGATAGTCAGGGAGGTGTAGTACTGATCTATCATTGATACACAGTGGACGGGTATTCAGTGACTTATATATCATAGACGAACGAATATATATCATGGACGCTTAGATTACCTCCAAGTCGCCGTAGCCTTGTTGTTCATCTAGAACCGATGCAGGAATAACTTCAGGAGCCGGAACAGCTTGAGGAGCAGGAGCCGCGTGTTCTCCAGCTTGCAGGTATTGAACTTCAGGAGCTCGTGGTCGACCAATTTAATATAAGGGTCGTGGTCGACCAATTTAATATAGGGGTCGTGGTCGACCAATTAAATATGGGTCGTGGTCGACCAATTTAATATGAGGGTCGTGGTCGACCAATTTAATATGAGGGTCGTGGTCGACCAATTTAATATAGGGGTCGTGGTCGACCAATTTAATATAAGGGTCGTGGTCGACCAATTTAATATAGGTCGTGGTCGACCAATTTAATATAGGGGTCGTTGTCGACCAATTTAATTGAGTTTCGACCAATTTAATATGAGGGTCGTGGTCGACCAATTTAATATAGGGGTCGTGGTCGACCAATTTAATATAAGGGTCGTGGCCGACCAATTTAATATAGGTCGTGGTCGACCAATTTAATATGAGGGGCGTAGTCGGCCAATTCAAATGTTTGAAGGCTATTGGTGGATATATCAATCTTTGGCGTAGCTAAAAGGCATTCTAGAAATATGACGCATCCTGATATGAGATTGATTGCGTTCTCTTTTGTGTGTATATTTCAGAACCTCAATAAGGAACTCCAAAATATCAGAAAGAACATGGAGGACCGGACAAAACCTTTTGTGGCAGCCTTAAAAAAGAAGGCGAGCGATTATACTCAAAGGCCACTAACCGATTTAAACTAGTATGAAGCACTTGAAATGTTTGAGAACCTCCAAAATGGGGCGAGGGACGCGAAGGATGACAAGGCGGAATATTAACGGATTGCTTTCCAGACTGCTAGGACAAAACTGGATTACCCCAAAGAGCAATCCCCTCCACTGCTGGCACGCCTACTAGGCGACAAAGACCACCAGGCGATATTTGAGGCAGTGGCAAAGGTGGAGAAATCGATGCGGGGAAAGAGTGATAGCTATAGGTAACGTAAGGTAACGTATAAAGTAATTATTTCATGCAATACCCGCTATATCCGCCTTATCCGGAGTACACGGTGTATTCTAAGCTAAGTTGATGTGTTTAGTTGATGAATTCATGCAATAACCGCTATACCCGCCATACCCTTGAGTATCCGGTGTATTCTAAACAAACTTGAACGTTCTTTGATAATGAATTCAGTCTCGACCTCATGCTTAATCTATTCCATTCAACAATACTATGACATTAGTAGTAACTGTAAGTTTCTTACGATTTAGAAATCGTTCAACTTTGTTTTGAATACACCGTGTACTCCAGGAATTGAGAGTATTGCAGGAATTCATTATCTTATTGATTGTTTGTTCGATTGACTGATTGATTGATTGATTGATTGATTGATTGATTTTGTATCTGCCCCATACAACATATATATCAGCACTGTAAATAGACTACGTGATAAAACAGTTCAACTTTGTTCTGAATACACCGGGTATTCCGGGTTTGACGGGTATAGCGGGAACTGATCGAATTTATTACTCTTGTGTTAGTTTGTAAGTAGAATCATAGCGGGTGTTGTTTCACGCATGTTGTTGTGAGAAATGCATACTTTTGTTTTATTTCTACTGTGTTACGTAATCATCTTTGTGTTCCCTATTGAAAATGAACAAACAACCGCCTTACAATGGCATTACTGAAACTACCCAATGATAAAGCAATGTGGCTACTCTATATAAAGAGACAGAAAAAGGCAAGAATCAGTTCATTCACTATGAGTAGGCCGTGCTCTCAGCTCAACAGAAAGCTCATAAGGGATGCGGCCGAATGCCACCTCGTCGGACCAATACAAAACCTCTGTTCTGTCATATCATTTAAATGCATCTGGAGGGTAGATGAAATAGAAAACGCGTTGTCGTGGATTTGTTCAAAAAGAGAAGAATGCGATACAGCGCTGGCGAAACTTAAAGAAGTCTCATTTTTCTTCTCTGCCATAAGCACGTCTAAGCTAAGGCAAACTAAAATGTCTGAAGAGGTAAAATTGTGAAAACTATATAAAGATATTTTTTTCGCTATTTACTTTCTTTAAATATACTTTTGGGTTTTTTTTGCAGGCAACAAACGAAGAGTCAGGACGAGATGACGAGGAGACGGTCGTTGCATCTCAAGTTTCTACGCCGGGGAAGCAAATATATCCTGCGATTTCATACTGGGTTGCATGCCAGATTACCTTTTTAGATGGAGACGAGGATAACTATTTTGGCAGTGACGCAGAGACGTTCAACAAAATGGAAGCTGAGTATCGCAGCTGCCAGCCTTTCAGCATGCGAAAGCGACAGCTCAACATTTTACTAGAGAAGATGAAAGGAGAGAGGAGTTTGCGCCAGCAACTAAACAAGGCCCGTAAATCTAAAATGCTGAAAAGCCGAAGTAAAGGCTGGTGGATCTGGGAGTTCCACACAACTTGCTGAAATTATTACCGGAAGACCCCGAAGATGCAATGCCCGAGGAAATAATCGTGGAACTAGGCCGGATTAGAGAGGATCACCAGAAGTCTGAGGCTGAGAAAAGGAAAGTCATGGCAAGAGCGGCATTCGAGAGCCATTGGGTGAGAGCGACTGAGACTGAGCTGCACCGATGTTCGTCGAGATTGCAATCAATCACGGACACGGCGTTGAAAAGCGCTCTTGCGTTGGTGGTGCAACTTGTTAGCGACAAGCTCAAAAGTCAGCATACCAACACTGGTACTCTGGCTTGCGAGACGGCGATTGAGGAAAGACGGAAGGCGTGAATCAGCTGGGGGCTCCTCGACCAACGATGTGCGCATTTGTAGCTAAACTTATGGGATCCGCTACCAAGCTGCGACGATGAGGCAGACAGTGACCAATATTCTTTGGTTCGAGACAGCGGATGCCCATCCCAGACACACACCCCTCCTCGCCAAGGCTCAAGTGACGATAAGCCAACATGTGAACATGTGTTTTTGTTACCTTTTTGCTGATCAAATTATTCGAGCCTTTCACGCTTTTTTAGATACCAAAGACCCCATCATGGAGCCCAAAACCAAACAGATGGGAATCACCAGGGATAGAATTGATGGCATTTACTACACCGGCCAAGCGCCGTTCCCTCACCCAGACTCCCAAGGGACGACGCAACCGACTCAAGTTTCGTAAACCGCAACCGACAGACAAAGGGCAAATAAGACTGGACGGTTTTCTCAGCCAAATGTAATCTTTTTAATGTTCTTTAAACACGATATTCTTCCTGATACTCTGTATAACAAAGTCGCCATAAAGTCTGAATAAAGTCGTGTGCCTGCATATACGCACAACGCTACGTAATGATACCAATTGTCAAGATTACTTAAGAGATTAAAGGTATTTTACCTACACAAATACAATTAAGGGTTTTCGTAATGCACACTTTGTAAGACGCTTGTTAGTCCGATCTTGTGGCGGTATACATTTACTAAATACAAAGAAACATGTCGAAACGCCAAAATTAGAATGACTGTAAGTACATCATGTCCCACCTAGCCTTTCCTGTCCACTTAGTGGCTATCCATGGTGGCGTATTTTCTGTTCGCTCGATTGAGCAACGAGTTGGGGCTTCTCCCTTTTTGGAAATGGAAGTCGGGGTCTCTTAAGATCGAGGTCCACTGCCCGAACCCGTATCTTTTGAGACCAACTTTAAGATATTTCTCCTCTTCGGGCGTAAATAAGATCGATTTTCTGCGGGCTGGGCATAGTTTTTCGAGGCATTCGCGCGCCTTTGTGGCGACTTCGCGTGAACGCTGCTTGCGATAGTGCACTTTGGCGACGTTCGAGCTGTGCTTCTGATCTTCAGAGATGGCGCTTCGATCGGCACTTTTCAGCACTTTGTAGCTAGACGTCTCGGCGATTTGTCGGTATCGTGTGGGATGAACATACTTGCCAGTCGCTTCAAACACAAGTTTGCTCATTAGCTCACCGAGCTTGTTGTGCTGACCCCCGTTTCTCGTAACTAGGACGTACTCGCACTTGGGTTTGAGTAGCGGGCGAATGTAGGTTATGTATCCCTCGAGCACACTCATGTTTGTGTCGGTCAGGAGGAGCGAGTCGAAGCCGTACTTGCCCGCTGTTTTGAACATTTTCTGGTCGGCAAAACCTCCGTTAGTCTTGGCAGTGCGCACCATACTAGTTCTGCAATGGCCTTCAGGTATCCGATTCAACCGGCATGACCCAACTGCCACTCGCTCTGCATTGAATCGGCAAATTTGAAAAGTAGATTAGGCGAACACAAGCAAAAGTCCACAATATCTAATGTGAGATGATCTTCGTCCTCGCTGCAAAATTTCAGAAACTTCAAGCATTTTCTAACCAGTTGCTGCGCTTGTCGATCACTTTTGCAGCCCCCACCACTGCCCTTGAGCCACGCGGTGAATTGTTCAGCAAACGTGCAAGACATGTCAAACGATGGGACGCCATTACTTGAACGTCGTTGCCCCTTATCCTTTTCCATTTGGCTTCGAGAAGCTTCGATGTCTGAGTCGCTGGGTTTCTCATCAAAGTAATAAAACCATGGATGCTTTTTCTTGACGTGTTTTTTACACCCTCTTTGAGTTCCAAACCCATCGTTATGGCAGTCTGGTACAGGGCAGTGAAACAGCCCGTCATTTTCGTCTTCTTCTAAGTGCATTCTTTTTGGTTTCTTCGCAGCATTTGGAAGAAGCGACCAGCGTATCACATTACCCTGCTTTACCATCTCTTGTCAGCAACAGTTAATGCGAGAATGAGAAACGTATGCGGCGTACGGCATGTTTAATGCTATCAAATACGTGAAAAGAGCCAATCAAACACTGCCACGCGACAGTCTCGAAATAGTGGCAGCAGTCTATTGGTTGTGGGCACGATAAACCAAAATGGCATGCCCAAGCAAGTCTCGGCATGCCCTTGCTTTTGCACAGCTTGTGCGATTCTAGGCATCGCTTTGAAAGATCATATCTTTTGAGATTGAGAAACAAAACAATAGATGCGGAACTTTTGTTCATGTTTTCGAAAAAGGGAACACCCCACTTCGGTCCATTGTGGCCCTTTTGTTGTTCCTTTTCAAAAAGAAACTTCACCATTTAGGCCAAATCGGTCCCACTGTTCCTATACTTTTAACCACTTAGGAACAAGCGTTCCCTTTTAAGTCTATTAACCGTAGCAAACAGGAACTTTTGTTCTTTTTGAGTGGTGGTCCTCAATTGGGAACGCGTCAAAAAAGGAACTGTTGTTCCTAATTGCATCAATTAGGACCAACAGTTCCTTTGTGGACTTCGAAAAGGGAACATTTTGTTCTTCATTGTACAAACAAGTCCTTTTGTTCCGAAGCGTGCCATTAGCGTTCCGATTCTTCACCTCTAAACGGAACAACCGTTCCGTTAAGTGATAATTTATTCAGTTCCTTTCGCGGATATAGGAACACAACAAAAAACACGCGGAACTGTTTTCGAATTTAAAACGTCTCGTGTGTAGCTCAATCAAAATAAACCTCAAACGCGAATAGAGCAAGCCCTCATAAACTACCTCAAGCAGTATCACGGTAACTTTGGCGTTCTATCGTTGCGCATACCGAAATTAAATGCAGAATAATCAAATTATGGAAACGTATATGATGATGATGATGATGATGATGATGATGATGATGATGATGGTAATAGTAATAGTAATAGTAATAGTAATAGTAATAGTAATAGTAATAGTAATAGTAATAGTAATAGTAATAGTAATAGTAATAGTAATAGTAATAGTAATAGTAATAGTAATAGTAATAGTAATAGTAATAGTAATAGTAATAGTAATAGTAATAGTAATAGTAATAGTAATAGTAATAGTAATAGTAATAGTAATAGTAATAGTAATAGTAATAGTAATAGTAATAGTAATAGTAATAGTAATAGTAATAGTAATAGTAATAGTAATAGTAATAGTAATAGTAATAGTAATAGTAATAGTAATAGTAATAGTAATAGTAATAGTAATAGTAATAGTAATAGTAATAGTAATAGTAATAGTAATAGTAATAGTAATAGTAATAGTAATAGTAATAGTAATAGTAATAGTAATAGTAATAGTAATAGTAATAGTAATAGTAATAGTAATAGTAATAGTAATAGTAATAGTAATAGTAATAGTAATAGTAATAGTAATAGTAATAGTAATAGTAATAGTAATAGTAATAGTAATAGTAATAGTAATAGTAATAGTAATGAGACAGTGACTATTAACTTTCGCTTGAAAAAAATTATGATAACTTGAGTAGTCACAGAAGGATGGAAGTTTTGAAAACGGGCTTCAACATAGCCTCCCGGTTATTCTGGGTCAGAACTACTGTCTCTATGCTGGCTTGCACATAATTACTCGACTGTGGTCGGTTACTTTCCTCACTTCTTGCGATCGTTGATTATAGGCAAAGTACTGGCATTGTAAGGAGGAAAAAGATTCGATCTTGATCTGATGAATCTGGGAAGCAAGAAAGCGATACGCTGGCTAAACTGTTGGGGAGATCCCGTGCAAGTCCGTAGAGAGTCGGTGGTGATTGAAGAACGTCTACAGAAAAAAGCTCTATTGGTTGAAAAGGGGAGGCTATAGGGGATATAGGAGAACTGGCCCTCAGAGATCCGTAGAGCTTTGTAGCGGGTAAACTGCACAAACATAAGGCACACCTGGCTGACATTGGGAGAATAGCGCCGACTGCGAATCGCGATGAAGTGTTAGGTTGGATAAATGGAGGTGTTATCAATTTTCCCCTACTTTTAAACTTTCACAAAGGAAGCTTTAAAGAGAGAACTATAACTCGGACCGCCCTCCTAGCAGATAATTCCGCAATAATGTTTCGTGCAAAGCATTTGGAGAGTTCATCTTTAAAACTCTTTTGGATCGACTAAGGACTGGGGCGTTATCATTACTGGGGAGAGTGGGATCCACAGCACCCCCGCACCTTGTTTCACCACTAACAGTCGAACCATCAAAGCCGAGGCTTCGTCAAGATGCGAAATACTTAAACTTATGGATAAAAGATAAGCCATTCACATTGGACAAAGTGACAGACCTGCCAAGATATGTCGCTAGAGATTCCAAACAGACTGTCCTGGACGACAAGTCCGGTTATGACCATCTCCTGTTGACTGAGGATAGCCGCACGTTCTTTGGCATTCAATGGGGTGGCTGTTACTTTGTGTATAACACACTGCCATTCAGATGGAAAATCTCACCTTCCGTGTATCACTCGACTGGCTTGATGGTATCAAACTACTTTCGCTCCCTCGGAATACCCTGCTCACTTTACATAGACGACCGGCACAACGGGAAGCTGCAGGTTCCCTTGGATAAAGGAGCGTACCAAGGTTTAGCCAGCTCTGATGAGAAGCACTTTGCTGCGGCCAAATCGGCGATTTTTCTAGTTGCGCATCATTTGGTACGACTTGGTTATTTCTTGGGCCTGTCAAAGTCCATACTCGCTACTCAAAAACTTTTTCCCTATTTGGGTTTCCTGTAGACTCAAGAAACAAGGTGTTCCACCTGAAACCCAACAAACTCGAAAAGTTTTCGAGTTGGTCAAGTCTGTGTTAGCAAGCTCGGTTCTGGTGAATACCCTGCATCGGTTTGCCGGAAAATGCGTGTCATTTACGCTTGTAGTCCCAGGGGCAAAGTATTTACGAGGGAGATGAAATGCCGCATTTTCGACGTGTCTACACATGATGAAACTGGTATTTGTGAAAGATGCTATCAGGGAAAAAATTAGCCTTTTTTTGTTCTTAGAGGGGTAGGACCAGCCCCTAGGCTGGCACCTAGTGAAATCGTCGTTAGATGCTTCGCAATCGGGATGGGGTGGTGTTATCTTAGCACCCACGACGCAGGAAGTGTCAGATTACTGGAAAGAAGAGAAGAGAGGACTGGACATCTCCACAAAGTAGGCATTGGCAGTTGGTCACGTGCTACGTGCATTTCGCGCATTAGTAACCAATGCAAGAGTTGACATGACGGTTGACAATGAAGCTGTTGTATTCGCGTGGAATAATCAGGGGGGCACGGAGCCTTTCGCTGTCCAAGGCACTCAAACAGCTATTCTTTATTACGATAGAATTCGACATCTTCTTAAGACTATCGTATGTCTCTACCCATATGAATCCGGCTGATGCCCCATCACGACGCCTGTCGCCCCTTGATGTGAAATTGGCCCCCCGGATATGGCATTTAGTACAACGACAGTTTGGTGGCCCGGGTGGCCACACCTGTGATCTCATGGCCTAGAAATCTAATGCTATGGTTGACAACTCAGGCTATCCGTTGCCTCACTTCACTCCATACCTCTCTCCGGATTCACTTGGCGTCAATATGTTTGCCCAAGATCTCACACAGTATCCGTCGGAAATGGAGAAACCCTATGTCTTTCCCCCTAGTGCACTAGTGGGCCCGGTCTAGAAGTACCTTACAAGCTTTGGGCAGCATTGTACTATAGTGGTGATTAACAGCTACCCCAGGAAATTCTGGTGGCCCCTGCTGGAACGATCGGCAGTGCGAAAATGCCGACTTGCGCGAAGTAATGTCATGGTCTGTCAAGGTCAGATTTTAGATATAGCATTGTTTAATTGTTTTCTGTGTATGCACTTACGGCAAATAAATACCAGTCATGATTAAAATTGCTATATTGTCTTATTTTTATTTGTATTACAGGACCTGCCAATAATAACAAAACTATTTCTGCCCTCAGTTAGATGCCCGTCTTGCGCCTATGCTAATGATAAAGATTTTAGGTTTTGTCAAAGGTGCGGCTATATAAAGAAAGCAAAGGCAATTTTTCGTGACTAAGAAAAAATATGTTAGACTCGCGAAAATCGATCAGCGACTACAGTAACTATGGAACTTTGACAATGCAACAAGTTACGCTAAGCAGAAAGATTCTTTAAGGCGGGACCTAGAGGAATTTCTAGCAGCACTTCCGGGTTACGTAACCATGGAAACGGTCACGCCCAGGGATATATGCCGTTTCCTGGTATATAAAGATAAAGACGTGAAGACTCAGGTCAACCGTAATTCTTGTGAATATATTGGCCAGAGGGGAAAGTTTAATTGTGGGTGCCCCATACATTTATCGTACAAAACGGTAGATTCCTACATAGGGAAATTGAGAGCGATTTTCCACGCGTTGGGGAGAGATGGGGAATGGGACAGGCGGCTAAGCTTGGGTAACCCTGCTGCCAATAAACTACTGAAGAATTATTTGAGCCTGATTACCGCCGAACAACTACAAGCAAGGGTAACCCCTAAACAAGCTACCCCGTTCTTTGTTGATTAGTTGGCACAACTTTCCACGTATTTGGAGAAAAAGTTGCAAACGATACCGAGGGAGAATGTGATTGAGCGCTTTATTGTGGCCCGCGATCAAGCGTACTTCAAGCTAGGAGATAGACCGGGAGACCTTGGGCAAGTGAAGGTCCCCGATATTCTTAGGTTCCCGAACAACGACGGATTTTTATTTAATCATATTTGGGGCAAGAGGTTGCGAGAAGGTGACCAAAATGTATTTAGTGTTCGAAGGAACCCACAGAAAGAGGAGCGTTATCTGGATGTGGCTAGGGACATTGTCACCAGTTTACTTCCGGAGGTCCGACGGAAACCTCAACCGTTAAAAGACAAGAGAATCTATTAGAATCCGAGATATTTAACAGGCCATCCGCTCTAAATTATCGATCACATCCTCGAAGAAACTTCCAATAGACACACTGCTTTCAATATTTTGAAATATTTTTCCCGTTTTCCGTTAAAAATCATCGGAGATTGCTACGAAATCGACAGGAAGTAAACTGGTGACAATTCGGCTTTAAACTCGACCTGACGCGAGGCTATTTGTTCCGCCCGGTTACACCGGATCGAGGCGTGCTGGATGCACCACTATCTTCATCGGCTGCAGAAGCTCGCTTGAAAGTCTACCTGACAGACATGAAAGCCAATGACGTAGAAACATTTCATGGTTTCAGGGCAGGCTGCGCCATTACTTTAGCATTAACGGGCTCCGACTCAGCTGAAATCATGGACCATATAGGATGGTCAAACAGGCACACTGCGCTTTATTATATGCAATTAGCAAAAGTACTTAATATCCAACTGGCGCGTCTGCGAGATTAGCATCAGAGTAACACAAGGGACCGGTGCATGCCTGGCAGGATATTAATGAGCTCAAACGCTTTGTCTGCGCATTTCCATCAGTACACGCTCGAAGCCGGAAACGAGACCATGGAGCTGTGGAAGAGGCGGATGCTTGATGGGGGATTTTGAACGGTTTCTTACGCCATAGGGGCATTGCTATGTTAAAAAAAACAGAGGGGAAGGGGGTCGGACCAGGGGGTTTCAGAGAAACTAGTGGGTGGGAGGCGTGGATCGCCCCTCCGGGCCTCCCAGCCCCGTCTCCCGTCTTAGGCCTGGGAGACGCCAATCGCCCCTCCGAGCCCCCCATCCCCGTCTCTATATATCAAGCGTATAATGTTTCACGTACATAAACAATCGGCGATAATAAGCATAAGCTTTTGGCGATTGCTAATGTAGGCCAAATCGATTTTGCGTACGGGGCGATTGCTAATGTAGGCCAAATCGATTTCACGTACATAAACAAACGGCAAAAGCTGATGTAGGCCTGATCGATTTCACGTACATAAACAATCGGCAAAAGCTAATGTAGGCCAAATAGATTTCGCGTACATGAATAGTCAATTAGGGCTGCAGGTGTTTCGCGTGCATGAATCGATTAGGGCTGCAGGTATTTCGCGTGCATGAATAATTAATTAGGCGTTGGCCTTGCAATTAGACATTCGTCTGTCCTGTGGTATACCGAGCGTTCGAAGGATGAGGTGCGGAAAAGATTACTGCGGGTGGCTAAGGATCGGCCACGCAAACACGTGCGGCCAGAGGTGCTTGGACACCTACTGCAAGGTGCACCTCCAAAGGCTTCGTAAGGGCAGCCCCCTCCCCGTGCCGTGCAGGGTCTGCGGCATAGGGACTCAGTCGGAGACGCGGCTGTGCCGCCCCTGCGGAGAGAATCGTAAAGGGCAAAGGATGCGTGGCATCGAGAGGCGCGCTCGGAAACGGTTCGCGCTCGTCCTGTCTGACATCGCAGCCCGCGGTGTGGTCTATTAGAGACTGGGTGGCGCGGGGCATACCCAAACTCTCAGTTAGAGACTGGGTGGCTCAAGGTATGCCCGAACATGGACGCTTATATAGAGGAGATTCTCGATAGCATGCGTGACAAAAAGGGCGCCCGCCGTACTGGCAGGGCTGGTCCAAAACATCCTGGACGAGGAAATCCCCGACGGTGTCAAACACAGGCTGCTTAAGCCGCTCGTACCGGAGAAGGTGTGGACGGAGGAGGTCTGGCGCGAGTTTGACCCTCTGCTGCCGGGACGGCGGCAGGAGGGCCCGGAGAGCTTAGACCCCGAGACGTACTACTCTCTCTTCGTCGGCGGCGCCCATCTTCGGTTCCCAAGCGTGGATGCCACTCTACGGGGCCGAGACATAAGCGCCAGTGTTTACCAGGAGATGCGAGATCTTGGTGGAACAGGTGTGATTGCTCTAAAGCCGGTTGTACGGGGGCCTGATATTAATGACGACGGCTCGGTGTGGTGGGTCTCGCACGAGCGAGAGTCTCTGCGGGCGAACGCAGTGCTTCCGCTGGTGCTCGAGATGGTAGACCCCGACCGGCGTTACAGACTCTTCACGGTCGTTGGTGAGGCCCCCGCAGAGCCATTGGCGCCAATCACAGAGGAGGAAGGGCGCTCGGAGCACAAGATCGGTGGGTTGTTAGTCAAAAGGGGGGGCCAAATCGCAGTCGGCGCCCTGGAAGGCATCGATGCGGGTATTTGGGAGAAGGGGCGAGAGTACCTCGTCTACGTGAGATACGAGCTTCGCCCTTTACCTGAGCAAAATGGTGAGCCTGGGCCAATGTTTGTGCGAGAGAGGAGTGACGCCTTCGTTAACTGTGTTGTGAGCTATGTTGCCGACTTCTTGAGGAATCGCGGCACCTCGCGCTCCCTTGGTCTAACCAAGACACGAGGCAAGATCCTCGAGCGATTTGACAAGAAGCTGGCCACCACGGGGTGCACCAAAGAAGACCTCTTTGAGATGGAAAGGAAGCTCGAGGTAAAGCTAGTAGCCGTGGACGCCGTGGGTAACGTCCTGTGGGACTCGGGGAAGTACGGGACTAAGACGAGGATTACCATCCCTTGCCACAATAACCACGCCTGGGCGGAGCTTCCGACTGAACCACCTGCGATCGCGAGCGTCCACGGCCTAGACTTCGAGGCTGAGATGGAGCTTCGTTCGTTATGTCAGGGAGAGGCAGCGCCTCGCGCTACCAGTGCCGCCGCAAAAACGCACGAGGCGAAGGTGCGGGAGGTGCTCATCCGCTTCATAAACAGGGCGATCCCCAGAAGCACGAGGGTCTGGCTGTGTGGGCGTGTTATAGTCACGCACGAAGGCAAACTGTACTGATCGGGACAAGACGGATGGGCTATCGACAGGGCGTTTACAGACGAGACTGGACATGATCCTCAGTGGTTCCCTGATGATCACCCAGCCTACCAAGAGTACATCGAGGCTACGCACTCGATGGGCGGCGCAATAGGGTATCGCTTCAAGAAGTGGACCCAAAGAGAAAACATCAGGCCAACGCCTCTTAAATACAGGGACGTCTGGCGAGCGGCGCAGGTTGAGTCCAAAGTGTGGAATAGCGAGGAAAACTTAGGGGAGCAGCCTCACGAGCACATCGACATGCGTGCGGCGTACCTAGGATGCGAGGACAGTGTCTTCGGCGGCGCCTCGGACGCCATTGATCTGGTACGGAAATACGGCATCCCTACGAACGTGTATCGTATCGCGGATGTTGCGGGACGGCCATTGAGCGAGGTTCTTCAACTGACCGGGGCCATTCAGTTGACCGAGTGGGGGTTCTCTGAGGCCTGCCACCCCTACACTTCCGGAAGGGTAGGGCAGCACTTGGAACAAAATGAGGGCTGGATCACCACGCCAGAGCTCAAGGACCTGCTAGACTCGGGTGACCTCGCCATGGCCGCGGCGAGGGAGGTATTCTATAGCTTCGGAAAAAAGGACTCCATCAAGTTCCCCCACTCCGGCCCCGGCGGCGAAGACTCGCAGGGTCGACATCTCGCTGTCCGTTTCGTAGGCAAGTGCGCTCGCCATGGAGACGAGTCCTCGATCGAAGTCCGCGACCGTGAAGAAGCCGCGTATCTTACAAACCTCCTTGCGGGCACCGACCACTTACTTAACTTCGAGCATGCCGACGGGGCTCATCTGATCCAATACAAAGACGGAGTCCGGCGCTCACAATGGTACCACATCAGGGCCTTTGTCTTGGCGTACACAAACATAGCGTTGCGACGCATGTTGAGGCGGATCCCTCGCGAAGACGTCCTCCGAGTGTGCACAGATGCCATATACGCAAAGGCGGTGCCCAGTGGTGTGAAGCTCGTGGAGCGAAATCCGAGGTATGGAGAGTGGCGCCACAAGAGGCCTGGGTATGAGTGGCGGCCCGAGGCGGCATGGGGTCCGAAGAGGTCGGGGTGCTTGGCTAGGGAGCCAAGCACTGCGCCGAGTCTGCTGTGCGATCTGGTGGCCGCAACCTCTGCGAGGATGTATCTAGCCGGCCAGGGAGGATCGGGGAAGACCGAGTTGGCGGTGAGCATGTTCCGTGGCCGTAACGCTGTGGTGCTCACCCCCGAGAACGACCTAGCCCACGACCATCGCAAAAACCCGCGCCTCGCGATGAAGGCTCAAACCTACCACCACTACCTATGCATACCAGCGGAGAAGCCGATAGAGGAGTGGAGACCTTCCGAGCTGGGGCACAAACTCGAACGTCTTGCAGAAGTAATCATTATTGACGAGTGCTGTAAGGTGCAGACTAAAGTGCTACGCGCCATCCTAGGGTATCTCGCCACGCGGCCGTGTCAGGTAGTGTGTTGTGGCGACTATGGGCAGGTCCCGCCCTGGGGAGATAAAGAGGGGCCTCACGATATGCTCAAGGAGTGGGCACAAGGGAACATCCGCTGGTTCGAGTCCGACTACCGCTGCCTGTGTGAAGACTGCGGAAAGCCGTACAGTACATGCGACTGCGGCTCTGCCGCCCCGTCCTCCAGGCTCCACGACATAAAGGGCCGGATTTGGTGTCAGCCAGACTCCCAACAGCTTGAGGTGTTTCGAGAGGAGTGGGATGGGGTGGCGTTCGACGCGGCGATCGAGCAGGCCCACCCAAGCGATATGTGGGTGTGCTCGACCAACAAGATGGGGGCCCTTGTCCAGCAGCGATTGGTGAGCACCACAGGAAAAACTACCCCCGACTGCCAGCAACCATCCGCTTTGACCCCGATCCTAGCGTCGCGCATCGTTATCGCAAGCAAGGACGACCGGTGCCCGTGCCAGGCAAAAGAAGAGTGAAGGTCGACGCGTACAAAGGCACGGTAGTCGAGGTCCCTCTCGGCGTGGTTAACGGGCTTCCCCCCGAGTGGAAATACGCGGGCTGGGGGACAGTCCACCGGGTGCAGTGCAAGACCATCCAGAACCCAAGACGTCTGTTTATCATAGACCACAGCTTAGAGGGCTGGATCACGAATGCTGTGTACACCGGCATCTCCCGCGTGCGGCTCGCCGACCAGATAGTCCGCGTGATACCCCCCGATGACACCCCAGGTGCCTTGGTTCCCACAGGACTGCAGGCTACGCCCAGTGAAGAGCTCATTATAGCGCGAATCAAGCGATACGCTATAGACGACAGGCAAAAGGGTCGCACGAAGTACACGGGGCCGCACCACGTTCTGACGGTAGACCACGTGCTCGGCATGATTGCTGACGCGGAAAAGAAGTGCACGCTCTGTGGCACTCAGCTTCTGCTTCAGGGGTACACCAAGAGTCATCCCCAATGCTTCAGTATCGACGGCGGGACGACAGTTAGGGTCACTACAAGTGGAATGTTAGACTCACGTGCCTCAGCTGCAATAGAAGGCACAAGCGCTGATCACGCTAGGGTGGCGCTAGCGTGGCGCTAGCGTGGCGCTAGCGTGGCGCTAGGGTGACGCTAGCGCGACCAGAAGATTTTTACGATCGCGCTGGCGTCACGCTACGCAACTGCGATCGCGTGAAGCCGTGCTTAGAGTACGCCGTGTAATACAACACTGGCTGTCCGGGCTCCATGACCCTCTTTAGTATTGGGTACGCCTTGCTTGTCCACCACGGGTTCGTCGCTCGCCGTCGGCCCTTGTCCTGAAGGTCTTCCTCGTTTACGGCGATGTACACCTCCGTTCCGACATCTAAGGGGACCTCTAGGGGAGGCTTTTCGGCTTTGAGAGGCACGCGCCTCAGCTTTATGGCGTCCTCAGGCGCAAGGCCAGTCATGCGAGTCTTCGTTGCGTTCATGTCCGAGATGACGATTGGCAGAGCAGTAACCCACTCGCGGTTTGTGTTGCCGGACGCAAGCTCCTTCGAGTACTGCGCACGAAATAGGCGCTGCGCCAGCCAGCGATGGAAAGACTCGGTGAAAGCTTGGCTCCTGTGGTGCCCAGGCTCAGCCCGTCGGACCTCCACCCCGTGGTCTGTTAGGAGCTTCGTGGTAGCACCCTTGAACTCCGTGCCGTCATCAACCATGAGGACTTTAGGCCATGTGAGAGGTCCCTCTGCATAGATGCCAGCGAGTTCGCGGGAGACGACGGCCGCGCTGTTAGTCCTCAGTGGGCGGGCGGCTTTATATCGTGAAGCAACGTCAACGACAGTCAGGGCATACTTGTACCCGCGGTCGGTTGGTAAGAATAGCAGGTCCGACTGGTGGATACGGTTTGGTATCTGCTCCGAGAAGTGGGCGTAGGTAGTCGGAGGAGGGGGGTCTGTGTGTAGCCCCCGACGGGCTGCGAGCTTACCCACCTGCGCGCTCTATCTATGGAGGCTGAGCCCTTGGGAAGTTTGGCATGCAGAGCGGTCACTCCCTGGAAACCACCGGCGTAGTATATAGGACGAAGGAACTCATCAAGCTCTTCGTCGGACATGCGCTTGCCGTTCCGGCGGGCCATTACGTGCGTGTCGCGACGGGGGAATCAGTCTCCAACAGGCGGATGCCGTCTGCTACGCCTTCGGCGTACGTATACGCGCAGCATGGAAAAAGGCCGCCTAGACGCATACGCACGTATACGCGTTTCGACGGCAGCTGCATCACAGCAAGCGGCTAGCTGCGTAGCCGATGGCGAGAGCGCCGGCGCCTATGTACGCCAACTCGGCGTTCTTCTGCGTTTTGCTGGGGACGTAGTAGTCGGACAGCTCGGGGGCCCGCATCGACTCCAGGGAGGTCTGGTTGTAGAGTTTGAGCGCGTAGTCGGTGTCGGTGAAGTTCTGCTTTGCGAGGGCCCCTCTCTCGCGACTTTGAGCTTGCCAATCGAGGATTTCTTGTCGCCGCTGTTGGTAGCGTCCATAGTCTTGTTGGTATTTCGCTAGGGCCTTGTCGTGCCTTCTCTATGGCGGGGCTCTCATCGTTCGACAGGAACTTTGCGGGGTAGTTGCCAGAGATTCCAACACTCATTTATGTCAGAGGAGAGCTTTACTAGTTTATCTCATACATCTTCCACATTCTATTACTGTTCATGTGGTGCAAGACAGCCTGGTCAAAAAAATAATGTTTCAAGTCAATATTCAACAATATCCTTGTTGATTTATTAAATCTTTAGTTTAAAAGCTACAAATATCAAACACAAATATGTGTCTCTGTCGTGGTGGATGTGTGTATGAATTCCCACGCTATTTTCTCCGACAGAGAAGATGTTGGTTGATTGAATTCCCATGATATTTTCTCTGACAGAGAAGATGATAATACGAATCCCTTCACACAGGCAGACAACATTGCATAGATATATTTTCTACTTTATGTGTCTCTTGTAGTGAATAGGTAGTGAATTATAAGTTGAGCGCTCAACAATATCCTTTCGGAGAAAATTTTGTGGGAATAAGCCATTTCAGAGTTTAATGATGACAGAGGAAGAATTTCGTCTTGTGGACCAAAATCCACGGGAAGTCAATCGTTCCTGATTCAAACCTCTGTATTTTTCATGTAATATTGGGTGTATAAACTCGCTCTAAAAAGTACTATTTTGTGTAGGTATTGACCAAAACAGGATGTGACATGAATCCTAAGTTATGATTCATTAAAGCGATGGCTCTCTGTTGATTATTATACAAAAATTGCCTCAGAGGCGAGCGATGAAAAAAAAACGTTGATTAACCCATCTTTTACCATCGCCATGTTTACAGCACTGATATCACTGATACACAACTCTGATATCCAAAGAAATAGTTTCGATAAAACATGGAATAAGTCGCATGCGGTACAGCAAAATACCGTCTTGTAGTCGCTTGGTCAATGGCGCGAGAAGCCCAAATTCTTGGTTGTTTATCATTACTGGCCGCTAAAGCAATTTTAGTCCCATAATCCGAAGAGGCTCATCGCCTTAATGATTCATACTATCGCTTCAGATTGCATTCAACTTTGGTCGATATTTTCGTAAAATATGGCATTTTGAAGTGAGTTTTCACACCCCATATCGCGCGAAAAAATACAAAGGTTTTTATGGGAAATCTTTACTTCTGGTGGATTTTGGTCCGATGGGTCAGAAGGTTAATCAGCAACTCATATAATAATGCAGCTTTTGCTAATAACAAATTTATTTTTATGGGGTCCAAGGACCAGGGGTCGGTGTTTTGTCCTAACCTTTTTTTCTATTATACAAAATCTTTTCTGTTATACACCTATTTCAAACAAATTTTGTCAGTGCAAATGGCAATTGACAAATAAAACAAAAAGGACCCATGGATCCCAAAATATCTGTTTCAAATTCAGAAAAAAAAATGAAAATGAATACACCATACACTTATCCATTAAAAGTAATTAATATATGGTCCTGCCATCGCTTGAGTTTGTTTACCATTTCTATTTTTACATATACTGTAAGTATCAACCATAAGCGCTTTTTATTAGTAGAAACGCCATATGGCAATTGCCATTTGCACAGGCCTCACTTTCTCATCTCTTGTCCATCATGGTGGTTGTAAATGAGAAGTTCCGAGAAGGTGTCCCTCCGTTTTAGGTAGGTGAATGTGAATACTCAACCTATTTTTATTTGTTTTTGGGGAGGATCATCCTTCTTTCACATCAACTGACACTATGCTCTGGCATTAAAGATTTCCTGTAAAAAATGAATTTGTGTTTTGTTTGCTTACATCATGCACTTTCAGGTATTCAAAAGCAAACCAGAAGAATTCAGTGGATTTTTTCTACGGCTGCTAGATGTTTGTTTGATAGATGATGAAAATGTATGTGCAATACTAAGCATTTTGCCAAAAAGTTTTTTGTCAAAAAGTATTTGTTTAGGTCATTATCATTAGGTCATTGAATTAGATGCCCTTTTAAAGATTGACTGTAAAATAAGGCATGGGAACACTATTTTAGGATATTGTAGATTTACTTTTTTATTAGGACGAGGACGGCTAGGGCAATGAAATCGAAAAAGATGTGTTCGCGCTTGGCAAAAAAGTCATAATTTAATTGCAATGGAATGAGCAAAACAATATGTTTAGAGACTGATAAGAATAAACTAAGGACAATATTTCTACAATATGAAACGTGGTTATAGGAGTTTACAGTGCAAACATCTGCATCCTCAATTGACCTTTAAAGTTGGAATTTTCACGTCATGGTTTTATGGAAAACGGCTGAAATGTATCAGACAGAATGCTTTTTCACGTGCTGCTATTGAATTCTGAATCAAATCCCTTGTTTTCTGCCTTCATCGTCCACGATGCCTTTGTCGTTGCTTAAGGTCCCTATTGTCTGTTGTAGGTCTTATCATTCCGGGAACATACTATTGTCCTCATCTTCATGATCCATCTTTTCAACAGTCTTTGCAGTATTGCCACTGGATGTTTTGTTGTATTTGGCTACATACCAGACTGATATAGCTTATGTTTTGTCTACAAATAGCACGTCTATTGAGAACCAAAAGTGTACCTTGGGCCGTTGTGGGGGATGCACTCACACTCCCTGCACCCCCCTGGGTATGGGCCTGGTGTTTAATTCTCTTGTATCATATACATTTTTAGTGAATATAAATGGTTATCAGATGTAAGATATACCATATGTAACAACCTCTTTGCTAGTATAGAATAAGATTGAATAATTGTTGCTCTTTCTTATGTAGGAAATGGACTTAATCAGAGAGAATGTTCAACATCTGGTATCTATTCCTATGTGGAGATGTTTGCTCCCAGTAAGTATGGTGCTGTGTAAAGCATGAAGGTTTGAAGTCAGATCATGATCTTTGAAAAAAATGTTACAGGGTCGGCTGGAGCAAGAACTCAAGTCTGTCCCAAAGTATAGGAAATTCTGGACGCACTTAAAGAAAAAGGATGAAAACTTAGATAAGGCTACTAAGGCTCAGTGAGTTATATTTTACTTGTCTTATTTATTTCACGTTAGCTTGTTACACAAAAGGCACAGTGAGATAATAGTTTACTTGTACTCACTTCACTTTATTGCCATACACTTCATAGGCATCTGTACTTGTAATATACAAGTACAGTGGTGGATCTACAGTAGAGGTTCAAGGGGGTCGAGGGTACAAAGTGTGTATCAGATATTTTCCAAAAATGGGCACCCCTAGATTCACCCCTGATGTATAATCAGTAATTAAATGTTTTTAAATCTAGGTATTTGAATGTTATTTTTTTTGTCCGACAGACAAGAGAAAACAAGAGTGTTCCTATCAAAACTAATACATAAGTTTTTGGAAATCCTCAAGTCAATACCTGCTACAGGTAAGGTGTTGTAGAGCTTGTTGAGGCTTTTCTTTAGGTATAGTAATGATTATTTCCCTGGCACTATAGGTAAATAATAAAAATTAAAAAAATGATAATAGAAATAATAATAGTAATGATGCTATTACTGTACTTCTTCTACTACTATTGCTGCTGCTTCTTGTTGCTTAGTGTCCAGAACGATCGCCCCAAAGTACCTTCGCCCCAAACAAAGTTGAGCACAATCACCCTACTCAGAGAACGATCGCCCTAGTCTTACTGTCCGTGGTTCTGATAACACCACAAGCGTAGAGATGGTAGAGACCATGTATAGTCGAGACCAAGAATCTTTATTATTATTTTTTTTATTATCTTTATGGCATGATAAATTACAATACATTAAAATTAAGATATTTAGAATCTTTTTGGTGTGTGTTTTTTTTTAAGAAAATAAAGTTTGAGCAAGGCAAGGAAACCTTTTATGTTTTCTAGCTAGTTTCCCGTAATAATGAACTCTTGTGTGCCCTGAAATATGACAAATGTATGCAGAAATTTTTCTCCCGAAAATGTTAATTAAATTCCTAATTGTACTATTGACAAGTGCTGCAGATGTTGACAAGATTCACTACTGTGAACGCTTTCTTGAGCTTTTGATAGACTTAGAGGTAAGTCCTGCTTCCACTTCCTAATATTATTGTCAACTGGAACACCAACAGCAATTATTGAATGGAAATTCCATATCCCCTGCCGTTTTTTGTGATAAATAAGATGACACTACCACATGATGTGGCATGTCCATGTTCTCGCAATCACATTATAAAAACATCTGCAATAGAACAGTATGGTACAGTGCCGAAACATTTGGTAAATATTTTTTTTTGATGCATTATAAAAGGAATTTTATGGCTCGTTTTCTTGTTAAGAATTGTAAACAGGCTCAGAAGTTACCAAATTTTCTTACATGATATAGTATTGTGAGTGGTTGTTTGCCATTATTTTTGAGGTGTTGAGATAAAAATTACATTTAATACCTAAAATTTTTCCCCAAAGGCGTTGTTACCAACAAGAAGATTCTTCAACACTGTATTAGATGACCACCATCTAGTGGTGAAATGCCGTTTATCAAATCTCACTAAAAGAGAGGAAGAAGGAAAGTTATTTAATCAGGTATGGTGCATGGTATGTATTTCCTCTACAAAAATTATTTTTACTGATGTTTTTTATCTGTTTATTTCTAGCTTCTAGACATCTTGAAGTTTTATACTGGATTTGAAATAAATGATGTCTCTGGTGAGTCTTCAAACAAGCTTTATTTTTGGTTCAGTAAGGATCCTGTACAGTTCTAGTTTGGAATGTATGTACAATGGAACCCCAATAATGAAATAGTAATGATTATGCTGTTGCTGCTGCTGCTGATGATGATGATGATGATGATGATACAAGCATTAGGGAGTGTTCATTAAATACACTGAGGAGGGGGGGAGGGAAGATTTTTACTCAAGACACCTTAAAATTTCCGAACTCACCCTTTTATTGTAAAAAAAATTTTCGGTGCCCCCCTTTCAGAACCCCAAAATTATCGGAGCCCCCCCTCCCCCTTACGCCCTCAATAAGTAAAAAAAGGCTTTAAATCTGGAAGAGCCCCCCCTTACGCCCTCAATAAGTAAAAAAGGCTTTAAATCTGGAAAATGAATGAAGTTGCCCTACTTGTCCAAGTTTATGATCCAGTCAAGCTCATCATTATTTAAGAGTCCAACACAGCTTTTTACCTCCATAGTGATTTTGGAATAAACTGACATGGAAATAAAAAAAGGCAGCCCAAGGGGGGAGGGGGTGGGGTGAATTCAATTCAGGAGGATTTTTTTCTCTCATGATCAAAAGGCGGTAATTATTTTGCATGTAAAAACATGTTTAATGGTGCAGGGAGTTTTTCAATCAGTTTCTTACTTTCCAAATTCCCCCCTCCCCCCTCAAAATTAATGGTCCACCCTAGGATGCCTGTGAAGGAATATACATTTGTATATATTTGTTATTGTTGAGAATATTTTTCTTTAAAACAGGGGTAATGTCCAAGGTAATTTTTTTTTTGCTATATTGTTTTGGGGATTTGCATGCTCCACCACTGTTAAAAAGTTTATTTCAATTTGTTCCTGTTATTCTGATAATAAACTGTATCGGCAACCAACTGTTATATACTGGAAGTATCTATATTATTGTTTATGAAGACAGTTATAAGAAAGTATTAAATACATTCGTCATTAGGCTTAGTATTTAATCTGTATTTGTGCTACAAACTAGATCCATATCATTAAAATATTAAAGCTAAAAAGTATGGCTCCTAAAAAAATCGTTTTTTTTTCCAGAGCCCCCCCCCCCTAGTTTATGACTCATCTACTATTAATGGCTTTGAATAATTCACCATTATTTCAAACTTTAAAACTAGGGTATTCTAGGGTATTAGATGATATGAATGCCTTTGCTAGCTATAACCTGTTTTTTATTAGTGTCTCTTGAGAGTGATGTATGAATTATCACACCTATCTCATATTTTTAGGAATGCCATTAACTGACCATGAGATGGCAGACAATCATTACTACAATAAGATGGCATCATTACAGGTATACATTTTATCGCATAATAGTTAGATGTATTGAAATTATAGGGAAAAACCCCTTAAGTCTAGAACAAAAACATGGAATGCAATGATTTAGAGTTCCTTTAAAATGTACATACCTTATAAAATAAACACACATTTGTGTTACTATTTAGATATGATTTGTGTTGATCAACACAGTCAAATAATTAGAGCACATCTAATGTACAAATTTCTTAGCGATTACCCATTAAAAATTATTCCAAATGAATAAAATACATGGTATATATTTTGTTGATCATTGGGTCGGTTTAGATTCTCCCATTCCTTCCCTGATTCATTTTGAACTTTCATACTGCAGTAATTCCTGTAGATTCTTTTAATATACATTAGAAAATTAAATAAAATTAGATTTCTTGCATAGTGTCACATTCTATCAACCAAGTGTATGAAGCCGCCAATAATGCAATTCTTACCTCGGAAAATAAGTGGATAAAGCTTAAATTCTTCCCATCATTTCACTTTTCAGAGATTACTTTCAGTAGGAAAAGCAGCAGGCTGCAAAAACGGGTGTTTCCGGTGGTCAGAAAGGGTGGGGTTACCAGCGGGTGAAGCGATAAAACTTTGAGTTGGTGAAAAACGCCACTTTTTTCTCTTAACGTTTATTTTTTTTCAGGTGCACACAGACTATTGTCTAATGACTATTTGTTACTACCTTTTCCACAACTGTTTTCTGTTTGATATTTCTAGAGAGCTGTTTTTAAGTATTTTCCTGAGCTGCATGAGTTTGCCATAAGTAATATTGCTGGGATAGATACAAGAGATGCTCTTCTCAAGCACTTTGGACAACTTTCGTAAGTAACAGTGTTGGTATAGTACTAAGTACGGTAGTATTCTGGCTAAAAAGGAAAGCAAGGACAATAGGACTGCGGCAACAGTTTCAAGCTATTAACAACAACAACAAAATTACAGATTAGAAAATAGAAAATTAACAACTTCTACATTCCATTGCTGACTAGCATATCCCTTCTTAGGTGAACCATTGCTTAATTAGGGAATGATTTTATTTGTTTTGAATTTAAATTTAAATTTCTCACTAATCCCCTGCCTAAAATTGAGGGATCATCTTGTATGAAAACCAGACACTTAAAACAAATGGAACCCCAACTCTCCCTTAAGACTGTGGTGTCCAGCTGGATAAGATGATTGTTAAATACCACTATTTCTTCTATAGGAACAAGACTTTGCATAAAGTGGCTGCATATATTAAGTTGTTGCCATCTCCTGATGAGAGTGCACAAGAAGAAGACAGGAAATTTCTGCTAGAAATGCTTGTGAGTTTGTAGTTTGTGTGCATACTGATAATTCTGGAATATAATAATTGAATGAGTAGATTAATAGATGTGGGTGTTGCCCAATTGTATGTCTACAGGTGTCCAGACATGAGAAACATCTGTCACAGATTGATGCTATCAATGACATGCCTCTCTATCCAACAGAGCAGGTATGAATACCACCACAGCATGATCCCAGTTTGACAGTTTATCAAAATATAGCATGTTGATGGTACCCACTAGCGTAACAAACGTAGATTTTGCCCAGTGGCGTCCGTTTTTACACCTGCTACCATGCAATAAGCCCGCTCGTCGACAAGTTGTTGAGGCCCGCTAGCGTGCCTTTTCCTGGCTGATGTCTCTTGATGCCCGCTTGTGTCTCGCAAAGGCCTGCCAGGTGTTAATATTTAAGTAACGCCTACTGAAGTCCACTCAATGCCCGCTAGCACCCATAATGCCCGATTAATGCCCACTAGCGTCCATAAGGCCCGCTGGCATCCACAAGCCCCATTGGCATCCACAAGGCCCGCTACCGTCTGTTTGACACCCGATACCGCCCATAAAGCCCGCTGTTTTTTAAGTTTTATGCTCGCTAGCATCCAGAAAGCTCACTGCTGTCCGTTGATCACCATATAAATGGATTTTACGCTTGCTGCAGGCATTACGAACTTGTTAAAAATAGAGAGATCTCACAAAATTTGTTGTTGAACGTCCTTGTACGTGGACTTTGGAAACCTACCTGTGCATGTCACAGAATTACGTGCCACTTGAATTATATAATTTAGTAATAGCCAGTCCCAGCACGGTACTCCGTGTAACAATGTACTTTCCCTTTTGAGTAAATGTATCCCTTTGGTGTGTCCTTGTTATGTATTTACTATATAGTAAGTACAGTAATGTTGTTTACTCAATGGAGTTGAAAAAAAAATGTGTTTCAGTTTTGCCCGTCCAGCGTCAAGGCCCAGTAGTTATTAAAAGGCCCGGCTCGCCCGAATCCGGTTTTGCCCAGCACAAATGGCTCAAAGTTTTGCTGTCTCCCCTTTCACCTTACTAAATTGGCACGCTAGCGGGCAAGTAGCGGGTTTTGTCAAGGCATGCTATCCGGTGTTAAGCAGGTATATCTTAAAAGGCACGCTAGGGTGCAAGTGGACATGTCTTAGAGAGCACGCCAGCGGGCAAATAGCAGGCGTTCGTCAAGTCACGGTAGCAGGTGTTTATCGGGCATATCTTTAGAGGCCAGCCAGCGGGCAGGTGGCGGGCCTGCATTTGAAAGGACGCTAGCGGGCCTTCTTTAAAGAACGCTCCAGTGGGCATCAAGTGAGAATGCTAGCAGGTCTGTAGCTGGCGTTTTCACCAGGTAAAGGTAGTTGTTTTGGTGAAAATATAATTGCGAGGGGGACAAATGGTCAGGCCTTGCTTAATCAGATATTAAAAGAAAGTCTATCAAACAACTAAATTTTTATTGACAGTCGTAGTCAAACGTATGTCGATTTCTATTGTGCATGATTTATGCATCTAATAACATAAGAAAATCCAACTTTTTAAGTGTCAGGCCTGAGAAAATCCACAATAACTTCTGAATTATTATCGGAACAAAAGATATTACACAAAAAATATAAAATTCGGGTAATGTAAATCCAAAATATGTTAAAGACTTTTAAATACGACATTTATAAAGTCTATTATTTCCAAATATTTGTAAAGCAACTGGCGTGATAGGCCTCGCTTTTGTCATTATGCTCAAATTAAACGTTCTCAAACAAAATCTACGTCAGCCAAAAGCAAAATATATATTTCAATCTATTGGAACAGCGTTGTCTAACAGCCTTAGAATATTGTTTTAAAAAAAAAATATTTGAAAGCATAATTATTCCAGAATTTCGAAAAATGTTTTCGAGTTGGTAGCAACATCATGCACATAGCCAGCTGTGCACAGAAAGCCTTGAATAAACAGTTCATGGGACCTTAAGCACAAAAAACAGCAAAAGGTTTTAAGTATTCATTCCTCTACCTGCTTTTTCGGCTGTCTCTCCCTCAATAGTTAATACACTCTTATTGGGCTATATTAGTTTGTACCTATTGTCTTTTATATTAAGAACTCAATTAAGAGTTAAAAACATTTTTTAGGTAATTTTGTAGAAATTCAAAGACTTGGAAATCAGTCCTACCTATACGTGGTTATGAGTCCCGTATAATGACTTTTAATACTAATTAATTTTCTCACTCTCATTGTTCTTGTTCTAGATCTTGTGGGATGAGAATGTTGTCCCTACTGAGTTCTATTCTGGAGAAGGTAGGATTCCAGAGTCTCACACAATTCTTAAGACTATCAATAGTCCTACAACAAGCTAGAATACTCCCCTAAACTGTTATGAGAGTACCTGATTGGAAAAGGGCAAATAGCACATCTCGTATGGCCCTATACAGTATAACACTATGATACTGATATCACACTTCAACACATTGACTTTGTACTACATAAAGGTGATGTTACACGCATAGTTTTGCAACATTGCTGCATGAAAAAACGATTGCCGTGTAACATGGTCTTCTGCCTCGTTTTTTATGCAAAATTTTGTTTTGCAAGATTTTGAATCAGGATCAAAATCTTGCAACCAAAAATGACGAATAATGAAAAAATTGATCCGTGTAACATCATGTCGTCGTTTTTGTGTGCAACAAATCCAACAAATTTACAAAAATGTGGGCCACAGAGCCTGGGCTCTAGAATTTTGTTGCAAACGATGTTGCAAAACGATCCGTGTAACATGTACCCCGAAAATGGTGGCATCATTTGTTGCACACAGAAAAACGCTGGTAACATCACCTTAATGTGTGTATGGTATCCAGATTTTAAGACCAAAAACAAACACAATGATAATATTTGCATTCCTTAATTGTTTGCTGGGAATAAGAAGAGCTGCATAGCTCAGAGTTAACCCCCAGGGCGATGTGGCCTGCATTGTGGGTTGCATTTATGCTAAATGGTGCTATAAGTGATGACGGATGAAAACTGATCATTATCACACAAGTACTTAATTTAGTGATGCAAATTATACTTCATGGGAATTATACCTGATTCAGTACTGGAACTATCATAACCTCTACTCACAAGTGTTAAGCTTTATTGAAAACTTTTCACTTGAGTATATTATACTGCTCTTGATTGACATTCAATGCACATGTATTTTGTAGACTGTCTAGCGCTGCCTAAGCTGAACCTGTAGTTCCTTACTCTTCACGACTACCTGCTGAGAAATCTGAATTTGTTCAGATTGGAGTCTACATGTAAGATAAAAACCTCAAAAGCTGACTCAATAGGATGTTTTTGTTATTAAAAATTCGGACTGGCAAACATGCCCATACTGTATAACTTAAATGTTCTTCTTTGCATGCTTTTTTTCTCATTGAATGTTGTTGTTGAACACATCTACTTTTGATAATTGGCTTTTCTCATTTATGCAGATGAAATCCGGCAAGATATAGAAGATGTTGTTGCTAGAATGAAACCTTGGTGAGATAATTCTAGGTGTTTTTTTTTTCTTGTTCACATCCTCAGTATCACATCGTCTTACTTCTCATTGCTGATGCTTGTAGGCAGAATGAGGCTGGTGGGACAGAGTTTGGTGGCTGGGCAAGAATGGGGCAGGTAGGAAACGAGAATATTAAAGGTTGCTTTACACATCTGTAATTAGGATTTTCTTGTGCACGCACTGCATCAAGTTTTGAATGTGTTTGGAACCTGTGCGATATTGCTGCGACAGAAATCACAAAATTGCAACACGTCTACAATGACGATTTGAAGTTGCAGAACATGTGCAAGAAAAGTATCAAGCCCTTGAACTTGCTACGTTTGGCCACAGGACTCCTGTTTTGCACAATTATTGTCTTTGCCTTTTTATTTTATGATCATGGTGAAAATGTAAAGATCATTGTACATAAATAAGAAAGTGTTTTATTACTGTACAAATCTCTCTGTCTTTCAGAGGATCGGAAACTTCAATGTTGTTGAGGTGAGCTTTATTTTGATAAATATAATATCTAGTGATATTTGCAAAATGTAGTTCTTCTTTGTGTTATGTTATATGGTGTTATCTGTGGTGGTCTAAATAATACGGGTTAATATTGTATACATTAAACCCTCTAAAATCAACATTGTTCATTTTCTCAAAATCGCTCAACATGTGAAAATTGTTCAAAATCACCCTGCAATTGGAAAACAATAGTATCTTCCAGCTCCGTGGATTTATTTCATTGAAACTTGCGATCTGGAAGCAGCATTATTGGTATTAGATTAGGTAGGGTGACGTCATATCTTGGAGAGACCACGCCCTACCTTCAAAACATTTCAGAATATATGAACTTTCATCCTTCCTTGGTAATGTAGTGCATTTATATCTACAAATCAGTGCAATGTGCCCGGGTTTCAAAAGCACAAAGCTAAGAGGTGTTGAACTTCTGGTAATGTAGTAAGTCGTCTTAATTGACAGTGAAAATTGGTTTGGTGGAAAATAGCTGAAATTTATCAGAGAGAACGCAAGCAAGGACAACAGCAAAGTGGACAATGGCAGCAGATAACAAAGGAATTGGATTCAGAATTGAAAAAGTCTCTAAGTGCATTCGCTACTATAGAAATAATTTCTCTATCCCATTGCAAAAACACCTATCAATGTTAAGCCAGTGCGTGTGCGTGTGCGTGTGCGTGTGCGTGTGCGTGTGCGCGTGCGCGTGCGCGTGCGTGTGTGTGTGTGGGGGGAGGGGGGGTGCATAAGGGGTGGGAATTTGACATTTTTGCGATTTTTTCAGTAAAATTCCCTACCCTTGGGCCAATTTTTGGAGCCAAGTCTTGAGAAATTTCTTACCCCGGCCATATTATTATGATCAATTATCCCTTGTCAAAGGCGTATGGCTGGAGAGATATAAAGATAGAGAGATATAAAGATATAAAGATAGCATGAACTGTATAACAAGCGATTTCTTTTTATTGTTGCACTGAGTAGTGTAAAACACTGAAACATCGGGTCTGCAGACATTCTCACATTTGAGAATAACATATAAAGTTAAGAAGCAATCAAGCATCTGTTCGTATCCTGCAGAATAATTATAATAAAGAAATATTCAAAAGATCCCTACCCCGGGAAATAAGGAGTTCAAAGAATCTCTCAAAAATCTTTAAACATGAACATCAAAATCCCTATCTATGGGCTATTTAAACTGACAAAATCCCCACCCCTTGCTACACTCCCTTCCCTTTCCTCACCGGCTTAACATTGATAGGTGCATAAGTAGGAATATAATTTAATCTTGTTATTCTAGGTGTTAACGTCATCACTATGAATGATTCAGGGACTTATTTATGCAGACTTGTGTAAACTACTGTAATGTCACAGGTCCAGACCCCAAGCCTGATTCCAAGACTGACAATCGCACATACCGGGTATGGCTCGACACAAACCAGTACCAGCAAGACATGGCTGCAACTGTACAGGGTGCCCCCCCCCCCCCCCCCCTTATCTAATGTAAGAAAATCCATAGAATCTGGCCCCCTTTCCTTGAAACCCTTGCTTCGGGCCCCCCTTTTTGGAAATCCTGGAGCCGCCCCTGACAGCTCTTGTCCCCTGGTTCCTACTATTATGATTGCAGTGGGTTGGGTCAACATCTTAAAAGATGCCTTTGAATTCACAGGACACATATGAGACCTTCAATATCTCGATGAGACGGAAACCAAAAGAAAATAACTTCAAGGTAACTTTTGATGCTTTTTTGCACAATTTTAGCCAGGAAAGCTAGAATGAGATAGATATTTTAATCAAGGAAGAGTATAACCTTCAAATAAGGAAAGGTCCCAATTACAAGGTTATTCACTGGCCGTATTTGTGGTATCCATCTGGGGCCAGTTGCACAAAGCCTGGATAAGTTAGATAGGAGCTACCCACCGTATTAGTTATCCGGTAGACAAAATAGCGTTGCACAAAGCTTGGATAGAAAGCTGGATAACTATCTGCCGAACATCTATCATTACCACTAAATGGCTTCCTGTTTCCATGGTAAATAAGCAAAGCCTGCTGTTTTTCCTTCAAACAAAGTGGCGGCCTTAGCAAGAGCTTCAGGAAGAGCCAGAAACCAAACAGTTTTTCGTGGCAAAGTGCATGTAAATCACCGAATGATCAAAGGGGATAGTGTTTAGCTTCTTCCTGTCTTTGGGAGTCACATTTCTCCGCACAGCGGGAAATAGAAATTGATTTCAGTCCTGCCAGAGCTGCATGTAAATTCGTAGCTCATTGTGAATTTTTACCAACTGGGATCAATTGAGCTTTAGGGCCACCAGGTATAAATAAAAGGTATCTGGTAAAGGTTATTAATACCCGATGAATCTGGAGTAGATTAAAAGCATAATACCCGATAACATTTCATCGGGTAAAAGTTATTTAAAATATAAATACCCGGTAAAGCGTTATCAGGTTATCGGGTAAAGGAAAATATAAATACAAACAAAATATAAATACCCGGTAAAGCGTTATCGGGTAAAAGAAAATATAAATACCCGATAAAGCGTTATCAGGTTATCGGGTAAAAGAAAATATAAATACCCGATAAAGCGTTATCGGGTAAAACAAAATATAAATACCCGATGAAGCGTTATCGGGTAAAAGTAAATAATGCAAAATACAAAATGCCTCTTACAAGGACGGATCCACAAGGACCATACCCCACCTCAACCATGAAAACTGGAACTTTCACCCTATTAGTGTTCACCACCACCGGAGGAATGGGCGAGGAATGTGAGAGGTACCATAGTAGGCTGGCCGAGCTAATCGCCGCAAAGAAAGGGGAGGATTACGCGACAACGGTGTCCTGGATCCCCATCCGATCCTCCCTAATCTGTCTAAGGGGATCAAGAACTGTGAAAAGGAACATTAAAATGCATAAAAAAGGAGAGAAATCATTTATGAGCGCACCATTGTAAACATGGTGATGACAAAAAGAAGTGGCGAGAAAGAATCACCTTGGAAAATACTTCTTTTTATACTGACTGATCCAGAGGAAGTTGGTTGTTGGTATACAAATTAGTTTTCCAATTTGGCATGCTCTCCGGTGGGGGGGGGGGGGGGGGACTCTCCAGAAAAGTAGACGTAAAAGGAGATCGACCTGTCTTTTAGGGTATAAAGAATATTACCGGCTGCTATCTCTTGGGGGGTGTTTTAGGATTTTTTCCGATGCTGCTATCTTTTAGGGTGTCTCACAAAATAGTGGCCCTACCGCTCGAAACGTATTCTACAATAAACCACAAGTCATCTGATCGGTTGATACTTCCGGCTTTATTGTCGGTAACATAGAATACAGGGTACGTCAGCCAATTAAAACGGGCATTGTTTTAGGGTTAAAAATTCCTTAGACCACACCCAGTATGCTATCTCTTAGGGGTAAGAAGTTTTGTTTACCACGCCCTTAATGCCGCTATCCCTTAGGGTTAAAACTGATTTTGCTGTCGAATCTCGTGAAGCACAAAAGTTCGTTTGCAAAAAGTGAGTTTTTCTCTACATAGACCAGCATGCTTTGCGAATAGGCTAGAAAGATAATTGCGAAATCCAGAGCTTAAATTGAGATATATAAGTAAATATAAATATTAAATCAAGATTATAAGCAATAAAGCTCAGTGAAATAAATAGCATTGTTGATAAGACAAAGTAAAAAGTTTAGCATTGCGACCCATTGTGAGTCGTATTATGGAATGCTGAAAATGATTGTCAAAAAAGTTAGATATTATTAGCATTAATGCGATGAGCCGCCTAAGTTATAAACAAAGTCAAATACCGTGATTTATCGTTTGGAGGAGAGGCTTCCGATGTAGAGTTATCATTGGGGCCTTAGTCCCGCAAGGCGAGCTAGAGGTACCTGCATCTGTAGAACACTGAATAAAGCTCGAGCGAGCTCTCAACCAGTTCAGTCTTTGATCCCGTATCGCTAAGGCTTCTTTTCCTTGGCCTATCCTGAAGTTCTGTTTAGTTTTTAGTCCTTGTAGGGAGCTCACAGGCATTCGTATAGAATCAGTTATTTGAAAATTCTTTTCAAATTTGTGAAATGAAGCTTTAAAGCACAAAGTTAAATATTTTATGCATAGACAAAAACTGAAATTATTTGGCCATTCGGCAAATCGCGATATTTTTAAGACACGAAGTACCATGTTATAAAGCACAAAGTTAAATATTTTATGCAATAGACAAAACCTGAAATGATTTGCGCATTCGGTAAATCGCGAGATTTTTTAAGACACAAAGTACCATGTTATGAAGCACAAAGTTAAATATTTTATGCAATAGACAAAACCTGAAATGATTTGCGCATTCGGCAGATCGCGAGATTTTTTAAGACACAAAGTCCCATGTTATGAAGCACAAAGTTAAATATTTAATGCACAGACAAAAACTGGAATGATCTGCGCATTCGGCAAATCGCGAGATTTTTTTAGACACAAAGTTGAATATTTTATGCAATAGACAAAACCTGAAATGATTTGCGCATTCGGCAAATCGCGAGATTTTTTAAGACACAAAGTCCCATGTTATAAAGCACAAAGTCAAATATTTTATGCAATAGACAAATAGTGCTATGTTATAAGCACAAAGTTGAATGTCGTGAACGATATACTGAAATGTTTTAAGCAAAGGCAAAATGATGAGTTTTTTAAGACACAAAGTGCGATGTTTTGAGACACAAAGTGCGATTTGGTGAACTAAACCTGCAATGTTTTAAGCGATAATCAAATAGTGCTTTGTCGTGACACTCAAAGTGAGTTGTCGTGACGCAAATATTCAAAGTCGTGACCGAAAGGTGAGTGGCCCTCATGGGCTTCCGTACTTATGTGTTCGAGGGACTTCAGCAAGTGACAGCAGAATAAGAAAACCTTCAGAAGATCTACGATAAATTAGGGACATGCTGAAAAATGTTACTCCATCTTCTATTATTCTGTGTCACTGAATGCAACTAGCCTGCTAGCTATTTTGTCGGACTTTTGCGAAATGCTTCTCCTCTGTTGTCAACTAGCAGGGGCGTGGCCAGGGGGTGGCCTAGGGGGCTTGCCCCCCCCCCCTTTAGCAGCCAAAAATACAGTAAATCTATGAGACATTTTCTAAAATACAGGAGAAAATGCCGTGAAAGGGCCTTTTGGGCCCCCTCCTGTTAAAACTCCTGGCTACGCCGCTGAACTAAAGTGCCTGATCGGAAACTAGCATCTTTCAATTTAACCAACACATTAAACGCCATCTGGGGCTCATAAGTAGGGGGAATCAACTTCCCCATGTTCTGGTACTATATAGGTGTCACGGCGTTTCCTAGGATCAGGCTATTTTAAGACGCGCGGATGAGCCAATCAGATTCAACCTTTGTGTTGACGTTTTGGCTGAGCTCAACTGCACGCGCAGTCTCAGACAAAAGGCTATGTTTTCTCTTCGATACTTTGACTTTTTGTTGCTCTCTTCTTTAATATGAATCCAACCATACCTATGAATTCTAGCTTGCAATTCTTTTGGTAAACAAACAAAACCGACGGATGATAGATAAAAAAATATTCTTCCTAACTGAAATTTGCGCGTGCAGCCTCACGTCACTCGCGCGCGCGACCAACGTCAAAATAGCTGATTGGCCAGTTCGTGCGCGCGCGTCTAAAAATAGCCTGATCATAGGAAAGGCTGTGACATTTATATACTACAGATGATTACCCCTACTTATGAGCCCCTGACGCCATATAATAAGAATTATCTCGACGAAAAAGCTAAAGAAATTGTTAAAAAAAAGGTACATTTTTGTATTTCTACAACATTTGCGCTTCATCTCGCTTTCCGATTGGTTGTAGGCTGATTTTACTGCTATGCGCCTCGTGACTCCACAACATTTTGATCATGAGGTGACAATAATAATTATAATTATTATAATTATTATTGTTATAATTATAATTATAATAATAAATTATACTTACTAATAATAATATGATAATTGACTGATTGATTGATTTTCGCTTACCATTCTACCATTGTAACGTATCTAATACGTAGGGACAACTATCCCTAGCACAATAAATATAGTTTTACCACACCCTAAACCTTCTGTAGAAAAATATCTGTTTTTTCCTCGTGTCATCGGGTACCCAGGCGTCGAGGAGAGCGTAACGAGGCGCGAGAACGAGGCGGCAGAGAGGGGATACCTCTATCGACTTTGTGAAGCTCATCACTTAAAAACAAATTCCCAAATTTGGCCATTCTAAGATCGCCTCCAGATCGTAGAAAAAAGTCTAGTATCCCTAGTTCACCATACATAGATCTCCAGTTGTTAATAGTTTTGAACTTTTCCTTTCTTATCACGAAGGCTCCTCTGAGAATGTTGCATTGCTGAAAGACATGATGAGACACGTGGCTTAATGGCGTTCAAGACCCTCCTGGTGGTGTCAATATCACTACTATCGACTGTGCGAAATCGTCCGCAATTTCTAATCTGAACGCTCCACATTTTCTTTGTAAACTGGCACCATGTTTTATTGAATAATCCTTGGAATGAATCTGCTGGATTCTCCTCTTTTTGTCTTGGGAAAAACTGTTCGGCTTGACCCCGTAAAGACTCAGGTAAACCACTAGCGCCGTCGAGTTCAGGGTGCGACTGGAGTAGTTTCCCTATCTCCAACACGGTTTGAAGGTCGTTATTGCTGAGAAATCCGAGATCAGAACTTTCCTTTTTATTACGATAAGACATGTGGCACAACAAGCACAAACTCGGATCCAAGATGTGAACTATTTAAGATGAATCGTCCGGCGTCCGCCAACACGAACGAATTATTTGATATTTCTTTTTGGTTGAGCTCCTTATTGTTAAAAAGTCGCATTTTCTGGTAATTGTTCGCTTTCACAAACGTAGGCGATAGCCGATCGATAATCCGTTTTGCCTGGCTGATGAACACATTATTCTGCCAGAGCAACGCACTTCCGGTTGTTTTAAAGTGAACGAAAGTGTAAAAATATTTTGTTTCACCCGATAACGCTTTACCGGGTATTTATATTTTGTTTTACCCGATAACGCTTTATAGGGTATTTATATTTTCTTTTACCCGATAACCTGATAACGCTTTACCGGGTATTTATATTTTGTTTTACCCGATAACGCTTTATCGGGTATTTATATTTTCTTTTACCCGATAACCTGATAACGCTTTACCGGGTATTTATATTTTCGTTACCCGATAACGCTTTATCGGGTATTTATATTTTGTTTTACCCGATAACCTGATAACGCTTTACCGGGTATTTATATTTTCGTTACCCGATAACGCTTTATCGGGTATTTATATTTTGTTTTACCCGATAACCTGATAACGCTTTACCGGGTATTTATATTTTCGTTACCCGATAACGCTTTATCGGGTATTTATATTTTTCTTTACCCGATAATCTGATAACGCTTTACCGGGTATTTATATTTTAACCTAACCCTAACCCTTACCCGATGAAATGTTACCGGGGTATTATGCTTTTAATCTACTCCAGGTTCATCGGGTATTTTAATAATCTTTACCAGATACCTTTTATTTATACCTGGTGGCCCTAAAGCTCAATTGATCTAAGTACATAACACATGCCTTGGAACTTGTATGATCTGTGAATTAGATTACAGCCAGTAAGTACATAACACATGCCTTGGAACATGTATGATCAGTAAATTAGAACACAGCCAGTAAGTAGATAATACATGACTTGAAGCATGTATCAGTGAACTAGAATACAGTAAGTAGATAGTATAAATAACACATGCCTTGAAGCATGTATCTGTGAATCAAACTACAGTCAGTAAGTACATAGTATAAGTAACATACAGTATAAGTTCAGTATGGCTTGCTGTTAACTATTCCAAAAAAGGCCATTTTAAAATTGATCATGCATATTATAGTTACTCTGAATGTGCTACTTGTTAGGCAGCCCTATGCTTTTGTTATGTTTAATGAGTACATATATCTTTTTAACAATGAATCTTAAAAATGTCATTTAGAATGCCCAATCTGATCAAGACGTTGAATTTCAACGACACATTCCTGAATTTTGATCACTTGAAGGCAAGCTTTCCCCAGTACATAGTTAAGGTAAGTTTTATCTTCCCTAACACAAATTGTGTATTATTTATTGTGGCTCTTTGCCAGGTAACCAGTTTGTAATACTGCTGATTGCTGAATAGATTTAACTTTCATGTAGTGAGGTGAATGTGCAATGAAATATGTAGTGGGGGATGATTGGTATTTGAGAGTCAACTCTTCTTCTCCTGTATTCTGCAGGCAGGTACTCAGGGGGGGTACCTTGGCGGACAAAATATGGTCCTTATTAAGGAATCTTCAAATACTATTCTTTTTACATATGATACCTATGACTGCGCCACCCCCCCCCCCCCCCCCCCCCCTCAGCCAATCCTGGGTACCCGCTTGTTCGGTGTGACCTAAAATATATGCAGACTTTGCACATTTTGAGGGTCTTTTACTTTCCAAGAGGAAACACATACGTGTTTGCAGAAAATTTGATTTTAATTGAATCTTTTTTTTTTCGATCACAATTTATTATGTTATTTTTTTTTTTTTGGTGTAATCTTCCACCCTTCTCTAAAATATAAGAAATAATATCGATAAATAAACATTGGATAAATCTGTGAGTACAACCTCTATTACTTTTATTTAAGTGTACCACAGAGGACAAGTCTCTTCAAGTTCCGCCCTTCAGGTAAGAACTAACAGACACATTTTCATTGACTTGTTTAAGCTTTAGTTCCTAGCTATTCTTACTGCACATTCTTGTCTCTTTGTTTATGCGGCTGTTAAATGTGAGTTTGGTGATTCTGCGAACTCTTGTCATCAATTTCAGCAAACCATTTCCTGTGTCAAAAGTTTAAGGATATTACATCCAAGGTGTTTTCTAATCAAATAGATTGTGCAAAGCAATCGATCAAATAGATTGCCTGCTTTTTATAGACAGAATTCATAATGTAGTTTGCAGATTGGAATTTCTTAAAGTAAATTTGCAAAATTCTTAAAAAATTAATCATCAACTCCCAATGCTAATCTATAGATAACAGTTATACCTCTTGTAAAGAATTCAGGTCAATTCCCAAAAGGAGCTGCATCTTTTGCACAATATCTAAAAAATCACATTTCTATACAACGGTAATGATTATGTATTTTAATGTATTTAATGTATTTTATTAAAATAAGCCTTTGGCTTCTCTGGACCTCCTTGCCTACTTAATTTTATGAATTGTAACTCTATAAAAGAATACTGGCAAAATAAAACTGTGAACTGTTCTGAGCCACAATAAAAACTCATAAAACAGCAAAACTAGTAATGAAGTGAACAAAGCGCCTTTCTCAATCATGATTCAGAAAAGGTTCAATAATTTGTGCAGATTTTTTTTATTTTTAAATATAGTCTCGGTCATTATATCATTGTCTAACGTAATAAATGGAAATGGTCCTGTGTGCGTTTTTTTTTTCAATTTCAACGCTCATACATATATTTTCAAAATGCCTTGCTTTCCTCTTGTGTATGCTTTTCGCGGTTTACTTTACCGATTAACAACTATTATTTTTGCGCATTGTTTCGCCCCCCCCCCCCCCTCCTCTCTCTCTCCTCTCTCCCTCCCTTTCTCTCTCTGACTACTGTTTAGTGACTTTGTCTATTTGTTTGATCAGTGTGTTGCTTAAGAAAAACTGTAGAACGATTAGGTTCTACGGTAAAATAACATAATGTATGCATATTTTGTTTAGAAAGCCGATAGCGATGCAGAATTTCAAGTTCAAAATTCTCAATTCTGTCTAACATATTCACATTTTGCGACGGATTATAATTTCCCGCCCATAGGATTTTCTTTTTGTACTAACATACAGGAAGAACATACGCGGTTACAGGCATGTAGCCATAACTTTGAACTTGGACTAGTTTACCCATTTAGATAACCATTTGCTCTTGGATATTTCGTCCCAGCTCGCAGTGGTACTTAATTTGTATAAGAGCGGACTGCCGGTTGAGTCGGAGGGCTTCCAGATACTTTAAATAGATTTCTGGGGTGCATGCCCCATAAATATTCTCGCGGTTCGTTTATTAAGCTTGCGAAAAATGCAGGAGTTGAGGTCCCCAGGAGAAAAAAAATCCCTCTTAAAACAGTGCACATGAAATAGGGAACGATTAGGCCAAAAAAATATTTCATTTCTGGTCGCGATTTCTACCTCGAGAGCACGCGGGCGGGTGATTTTTATTTATTTTGTTTAATTTGTTTATTTATTTCTAATAATAAAATCTGGATTTCACGTAGAGAAAAATGATTCATTCAATCAGAGGCACTACTGCTACACCAGCCCTCTCTTCTAAGCCAACCCTCTCTAATAAGTCACCTCTCTCTAATAAGCCAGCCTTCTCTGATAAACTACACCTCTCTAATAAGCCACCCATCTGTAATAAGTCACCCCTCACTAATAAAAGTAACACCTCTCTAATAAGTCACACATCTCTAATAAACCATCCCTCTCTTATAAATCACCCATCTCTAATAAACCAGCCCTCTCTAATACGCCATCCCTCTCTAATAAGCCGGCCCTCCCTAATAAGCCAGCCCTCTCTAATAAGTCACCCCTCTCTAATAAGCCATTGTTGAGGGCATCCAAAAGAGGGCCCTCCGTATCGTTTTACCCCATCTACGATACAAGGAGGCCTTGGACGCCAGCGGGCTCCAAAGTCTTGCTGACCGCAGGCGCGAGCTTTGTATCGGTCTCATGACCTCCGCTAAGGAGCTAGAACCCCTTCGATCTGTAATTACTGGAGGCGTAATTAATAACGAGCATGGGTACTCACTAAGATCCGGCAGTATGAATACCTACAAACATATTTTTGTAACTAAACGCTTTGGTGACTTTGTAACTTATCGATTTCTGTAATATTATAACGTTATATGTGCTGGCCCTTAGCCTTAATTCAGTCTGTAATACTGCCATGGCAATTGAATAAAACCCTATCTATCTATCTATCTGTCTGTCTGTCTGTCTGTCTGTCTGTCTGTCTGTCTGTCTGTCTGTCTGTCTGTCTGTCTGTCTGTCTGTCTGTCTGTCTGTCTGTCTGTCTGTCTGTCTGTCTGTCTGTCTGTCTGTCTGTCTGTCTGTCTGTCTGTCTGTCTGTCTGTCTGTCTGTCTGTCTGTCTGTCTGTCTGTCTGTCTGTCTGTCTGTCTGTCTGTCTGTCTGTCTGTCTGTCTGTCTGTCTGTCTGTCTGTCTGTCTGTCTGTCTGTCTGTCCCAGCCACCCCTCTCTAATAAGCCAGCCCTCTCTAAAAGCCACCCCTCTCTAAAAAGCAAGCCCTCTCTAATAAGCCACCCCTCTCTAATAAGGCACCCCTCTCTAATAAGCCAGCCCTCTCTAATAAGCCAGCCCTCTCTGATAAGCCAGCCCTCTCTAATAAATCACCCATCTCTAATAAGCCACCCTTCTCTAATATGCCACCCCTCTCTAATAAGCCACCCCTCTCTAATAAGGCACCCCTCTCTAATGAGCCAGCCCTCTCTAATAAGCCAGCCCTCTCTGATAAGCCAGCCCTCTCTAATAAATCACCCATCTCTAATAAGCCACCCTTCTCTAATATGCCACCCCTCTCTAATAAGCCACACCTATCTAATAAGCCACCCCTCTCTAATAACCCATCCCTTACTAATAAGCCAGTCCTCTCTAATAAGCCACCCCTCTCTAATAAGCCACACCTCTCTAATAAGTCACCCCTTTCTGATAAGACACCCCTCTCTAATAAGTCACCCCTTTCTGATAAGCCACCCCTTTCTTATAAGTCGACCCTCTCTAATAAGCCGCTATATAAATCACTATATTTCCCAAGTGATATGTTTGTAGTTGATATCTAATTTTGCACGTGTAAAATTAGATACAATTGGATTGAATTTTTAAGGAATAATCGGAATATTTTTTGTGGCTGTAAAGACAGCAATGTAAAACTTGGGCAGCCAAACGAAATGTCATATAAATGAGAAATTAACAAAACTTTTTGTAAAAAGCGTCATTTTCGACAGGGCTGGAACGCTGGAAGATCGTGTGGGATCACATATGAACCACTTTGCGATCGGTTGCGATCGTACGGCCAAATTAGCTGTGATCGAGCTGCAATCATGGAAGCCAGAAAGCCTTAAAGGGGCTATGCCACCAGTGCGCATCTAGTCTGCGCATGCAAATTTCCCGTTGGGCCACGCTAGGGGAAGAAATTATCTTATCATTTAAAAGTATCAGGTGATAACTACAAACAACGTTAAAGACTCGTTTGGGATTTTTCCTGTTTGGTTTATTAGGCTAGCTTCTGTACGGCTTGTTGATTGAAAGACTATGCCCCGTGGGACCTCATGTCGGACCCATGAAAGGCCTTACTGCTTAATATTTAGCTTTGAAGTCCGGAAGAAGGCATGGATTATCAATATTCGTGAAAAATACAAAACGAACGCTTTATGAGTTTAAAAAAAACATTTTTATTCATCCCATTGATGGTTATAATAACTTAATTTCATCCATGAAAAAATAATCACTTCAAAAGATTTGGTTATAAGTCGTTAGGTGATAATTCCGTTCACATATTGTGAGATATGTACAATTATTTTTATTATAAGCATAAAACATCAAAAGCTTTAAAAATGTGCGATTAATTTTACTGCCTTTTTTGGCCCTATTAGGTGGCAGGATATGCAATGGCAATTTCATGGCCTATTTTCAACTCCTGTTGGCTGGGATCGGGTACGTCTTGGCAACTGAATGGGTTCCTGGTTTCTGCTCGGCTCTTATTGGCTAACAGGGGATGTCGGCAATAATTGCTCGATCCCTATTGGTTGACCGGAGACGTCTTGGCAGGCGACATTGATTCGGGTGCTGAAGTAACGTCACTAACCAAGTGGTTTCTGATAATCCCACTTACAGATGAGTGCGGAAAAAGCTTTGAGAAGACAAGAGTCTCGATATCTTCCGCTATGACGCTCTTGAGTGACATGAGTTTCAGGAGAACTTTTCCGTATCGCGACGGCTCCTCGGGGAAGCGCGCGCGACAAAATCGGTCAAGCGCACTAAGGACTAGTTCTTGTAAGGACTCGAACTCCTGTACAAACGGTCCTTCCGAGGCGTCTAGAAGCAGAACAAACGCTTGTTAATATTGAAGTATAGAACATTGTTTTTGTATATTTATTTCGAAACGTTATAATATGTATTTCAATTGTCTTTCAATATCAGATTATTAAATAACAGAATGTGTAGCTTTTGAGAATATATAAAACAATTGCTGAGAGTCTTGTATTCGATTTGGAACCTACGATAAGCTACTTTGGAACAGAAAAAAAAAGATCTTCATTCATTTCGCTCTAGATTCATATGCCACAGACTTTAACTATTGTGTAAAAATAAAAGAGCCGCGAAATGCAGAAATTGCGGTGCGAGTAAAATTACCACGTTTTTTACTCTTTTTATCATTGCAAGTGCAATCGGGGAAATTCACAGAGAGAGGGAAAAAAAACAGAAGCAAGAGAAATTATGATAAGATGATGAAGTTGATGATAAAAGATATGATAAGATCGTGTCTGGCATTTGTTTGTGTTTTGGTAGTGCACTTGACACCAGCGGAGAGCTGAACTTTTGAACTTTTTGATGACCCAAAGCGATAACATCACATGGAGCAACACGATCCCATAAACACGAAGAAATAACAAAAAAAGAGCTGGTGTTTTGAGAAAAATGAGCGAGAAATAAAAACATGAAAATAGGAATACCATCTAGAATTTAAAGCCTATGATTTTTTGGTTGTTGTAAAGGTTAAGAAATGGACTATATTTTTAGTTTCCTTTTAGCAATAATCTTTGAGGGGCGGGACAAAAAGGGTGTTCTTATTCTAGAGTTTATGTTAAAGTTGAAGACATACCTGGAGAAAAGAGTATTATGGTCTTGAGACATGCGTACTCTGCCTCTTCAAGCCCGCGTAGGCGCCAAACACTCTCTTGAAAATTCCTCAGGCTCCGCTTCAACTGAATCTGCTTCTCATTGCAAAATCCAGGGTTCATCTCTACCTCATAAGCAAGCGGTATGCCATCAATGTGTACCTCGTATTGCGCCGCGCTAACGATCAACATCTCACACCAACGAGAACGCAGTACCGAGTACTGCTCACACACATCTAAGTTGGCAAACATAGGTACCCTGCGAGACCAGTCTAAGGTGGACACGAGGATCGAACAGACGCGGTGGTACATGCTAACAGGGCTACTCTGTAGGCCGCTTGATGGGTACGGGACTGGCGGCCGTATGGATCGCTCGAGTTGTGTAAGCACGGAGATAAGGTCGTACTGTGGTGTAAAGGATTTGGAAGATCTTGAGATGTAAGAGTACTTAGTGGGTCGGCCGCGTCGGATGGCTGAGTAGAAAAACGAGAAGCAGAAGTTAATGTGTTGTAGTTGTCCTTTTGAATCATACCAAGACAATATCTAGCGTTTTGTATTTGCATGATGCTGAAATATAAGGGTGAAATCCATAAAAAGAAATGAGATATTTACTGGAAGCGCGTTTCTAACTTGAGAACATGAAAGCGGAAAACACCTATAACACCTTTGCATGCATTAAAAAAGTGTAAAATCATAACGCCATTACACATAAAAAGAAGCCAAGTCAAAGGATAAGACCCGCTGAAACAAATAAGTAGAATCTTACGAGTTAAACATCTAAAAAAAACATCCGAGCTTGTTTGCGCTAAAGAAAGACGGAGTTTACTGATGACGATGATAACTTAGTCGTCTTTGGAAAAAAAGTTGTAAAACCTCACCTTCTCTCCGCATTCCAACAGTGGCGCATTTCTTAAATCTACAGGCTTGGCACTGAGTGCGATTCTGCTTATCAACACGGCAACTCCCCGAGCTCTCACATGTATACGTAAGTTTGTAGCGCACCGTCCTGTTAAAAAAACACTTGCACCCTTCACACGTGAAGACCCCGTAGTGCCGCCCGGAAGACGGTGCAGAGCACACGGCACACTCGATGGTCTTGTCTGGGTTGTCGTACCAATAAACTTCGTGCATTTGCGACCACGAAGACATTTTGTGTTCTGGGTCTGTGTCAATGGGTGAGCAAGTTCGACAAGTGACTCGGTGACCGTTTCTACTGGCATTGTGACATTCAACCTAGGTGTCGTCCTATTTATTGCAGAGGGTAATCTTGCACCGATGTATGAATCTTTAATTACTTTACAATTGCACTGGGTAACGAGACAAATGGTTTAGCACCCTTTTGTTAGGCAGCAATCGTCGCCTAGGTCCGAGCAAATGTTGCAAGGAAGACAACAGGCCCTTTTAATCATAACCTGAAGATTTGCATTCAAAAACATTATTAGTAAGGAATTCTTTAGCCTTTTCTTCGACGATTTTAATGCATTACAAAAACAGTAGGGTAAAAAATCCTTACCTGAGCTGTTTGTAAGACTTTTGTTGTCTTACACGTGCAACTTTGCGGACCTAATGCACCTTAGAGTGTTTATGCAGAGGACCAATACTCTAAATGTCTTTTTATACAAGCACGCTTTTATGCGGGTCTTCTTGTAAAAAGGCACACGGCCAGTCGTGCGTAAAAACAACGGGTTCCCAAAAAGACAGAAGAAGGCAAGATAATAAAACTACACCGATATTGTTTAGACGAAGGGTGAGCAGTTTGCAACAAAACTAATTGTAAATCTTTTAATGCACGCGCAGTTTTGAGAACAAGAGAATGCGATATTTTTTATAAATCAAAATATGTTGACTATACTTTGACTATGACTTCAATAGATAGCCTTTTTTGGAACAAACACAATGAGTATAAAATGAAACGAAAAACCTTGCTATGCTATCATTTGAAAACATTTCTGGCGTACTTGGCCCCATGACAATTTCCAAAGTGCAGGTGGCAGTTTCTAGTACATGCTAATACATACCCCCATTGACTCCTACTTGTAGCTCCATTGTTCTCCTTTGTTATAAAGTAGGCCTCCGCTGTGTTAGTCTAAATAATCTTGTTTACAGAACTTACATACAGTTTTTGAAGCTTTTCTTGACTTCTTTTAAGCTGTCAAAACTGCCTAAATCTGATGAAAACTGTGGAAGCCCTTTTAAATCTTAATTTTATTTAAAGCAATACCCACTCTAAATAAAAACCAACGGGTAACTTAGCGGTTCTTTTGAGTGAAACCTTATAATTTTGGTAAAATGATTCATTCTAGATTCCAAACGAATTGTTTATCAGGAAACACTGTCCTTTTTCCGTGAGGATCTCAAAAAATAGAGAGAAAAATAGACCATCTGGCAGTTTGCACAGTTGTTGGCTAGGAGCAGATATAAACAGATCAAACGAGTGTTTGAAAAATCATCCGGTAACCACGGACCCGCCCCTCTAAGCACTCTCATTTCTATTATTATTCAATTGAAATGCAACTATCGTGTTTGAGAAATAGTGTACGAGTCCCGATAGGAGCCTAGTTATCATATTTTTATACTGTTTCTATCCTTTAGGGGAACTTTCAGACTTTACATTCTGTCATATAAAAGCTAAAGAATAGTTGTGTTTCGTAAGTTAGCATCTCAGATCGTTCAAGCAAACCTGCTAACCATTGTGCGTTATGGAATGCATTGACGGAAGCCAACCGTTAATGAGAGCCATTTAATATTTGAAGCGAATTTAAATAAATAATGTTATTGCTTTGTTGAAGCTCACATGGAAAAGTTAAACCACAAGCTCCAGGGTCCAGAGGTTTTGTTTATTTCCCATCAGAAGTGTCAAAACTTGCAGGTTAATATATATTATGGTATGATTCAAATGGGATTAAACCCTTATCGGAGAGATGTATTTATTTTAGCATGTTTTTTTTTATTTTGTTCCGTTTATCGGATTTGTAATGCAGCCGTATCGTTTCTGTAGTATAATCCTTAGAAGACAAAATACTGGAAAGTATACGGGGGAAAACATCCACTCTAATCTTTAGAAACAAGTGGCTAACAAGTGGCAAAGTGCAACGACAAGCATAAAAATATCTTAAAGAGAACGAAGCATAGAGGAAGCCAACGCATATTAGAATGGCGAAAAGATCAGGCATGATGTGGGGATATGAAATAAGTCGTGTTTCTTTACGATTGTAGTTACCCTTTGTAGTAAATGGTGCCGTCTTTTATGATTAAATCTTCAAAAAAGAAAAAAAGGATTTCTCAACGGACAGTTTCCAGGGGCCAGTTTCTTCATCCGGTGCCCATTGACAGCTACCCCTTGCCCCCGTGCAATCTAAGGTCTTGATCGCTTAAAACATTTCCGACTAAATATCAGAAAAACCTTTTATCTTTTATCGGCTAAAATAGCATCAAATATAATACAATAAAATAGTTATTTTGCATTCGACTCAATATCAGAAAAACATAAATGCTACTCTATCTTGTATCTTAAGGTCGTGAAATTAAGAAATTGCTAGCCTAGAAATTGATGGCGTCGTTCCAGAAAACTAAAAAACACTGCAAGTAACTATAATGTGCGTTATTAATACTTAATGCAATTTATTACTAGTTATAAACACCAAGTTTTCGTGTTGCTGAGGATTTTAATCTTGTTAAGTATCACTTCGCTTTAGAAGAAAAAATATGCTATTCACACAAAAGAAATCATATTCAGATTACGGCTTTGCATTGTGACAATTTTCTTTGTTGAGTGACAGGCGGTGATACTTGTTCCCCAGTTCCTTGTTTTCTTAATCGATTTTAACTTACTTACTATTGCAAACTTCTCAAAAAGTAAAAGTTAACTTTAACGATTGAAAATTTCAATGGAAAATAAAAATAAAATTGAATTTCTTAAAAAAGAAATTATTACCCTTCTCTCGACTGATTTCCCTTAGTTCCTGCACTCTTCTAGTGCGTAAGATTTCTAATAACGTAACACTAACATTCAGCTCCTACTCCAGTTTCAACTACAGTATTCAAATACAATAATGCATTTGTCCCAAGCCTTAACGTTTCTTATTTCATTTCCATGCTATTTCAAGAGGACCAAGAGCTAACTAAGCCACGAAAAAACAAGTGCGACACTAGCCCAGTTCCTGCTCAGTTCCAACTCAGTTCCTAAAGAGGGGGGGGGGGGGGGGAGTAATTGTTCAAAAATGAATGGAATGCGATTCTTGCGCTTGAAAAGGTTTAGACTAAGTTGGAATACAATAGTATTGAAAAAATATTTGCATTATTTTCCGTTGCAGTCAAATGTGTATTATGGTTATAAACTAAATCTAAAGCCATATCAGTTTTTGCTATTAAATCAAAAAGGGAGTAAGGAGTGAAAATGAAAACAATTCGTTGGATCGCACGCGATAAATACAAGCATAGTGCCATTCAATTCATTGACAGTGCAATAATGAACCCTTCACTTATCAAAAATATTCGTGAACAAGCGTACTTAAGATCCCGAGAAACTTCTAACGTTCATGTACCTTGAACAAAAAAGTATTCAAATTCCACCCGTCTCTAGAATCTACGGCTAAACAGTAAGCAGCACCGTCACATAAACAGGGTCCAACCAAAGCACGTGCGTAAATGTGCAGATGCTGGTGTTAGTAACGTTTTCGTTTGTAACAGTAAGATTTGACAGTACTTTGCTCTAAATATTTTTGAACGCTATAAAATAGCCTTCCTCCTCCCACCCCCGGACACGAGTTGTCAATTATAATCAGAACACCGCCACGCTAGCAGTCCCAAATTAAATTCTCCTGTAAAAAATGCTTATCTCTGAGCCTCAGTCGGTTGGAATAAAACTATTTTTGCATATCTGAAGGAAAGATGTGTTAAACACGAGGTTACGCTATAAGTGAAAGCTCCTCCCGACCCTGGGCTAGATTTTTCAATTATATTCAGACCACTGCCACGCTAGCAGTCACAAATTGCATGTATCTGGAATAAAACTATTTTGACAGGTAAAAAGACATTAAAAGAGATTGATAAATTAGTGATTTGCTGTCCATTCATGTTTTCGGTGGAAAACATTTAAATTTTGCGCGATCCATTGCCGCATCTGCAAAATTATTTTCGCGCTGTGATGAATTTGCCCTTTTTTAGCGCACACAACTTGGTATAGAGTGGTTTTTAAAATCCCGTGAAACAACATGTTTAAAGTGTAAGCCAGAAGAAAAGAGAACAAAGACATTACAGTGTATTAGTACTAAATAAACTAAATAGTATTTCACAGTTTCCACTCCAACATTACTTTATGCCAAAAAGACAAGTCTAGGAATATATTCAATTTGGTCTAGAATATGAAATTTGAATTTAGCGCTTGTTCTGACATGTTACCTCATTGATGGCTCATTGATAACTGGTTTGTTCTTGAGCCCAGGGGTAGTGGTAGCTTTCCCTTTTATAGCAGAACGTCGTGTTTAAACACCATGACAGGAGAAAATATTAATCAAAGGCTTGCCATCTGCCAGCTCAAGGCTCTTTTATGTTGAAACTATAATCATAATTTTTAATAATTTTATTATTTATATAGCGCAAAATTCATTATCTATATGATCTAATGCACTTAAACTGAAGGAAAAAAAGTCATTCAACTCAAACGATCTAAACACTCAGCGGCGTAGCCAGGATTTCTAATAGAAGGGTGCCCAAAAGGCCCTTTCAGGGCATTTTCTCCTGTATTTTAGATAATGTCTCATACATTTACTGTATTTTTGGCTGCTAGAAGGGGGGCCTCCCCCTGGCTACGCCCATGACACTGGACTATCCAAATGGAACGGAACCACAGTAATGAATTTAAGAACTGCTTTAGAATACATAAATAATTTTATTAGTGTCTCCATTTGAATGAATGGCCATCTTCCATTTGAGGCTCCAAAAAACCCCTAAACTCTTTCCCATCTGAAGTCCAACGAGCACCATATCCATTTGAACACCTCACTTCTACCACCTTAACTTCATGTGGCAGTAGATGAATGTTTAGCCATGATAAGTCACTTAGTATTCTGTCCATGATTCTCTGTGCATGCTTGTTCTTAGCCATCTCACTACCACTGCATATCCCCCAAAATGCACTAGTGATGTCGCGATGGCAGTGTTTTGAAAGTGCCCTAGCACCTACAGTCAGAGAAGACTTAGGGTGGTGATGCCTGTTAAAAGATTCATAAAGTAAACAAGTGTTTGGTGGAAATGCATCAATGCTACCTGCAGTATGACGCACACCCAGTAAATCCAGTAGCATTCTAGTACTTAAGTATTCCACAACAGCCTGAATTTTGGACTTTCTATCTAATCGATCTAAAGTTTCCCATGACTGATTCAAATTTTGTAACAACAACTGAACAGAGTCTTTAGCTCTCTCTCCATCTTGGCTTGAAATAAGCCTTGATTCTTCAAGTAAATTGACGTCTTTGTGTAGTGTAGATGGGTGGTTTCCAATTCGCATCCAGTACACCAAACCCTTAGCAATTTGGCGATACAGGGGGTACCTAGGATATCCTAGTTTAAAATCTTCATTGGAATCAATGCCATCTTGTGAAGAGTCTTCTCCTTTCAAAAGCGAATCACAGTCCTCTATGGAGAGTGCACCTGAAAGACTACGCCTCTCTCTCTTTTCAGTGAGAATTTCTTTTAGAATCGCCTCAAATTCTTGGTAAGGATGTTTGATGGAGGCTGCCATTGGCACTTGTGAATTGGTTACCCTGTGGTGTTCCTTGTTTGGTTAACCGCTGTACTGTTGACCGGGGCGCCTTCTCTGTTTTAGTGTCATTTGTAAGAGAAAAGTATAAAACAATGTCTGTCTATATTTTTTTCCCCTTTTTACTTTTTGCTTTTGCAAGTGCACCATTTGCCAAAGGAAACAAAGAAATAGTCGTGGCCACCTACAACTTATGGAATGTTATGTTTATGTGGGACACAAGAAAGTTTTATATTGCAGAAATGGTGAGTTCTTTTATGACTAATGTTTAACAAACCCTCGATATAAAAAACATATTTCCCTTGGCACTTCATTAAATTGAGGTTCTACTGTAAATATGGTTTGTGTGAGGGTTTGTAAGTGCTCGATGCACTGTACTGCATTGTTTTCATTTTGGGTATAAATAAAGCTGTTGTTCATGACTCACACTATCATACAAGTTTTCCATGATTTGTGATAAGACCAAAATTTATTCCATGATTGTGAAAACAGAAAAAATTGAGAGTGTGAATCATGAAATTGTATGTGTTCATGAACTGTCAAATAACAATCTATCTTGCATGAAATTTGTGAAACATGACATTTTGTATAAATCTAATTAAGAATTTAGTTTGTATTGTCTCATAGTTCTCGATATTGCATTCTGCTTTCAATTGTTATTTAAAATTTTCAGGGTCATTTGGAAAATGAACTTTCTTAATCATGAAATTGTGAATTGACCTGTGATTGCTACCCCCCTGGACATAACTAAAGTACATATAATTTCAGATACGTCAATCCAAAGCAGATGTGATTGGTTTCCAGGAAGTCAGATCTGACTTGTCAGATAAGAAAAATCAGATCAGAGAATTACAAAGCCTTTTAGGACCTGAATATAAATACTCCAGTTACCATCCTGTGACAACGGTGACTCCTCCTCTTGGGATGCAAGGGCCACCGGGATGGGAACAAGAAGGCCTCGGGTTCATAAGCAAGCATCCAATAATGCTAAGTAGTAACATGGAATTAAAAATAAGTCAACTAAATCCAGACAAGAACAAACGAGTACTACTCCATACACGGCTAAATATTCAAGGAGTTGAACTCGATTTAACGCTTGTCCATTTCTCGTATGACAAGCAACAGCAATGCCAGAATGCAGTTGACCTTATCAGCCACCTTGTTGCTTTACACAGCAAGAGGTCAGTAGTCTTGGGAGATTTTAATGTTTACGCTGACTTTCCCTGGCCAATGGCTGCGATAGAAAGTGGTCGATTTCCTAAGAGAAGTGCATGTGGACCAGGAAGTTACTTGAAGGCTGGGAGAACATATGCCTATGTTGATGTTTGGAATGCAGTTAACCACGGACGTGAAGGTTATACCTTTAGCAATATGGTGAGTGTCCATAGGAAATACAAATAGCTATGGCTAACCACTGGCATGGACAGCTTTATGAAAATAGGTCACTATATGCATGTACTGTAACTTATGACCTTAAAAATATAGTATTCATTACGTTTTACTGTTTTTATTCTTATTTCCAGCCCACTCCTGGTCTAGTAAGCCGACCGGACCGAATCCTTGTATCCAGGAATGGCCTTGCTGTCATCAAGGCTGATACCATTGGTGGACACTATATGAGTGCATATTACCGCGCCCTTAACAAATGGCACCGCCTGGTGACTGTCTTACACCATACCAATCTTTCTACTTCAACCTCCATCACCTACACCTGCCATCAGGACTGCGGTCCCCATGGGTCATGCAGGTGTGGTGTTTGCGTTCGTGGTGGCAACAAAAACAACTGTGACTTGCAATTCTGCTACGAGTGTGATGGTACACACTATAGTACGTTCATTTTGCTAGTGTTTTTTCTATCTATTTATTTGCTGTTTATTTTGTACATTCTCATCAAGTATGCCTTTAGATATTTATGCTTTAAGAGTAGATGGAAGAAAGGTCAAAGAGTGTTCTTTGTTTTGCCTAACAGAAGCTTGTTGATTGTGGTAGGGGCACTAGGAATGGCTTTATATTTATTTGTAATTATGAATTTTTCAGATACTTTTGAAACAGTTAACAGTATTTTGGCGGAAGAAGAATTTCCTTCAGACCATTTAATGCTAACCACCTTATTAGAATTGAGATAATATGCAAAGTCACGGTCAAAGGGCTGAACTGTTAGAGCTGTGTCAGGTGTTTTCATAGGTCTTTCTAGCTTTGTGATGAAAGACACCTGCACATGCATGTTTTGTAGTTCTATTTTTTAGACACAATGCATTGAAATTATAATGCAAAAATTGGCTTATAGAGAACTCATGTGCAACTGACGAATCAGCTGTTGTTTAATATCTATTAGTTAGTGTTAAGAGTGTTTTTTATAACCCAGTGGAATTCAATTTAGCTAAGCACTAGAGTGGTTTCATTAATCTGTGAAACAGTTCGTGGCATACTACACGTTTACATAGTAATACTAGTAAAATATTTTGTTCTCTATTGTTTTGTTTTGTGTATCACGCACTGTTACACACCAACTAACAGTTAGTGTTTCACAGATTAATTGAAACCACTATAATACCCTTTGCTCTCTTTTGTGCTGGCTTGATTACTACACTTTGACACATTGAACTTTGTTTCAATGGTTTAAAAAAGAACACTTTAACATGCAAAATAGAACAAACTATTGCTTAAAAATTTATATAGTATTTCACACATCAATACACAATGAACTCTTAAGAGGTACGTACTGGACAATGTATATGACAGGGGTTTGACATAGCCCCTAAGATACTTTGAATAAAGATCTTTAACCCCCATGACCTATGACCCCTATGACCCAACCATATTCCATACCCTCATTATACTAGACCTACTCTTCTCCCAATTACCAATTTTATGATATGCCTAAAAACATATCCCTACTATAGCTTAATAGGGGACTTGCGCTAAGAGATCATGTGACTGTTTGGGTGGCAAACTAGCAAGAGAACAGCCTTTTAGCGGCAAAATAACAGCAAAAAACAGCAACTTATTAAGCGCTTATGAAAATAAACCAGCATTCTTTTTTTAAAGGGTTAAGTTTTATTTAAAGATTTTATTTCTTTGTCGTTATCTGTCATTTTTGTTTGATCATTTTGTTTTGAATTTGCCACCCAAAAAGGTCACATGATCTCTTAGCGCAAGTCCCCTATTCAAGAATAATGGTCCCAATCATGAATAGAATGTGGCATGATAACTGTGATATTTGTATTGCATGCTAATGAACAGACTGTATTACTCAAATTAAGCCCCATTCATCTTGAATTAAGCACTATTTATCTTAAATGAAATTCTAATAAAGGGGACTGAAATTCGAACCTCCTTATTTACTAGTTTACATCATTCTAAAATTCCTGTAATATCAGAAGATACAATATCTACTGTAAATATATTTATTATTGAAGATTTAAAAGACTATGATACAGCAAATGTACAGTATATAAAGACCTGTATACACAAGAATATGACATAACATTGTTCAAGAAAAAAAGTTAATGTAACATTATCAATTTTTATTACATACACATTGGAAATGTATGATATAGTTTTAAGGAATGGTAGCTTTTAAACATATAAGTATGCCAGTATTAATGAAAGTAAAAAAAATATTTTATTTTCTTGTCTATTCACTTGAATTTACATTCCAAAAAATAAAAACAATATGGAATTTAAAAAAAGGCTGCTTGATAGTAAGCACGAAAAGGAATAAAAGAGCAGATTAAGTACATGCACTGCAGTCTATTTTAGAAGTGTTTATGTTCTTTTGCACAAGATTCCTTCAATCTTTCTCCTTAGAATAATCAACTGATTTGGAAGGATCTGCAGGGAACTTCTTTTGACAGAAAGTCATCAATCTCTTAAGGCCCTGAAAGAAAGCAACATTTTATTAACATTTCTTTAGATCAAAAATTATTTCAGAGTCAATGACATACTTATTTGGACATATCCAAAGATACAATATCTCCTGTTAATAAATATATTGATTATTGAAAAAAGGCTATGATACAGCAAATGTAAGTTACATTCTTACTTGGATATATTTCCTTTGAGTTTCATCATTTAGAACATCTATTTCAAAGTCAAGAAAAAATTTCTATTGCACACTGTTGTAGAGTACAGTACTGAAATAGTGATTTCACATTTTTTTCATTTTGTGAAGTCTACTACTTTGCTTAAAAAAAACCCACAAATATATTTATATATATCTTGTATAAAAGGATACGCGCTACATTCTGTGCAAAGATCTTCTCTCTGCCTGTCCTAGCATGGATGCCAACCATGGTCACACCAATAGGCCATGGGGCATTTCCAATAGCCATCTGTAAATAGGAGTCATTTGCCTGAGGAATAAAAAGATGATGGTATGAGTGAAGTGAGTGGACGGCATTGTCATTTTGTTTATGATGATGTTGCAGTAATGTTACTGCAGTTTTGCTGAAAGTGATGTGATGACAGATATTTTGTGGTATGTAGTCCTGATGATGACCTTAATGGTAATGATGGTGGTGATGCTTATATAGACAAAGATTAATTGATGTTGGCAATGATGATGATGATGACAGTAATGGTGATGATGGAAGTGTTGGTAGTGGTTTTGGTTGTGGTGACGAAGGTATTATTGTTATTCAGAAGTGTCAGCATAATTAAAAATAGGGTGTGGTGATGGTTGTTAATAAATCTGACTGACAATACTTTATTTACCAATACCAAGATTTGTACCTTCACATATTCTCTGTCCAGGAGGTTCTTTATAATACAGGTGAGTGATGATCTTATATCTCTTGGTGTGTTCTAACAAACCAGGTAGGAAATATGTCATATAACATTAGTAGGCTCATGGACCCAAAAATAAGCTTTTTCTGATTTTCAGTTATTACCATTTTCAAAAAGGCACATTTTGTGTGTTGCACAGCCACCATACAAACACAATTCAATTGAGATGCATAAATCATAGCAAAACTACAAACCTTAGTCTTGAGCTTCCTGAGCAGTGGTCTAAGGTACGAATGTGTCTGGTTATGTGTGGCCTTGGCAAGTTTACCCTGAATTCAAGGAGAATATACATAGATTGATTTTAAATGTCTACAACAAAACCCAAGCAATCAAAACTTGTCAGTCAAGGTCCCTGAGGATACTTCAGAGGCTATTTTTACTTTACTTATGCCTCTCCCCTTCACTTCCTAGATTTCTTCTTTTCCTTCAAATCATCCAAATTCACTGTAACATTTCACTACATTCACTGTAACAGTGCTAGCCCCTCCCCCCCCCCCCCCCAGCCACATAACACCTGATGCCAATGTATCAATGGGTCCCCTCACATTTGACATACCTCTAACGACCGTTTAATCTCAACTGGTTTGCTGTCTAAGTCCTGACCCCATACTCTGAGTAAAAACTGAAAAAAAAAACAATTTTGTTAGATGTATGTAAATACTTAAATACTTATTTACTGAGAGATTTATTTTTCTGGGATTTGTATAATACCTGCAAAAACTTGTAAGTGACTTCTTGATCAAGTGACTCATCTCCTTGCTCCATGCCTTTTGCTAGGGTCTACAAAAATACAATGTCTATCACAATACTTTTTATCATTTTTATCATAATCATCATAATAATCAAAATCATCAGTTCCCCCACATCGTCATCCCCATGATCCCCAAAATTGCCATTAACTGTTACAGTACATCATTCATCATCATCATCATAACAATAATAATTGCCCACCATTATATCATCATCTTTATTATAATTAACAACTGTCATATCACTCATATTCTTATATGTGTTTCAATATAGTTGATGCCATACCTTGATATCTTCAAGAGTGGTTCCATCTCCCTTCATCTCTTCAAGTAGAGCCGCTTGCACCTCTCCTCCTTGCTATAAAAAAAGTTATATCCCTCAAATACTACAATTTTGTATCCCTTGTGTTATGCAGCTATTCCCCTGCAGAAAAGAAATACCAACTGAAGACATGGAAATCTTATAAAAACAAGAACTCTTCTAAACAAGGAAAGCTGGATTGTATCATATTATAACCACAGGATATAAACAAAAGCTTTAAAATTTTAATCACTTCACCTGATTTACTAACTGAGCCAAATATTCCTGGTCAATTTTTTCCATGGCTGCCTTGAAGTCATTTCTCAAACCCTAAAGAAGTACAAAATAAGATCTGGTCAGTATGATGAGAAGAAAAATGGCATTACCTTTATAAGAGAGGAAGTGTTATGTAATTTAGTACCTTATTTATCTCAGGCGCCAACATTTCAATTCGTCTGTGAATGGTAACAAAACATTTAGAATTTTCATTATCTACATCAAAGTAATAGAAAACAAAAAGTTTTCTTTTGGTATAACTGGTGATCACCTGAGTCTTTGGCAAGCTTCTTCATCCAGCTCACCAAAGAGTCGAATTGGCTCATTCCTCTCACGTAGACGTCTGATAACCTTGAAGAGAGATACTTTCAAAATAATGCCTGCAAAGGTAACAGTAGACAGTGTTCCCAGGTATTTCCACCATGGGTAGGTAAAATGGTTGTGGTATACATACCTCCTCCCGTGGGATAAGATTTACTTTTTCACAGCCTTCTTTCCTTTTTTTGGCTGGAAGGAACAACTCAGTAGATTGCTGTTCAATTTCATCCTGCAGAACAAACATAATGTCATAAAAAAACAATAATGAAATATAAGTAACTGCCAATAAATCCTATCATCTTCTCAATATCCCACAGTAGTACTAAATAAATTTAGACAACTGAGTACAAGTGGCATGTAGTGTTATGTACTTATCATACATTGTTTACTGGTTATGGTATATGTAAGAAAGTATATTCATGTATACAAGGAGCATGTAGCGTGTACTGGTTATGGTATACAGTAAGACCTTATATTCATGTATATTTATCAAATAAATAATGATGCCCTACCTTTTTCTTTTTTTCCTGTTCCTACAAATGAAAAACGTAAATCCATGTTAATACAAATTCATTTAAATTGGCCACAAAGAATTTCATCATATCCTGGGACATGTATTACTAAGAATTCTGCTGTCAGGAAATAATACTTGCCTCTAACTTTCGTTTCTTGTCCTCTGCCTGCTTAGCAGCTAGATCACCTCTCTTGAAATATTTTTTGTTCTATTTTAAGCAAACAACAATCAAACTCATCAATTCTTTTTAATTGGAATATTGTAACAATTAGACCTTTAGGCCGATTAGACTATGATTTAATAGACCACGTGGCTGAAGGCAGAATCGTAGTCATAGAGTCCTAATTGTTTCAGAATTTACCAACTAGATGGTCAAACTTAGACAATAAACGTTAAAAAGTTGTCACTAACTTTGACAAATTGTAATTCAATCGTCATTTTTTTCTAGCATTTTGCTACTCACCGTCTATCACTAATAGACCATTAGTAGCTCAGCCAATCAGAATGCAGGATTTGTGATAGACCTTTAGTTTACAAATTCTAAAATACTGTTTTGTACATACAGAGCAACTACTAGAGATTTCTAGTCTCAAACCCTACTTGTAGACTACTGTCAACACTTCTGAAAATTTCCCAAGATGACTTGACCATGCAAAACATGGAAAGCTCTTGTAAAGCAATTAAGTTAATATATCATAGCTGTAAAGGGGTTTTACATGGAGATTTTAAATTTCAATGACTTTTTAACATGAGTAAAAGTTTTGTCATAAAAATACCACTGCGCCGCTTCATGAGAGCTTAACTCTTACTTAGTTTAGCAGTGAACGACTCTTAAATTTTCTATTTTTCTGTGGAATATTATTTGTTGAAACAAAGTTCATTCTGAATATTATAAAATACCAAATAAACTTAGAATTTGGCTTCTTACCGATGTCACCTCATTCTGGTCCAACTGCTTTTTCTTTCTGTCGATCTCAGCAAGTAAAAAATCCATAAAAACGTAGATACTTCGAACAAAACTGAAAACGTTTTGCACTCTTACCGACGACTCCGAATAGGTCAGCGGTAATTGCTACCGCGGTATCCCTGTGGCAATTTTGAGATTCGTGGGAGCCCTGTGTAGTTATAGTGCGCATATTTTCGAACCAGTTTTTGTGTCCTAGGAAATAATTTATATTAGTCTTTCCTAGTGAAAAGACTTTTCTAGTTTTATGTGATAGAGACTCTTTACCTTTCCTTTTTTCCTTAACAAGATTCTAGAGTTTCTGTTAAACCGACTCGACCAAATATAAACAAACTGGTAATAATAATACAAATCATCTGCAATATGTTTTCACTCTCGATGTCAGCTACAGAACACTAAATTATTAATGTCTAAATAATTAATGAGCGACATCTCAGTCGTGGATATTAACTCTTAGATACTGCGGTTACGGTTAAAAGTCTCTTCAAATACTTCACAGTGTACGGGAAACGATGCGTATCTCGAGGAATTTTCAAGAAAATGCATGGAAGTGGATGTTGGTTACAACAATCCTCAGTTGTTGTTTAACGGAATCATATGGATCGCTAGCTAGAGGTATGCTTTCTCTGTTAACGGTGGCTTGAACAACAACCGCAGTATTTTGGAAGGTCGGCTAAAAAAATAAAACAATGATTAGATAATAATCATGTATGATATTTATTTATGTTACATTCTGAAAATTTCCTTACTTTCTAAAGTTACCTTACTTATAAAACTCAAACTTAGATTGCAAAGAAAGTAGAATATTAGTTATTTGTTTTGTATGTGTAAGCTTCCGATTGGCTGCATTTATCTTTTTGGAATGGAAATAACGTTTTAGGTTGGGGTGATCACATCAAGTGGCGAACATACCTGGATGGTCTTGAGGAAGCTAAAAAAAGGTATAATAGTAGGATAATCAAAATTAAGAGGGTCGGGTTGTGAATGGGGATGTGATATTTGTGTCACAATTTTCTATTTTAAGATCAAGCTATATCCCTGAGCCCACATAACATTTGGCGGCAGGGGATTTTAAAACCCATTCCCGTTGTTGGGGGGGAGGGGGTATTTAACAACTAACAAACCATCCCCTATACATAAGCAACCTACCTAAAATAAATCCCACAACTCTTGCTTAATAAATCAACCCATATTTGTTTGAGCCCCTCCTCCTGTTTTGCAAGATACCCTGCACTTAGATTATTCAGGTTCCGTCCTTCCATGCCCCAATGAAAATGTCTTTATTCTTTCCTTTATTGTCCTTATTGGGTTACTGTTTTGGCTATGCACTTCACCCTGGTTGTCTTGTTGCATCTCTGGGCCACAGCAAAGCTGATGATGTCACACTTTCATGGTGGTTCACTTGTCTTTTTTCTTGCAGTGGTAAACCTATCATGCTGGTCATTCACAAAACATGGTGTGGGGCATGTAAAGGTACAGTTTCTCACCCTCAAGAAAGGACATTATGAGGGGCAGCTTTGAATAATGCTGGCCTTCCATAAAAGAAACTGTTAAAAAAAGGTGAACAAGCTTTGTATAAAATGTTTCCTTTCAGCTTTGAAGCCCAAGTTTGCAGAATCCACGGAAATTAGTGCACTTAGCAACATGTTTGTTATGGTAAACACAGAGGTATGTGCCAAAGGGATGAACTTTCAATTTTTAATTTAAAAAAAAAACACAATATTTTCCTGGTCACCCACAGGATGAGGAGGAGCCTAGAAACAAAGAATTTGTTCCAGATGGTGGTTATATTCCTAGGATATTTTTCTTAGGTGAGTAACAAGCAGCATCATGTAACCCAACAGAGCTGCAAGTCTATTGTTTATCAGACCTGATATGCAGGGGCGTAGCCAGAGGGGTGGCCCAGGCCCCGCCTTCTAGCAGCCAAAAATACAGTAAATATATGAGACATTATCTAAAATTGCCTTAAAAGGGCCTTTAGAGCCCCCTCCTGTTAAAAATTCTGGCTATGCCGCTGATGAGAATATGTTTTCCCTAAGCCAGATCATTTTCTCTCGTCAAATACCGCAATATTCATGCTCCAGACAACAACCATATTAATGGTTATAACACAAAATTCTGTTTATAAAATGTTTATAATGTGCTGATTTGAAGTTGATCTCTTTAGATGCCTTTGGAAATGTTCAGAAGGACTTCTACAATGAATTTGGTAATCAGAAGTTCAAGTATTTCTATGGAGATGCAGAATCAAGTATGCACTGTTTATATTTAGACAATTTCATTACAAATAAGCATTGCAGCAAACTTACACATCTATCAGGTATATTTTAAATATATATTTTTTCTTTAGTTGCCCGTTCAATGAAAAAAGCAGCTGCAAAAATGGAGGGAGGACTACGAGTAGGAGATGAGCTGTGAAAGTAGATGTACTGTAGTAGGAGTAGAAATGAGCTTTCAATAAAATGAACTTATTTCTATATGTCTGAGTACACATGTTTACTCTTGCTTCTATCCAGAGGACACCAGTTTCCATTTCGTAGTATTGCCATACATTTTTGTGAAGATAGAAATATTTTATTTATTTATAGAAATTACCTAGATATTTTTACAATTTTATTTCTACAACACGAACAGTGATTTGATTCTAGCAGCTTATCCTTATCCCTTGTCTCTCTTCAGTCCATTGGTTATTCTTTAGAAGCTTGACAACTTTTTTTTCTTCAGTAGCCTAGCTAAAACCTTGGTTTGGTTGAAGCTGGTATTTCTGAATAACAAGAGTAGAAAGAAAAAGTGTTAACAAACCTCAACATGGAAATTCTCTGTATAACATCATTTTCTTACAATTTTTAGCCAGGGACCATTTTCTCTAAGGTTACAGTATATCTTGCCCTAATCCATGGGGACTTTATAGGTGACTACCGGCTACTGGCTAGTTCTTGCAAATTGACAAGTCGTCAATTAGTCAATTAGCATTTAGTTCCATTCCCATAACTTTTTTTGTCATGTATGTTTCTATATGCAAGCTGATTTTAGTCCAGGGGGAGGGGGTACCCATCAGCCATGGGTTTCACCTGTTTGAATACCATGCTGTATGGTATTGGCTGATGCTGCTTGTGGTAATGCACAGTTATGCGTCATTCGCACAAACTTTTGCCAACATGCTGCCAAGGAAGCAGGCAATGTCACACTATTTGCAAACATTTTACCTTTATGGAACCTGTTGTCACTTCATGGTAACAAGTCTCGCACACTCGAGCCGGCTTCTTACTGGCTGCAAGAGTTACTGTTTTAGAGGTACAGTCTGAGCAAAAGATAAGTCTGCAAAGAAAATATGTACAAGTTAAATAAGGATGAAATATTTTTCCCCTGGAAAAATAATAGCTTACCCACAGTTCCGGCAATGGTGCTGAAAAAAAAATAAAAGCTGGTTAATAGGCTTTGTTACAACTTCTGTCATACTCTTTAAGACTCATAACTAAAATCTAAGAAAGAGTCTTTTATGTAAAATTCAGGATCCCCATTAGACTAACATGCAATTATTTTAGTTCTGTTGCATTTGATACAATGAGATGTACAAGATTTGAATCTTTGAGCAATCCATACACATTGATTTTGTTCTTGGAAGACAGGCATAACCTTCTGGCATAACCTCCCATCATGAACACAACAAGATGAAATGACCTTCCAAAATAATCACCATAAGATGACACGAACTTCTAAGATGATCACAACAAGTTGACCTTCCAACATGAACACTTCAAGATGACATGACCTTCCAACATGATCACCACAAGATGACATGACCTTCCAACATGATCACCATAAGATGACACGAACCTTTTAGACGATCACCACAAGATGACATGACTTTTCAACATAATCACCAAACGATGATTTGACCATCCAAAATGATCACCACAAGATGACATGATCTTCCATCATGATCACGATAAGATGATATGACCTTCCAACATGATAACCACAAGATGACATGAACTTCCAACATGATCACGATAAGATGATATGACCTTCCAACATGATAACCACAAGATGACATGAACTTCCAACATGATCACCACAAGATGACATGAACTTCCAACATGATCACCACAAGATAACATGACCCTCCACCATGATCACCACAAGATGAACTTCCACACGAACACCAAACGATGATTCGACCTTCCAACATAATCACCACACAATAATATGACCTTCCAACATGATCACCATAAGATGACACGAACTTTTCAGACGATCACCACAAGATGACATGACCTTCCAACATAATCACAACACGATGATTTGACCTTCCAAAATGATAACCACAAGATGACATGACCTTCCAACATGATCACGATAAGATGACATGACCTTCCAACATGATCACCACAAGATGACATGACCTTCCAACATGAACATCACAAGATGACATGACCTTCCAACATGAACATCACAAGATGACATGACCTTCTCAAAAGATGACATGACCTTCAAACACGAACATCACAAGATGACATGACCTTCCAACATGAACATCAAAGACAAAACGTCCTCACAAGATATCACCTTCAAATAAGACCACCAAAATACATGACTTTTTTCCTTTCTACTCTCAAAAGGCGATACCCATAGAGGCTTACGTTCTTCCAACTACCGTTTGCCCTGCTTTTTTTAAACAGGAGTACTTTGAATAACAAAGGACATATGAATGCATACCTTTCTTAGGGTTATTGAGAAAACCTTGTCACAACTATTACAGTTTGTGACGTCACTATCTTCCTCCCATCGCCGTGTGCTCATTTGGTTATTCAATACCTAGACAGTGAAGCAGAATATTTTAGATTAATAAATCATTCAAGCAGCTCGTACACCGCCAATACAAATATTTGATGAGTTGACAGATAAAACATGCAGGCAATATACTTTCTAAATGCACCAGGAATATATACTAACGGATGTCAGTGCATCTAAAGTTGCAAAAAAATTGCAAGCGTAAAAGTTGATAAAATGCCTCAAGTGGCAGGGTGTAAACTTGTTTATACATTATACCTTAAAGCTTAATAAAGTAAATGCATCTCGATACAAAAAAATCATTCTCTGTTATATTCTCATATATCCTCTGTTAAAGTGGAACAGCCATTTAGGTATAATTATTCACAAGAGTATTTCAAAGCATCTTAGTGGTCCAGCCGCCATGCATGTACAATGAAAATGAGGGGGGAGAATGGTTAAAAAAAAAAAAAAACAAAAAAAAAAAAACAGAAACACAGAGATTGTACGGCACAGATATTTTTCACGTTAAAATCCTGAAACTTAATTGTCATTGTGAAAATGTAAGCAAACAGTTAGCATACCTGAAGGTTTTGGTTCTCTTGTGTCAATTCCATCATTGCTGCCTTTGAGTCTTCTAGTTGCTTTTTTAACAACGCCTGCTCTTTTCTGAGCTTCTCAATGCATTCCTCGTCGGCTACACACCTAGCATGGATGGTTACAAAAAAACATTTTATATTTCAGAATTATGTCAGGCATTTCGGAGATGCTGAAAAGAGAGACACGTAAATTAAGATGCTGAAAGAGACGCAAATTTGTCAAAACGACTCATTTAAAAAAAAATTTTTTTTTAAATCGCAGTAAAAGTGGTTTAATGGACTACTAATACTATTAAATATCAAACATACCTTTCTAGCAGCTTTCTTCTTTCATCTAGATTACTTTGCACTGTTGCTTCTAACACTAAAAGACAAGATACGGATTCTGAACAAAGACGTAGTTTTATTTTCATTCGCGGCTTTGTTACAAGAGCATTTCGATTGATGTCTTCAACAACCATGTTAAAAACTTGCCTGCAATTTCTACTCTCAGTGAGTCACTATTTTTCATTTCTTCCTTGTGTTTGGCGGCGATCTCAGTGGCTTTCTGTTCACTGGCCTCGGCCTCTGCGCGCGCAGCACTCATATTCTCTGTCAGTGAAGCGATCTGAATGTTAAGCCTCGTTTCCATCTCCTCCATCTTCTGGGCTTGTTCTTCTTTATCACGGGTCTCATTGGTCTGAATTTTAGCAAATGAGAGACCAGCATAACATTATTTGGCATTGCTAGCTAGATGTGCTTGCGTAACGTGGCATAGTTTGTGGAACAGTGTTGGCAAAAATGCGAACATCGTGGAGAAACTTTGATTAAACAGTGCCAGTATTGTCAAGGAAAGGTTAAAAAGGAAGGTTAAGTGAGCGAGGTTGGACGATGGTGACATTGTTTGCACGAAGTGCTTTCTGATCCTGCTGGCTTCAAGGAGCCAATTTCAGCTAAAGTATTTCAGCCTGAAGCTAGGTGCTCTCTCTCACCAGTTTAGTTTGCATGGCTGCCGTCTCTTCTTTAAGTAACATCTGCACACGTTTGGCAACTTCTTTGCTCTCTTCGAACTCTTCACGGGTCTACAAAGTGCAGTAGATGTCAAGAAATTGAAAGTTTATTTCATTATTGTCTACGTTTCTTACAAAACAAAACATACAAAGTAACAATAGACTATTGACAACAATATACAACAATTTTATCAGTCCCTGAAGAATTGACTACCAGGTTTGGTATATTATTAGCCTGCGTGCAGGCGAACTTGACCACGCGAATAACCATGATTTCAACTTTCTGCACGAAGGCTAATGGACATAATATAGCTTCTAAGTACCCCAGACTTATTTGCCATATCACAATAACAGACCGTTTTTGGCATCTAGGAGTTAATGTCAATTTGAAAAGTCAGATCGATGGCTCTTCAGTAAGATCTACTCTACGGCTCGTCACAGAACGCTGCAGTAAAAGTAAAAGCCGCTTGTCTATAATTTACCTTGTTCAGGTCTTTCTCAGTACTTGATAACTGATTCTCAATAGCCAACTTTTGCGTTATAAGAAGCTGGAGTTTGTCACTCGCTTCCTCGAGTTCCTGTTGAAAAAAAAATTGACAATACCCACTAACGTTTGACATGGATGGAAATCCTACATGACGGAAAAACATGACGTGACGCTTCCAATAAGCCCATTTAACATCGAATAAGGCGGGGAATTTCTCTGAGTACTTAGTAACTTATAGCAAACAAAATATCAAGTGCGACTTTTTTTAAATTGATGCGACTTTTTGTAAAGTGTCATTGAAATTTGAGCTTTTTGTCCCTGAACTGATAAAAAGGGCAATGATGATCGAGGAAAAATTATCTTAAAAACCAAAATCTGGTTATGTGCACTTCGGCCTCACGTTATTTGTGTTTTGAAAATCTGTCCGTAATACAAGGAACCTATAGCCATTGTAAGAAATTGTGTCTTCTCTCTCTATCTGGAATTGCGCGTTTTCCAGGTTTTTCCGTCATGTCTGGAAATCCGAGAAACGTAACCTAAGGTATGCATAACAAATACAGAAACCTAATGAAAAGAATTTGCTTACTTTTTCTTTTTGCTGTCTGTCGGCCTCAGCTTGTCCAACCAGTTCGTTGATACGATCTTCTAATGAGCCCCTATAAGAAATCACAGCAAAGAAATAAATACCGGAATTGTCCAAAAGACGTTAAAGGGGCTTAAACGTTTTAGCTCTTCAAGCCCTGAATGCTTAGTAGAATGGAAACTACGTATCCCACGAAATTTGTTTAAACGAGTCGCTATTGACCTGACACGTCGGACAATCGAAATGGTGATTGTGGAGTGCAATTAAATGGTGTTTGCAAGAACCTAATTACTTGTTTGAGGATCGTAGAAAATATCCAACTTACTTCATCGAGGCAAATGCTTCCTTTTGGCTTTTCAACTCTGTTTCTAATGCGTCCTAGAAAAAAGAATCCATTGGAGACCATTACTCATGATAAAACCGCATTTTTTTAACAATGTTATTGAGTATTGACCCAAAAGGGTCTGCACAAACGGAACCACATGCGAGGTGCTGCCCCTAGCTTCTAGGTACCCCAGACCAGCTGCCCAATACTCGTTTCTGGCGAGCAGCTTCAAGCAGCTTCATGGCAGTTTGGAAATTAAGATCGATGACTCCTCAGTAAGAACGATGTCTCCTCCAGATGCTGCATGATAAGGGACTGTCTGACATAGTTGCGTTACCTTAGGCATTGCGTTACCTTGTCAGATGTCACGCTCTCAAGGGTGACTCTCGTTGACTGCAGCTCATTCTCAATGTTCATAACTTGAGTCTCAAGAGTATTCTTAACCTGCACATAAACAACAAGAAAGTGTACTGTCTGTAATGACATAGGGAGGCATGATGACAAAAGACGTAATAGAAGGGGAGGGAGCTAGGACAAAATAATCTACTTTAAAAATTCCTGATTGAGCACAGGCAGACGACAGGGAGCTAACCTTCGCTGTTTTAATAAAGTTTAAATTGTTTCAGAGCTTTGCGGTGTGCTGTTGATTTAGATGTTAAGTTCGTATGTGTATTTGGTCTGCGGTTCGGAAGCCTGGCGTTGTGGGCGCTTTTTTATTAGCTAGCGAGCCCAACGGTTTTTTTCTAATGTCACCATGTAGTAGTAGTGTCAAAATAGCAGGCGATTAAAAAGGCCAAGTCAAAGATAGGTAAAAGCTACCATCCTGCATCACACAGCTTGCTATGTTACCTCATTTAGTTGCTCAACCATCTGCCGAAGGTTCGCTTCAGTTTCCTGAGCGTTTAATCTCACGCGAGACAGCTCCTCTTCTGACGAGCTGATCTGCTCTTGAAAATCCTGCATGAGCAAGAAGATCGTTTGTCATTGAGACTGAGCGATGTTGCACGAACCTAGAAAACCGATAGGCGACGCTGTGTTTCTTGACATACTTACTCTTAGTTCAGAGTTGAGAACCAGCAACTGAGACTCCAAATTACAGAGTTTGGTTTGTTCCTCCTAGAAAAACAAAGTATTAAAACAATGAGCCACATATTCTACTTACGAGTAGCGGAATATCAGAATTATTAGCAGAATATAGAGCGCAAAATGATGTTATTAGTGTGTAGGACTTTAAGACTTTGGTGCGTGTGTTGGGCGATCTATAACATTAGGGGTAGCGATGGGTAAATCCGAGACTTGCCGAGGCGCCGAGAACCGCGTTTCAGAATCCGAGCCCGAGACTTTTCTGGTCTCTTAACAACCGAGCCCGAGCTTTTTTTTTCTTGCTTGTTATCGGATAACTTGCTCGAGGCATAAAAAAAAGTTGAATAAAAAATTAGTAGAGTTATAATACAATCTTGCTACATTATCTGTTTAGAGCGAAAATGCTCGAGACTCGAGACTCTAAGAAAAAAAAAAAAGAAAAAAAGAAGGGGAAACCAGTAGCATGACAAAATAAAACAGATCGCTTTAAAAAAATCCGAGACACCGAGATCGCATTTAAAATATCAGAGACTCCGAGATCGCATTTATAAAATCCGACACACCAAGATCGCATTTAAAAAATCCAAGACACCGAGATCGCATTTAAAAAATCCGAAACACCGAGATCGCATTTAAAAAGATCGCATTTAATAAATCAGAGACACCGAGACCGTGGTAGAAAAAAAAAACAGGCTCCGTAAAACAACAACAACAAAACGAGACCTCGAGACTTCGAACATTGGGCTATAACATGTAACATGTATAACATTTTCAACCATAACTTTGCCATAACTTCACGCAAGAGTTACCTTTAACTGGGTTTGCGTCCGACATAATTGCGATTCATAATTCTTACAGCTCTCGCATTCTTTCTTTAATTCAGCCTCCAATACCTGTGAAGCAAACATATAAAAGCTTTAACATGGCTTGCGTATTTCAAATCAACAGAGCCTTTTTGGGTAAAGCTCTTTCAAGAGTACATTTGGGGTGTTGTACACATGTCACTTACGATATGGTACAGGGCATTTCTCAAACATATTTTTTTTCTGAGTTCTTTTTTGGAGGAGACAACCAGGATCCATCATTATATTATTCTACTCCTTGCCTTTGTTACTACTTTGGACAGGCCGAAAACATTACTTTGGCATAAAACACGGAAGGGTCGCCGATTTCTTGAATATGCTAGAATAAGTTATGTCATGGCCAAACATTTTGCAGAAAAAATTGAGGCTTCTTTCAGCGCAATAGCCTGGAGTTGTTCTCCTTGTCACGCACAAACGGATATTCTCACCTCCACACGCCTCTGTAGTTGCGTTAGTTTATCTTCCTTCTCTTCAAGACATTTTTGCATCTCATCCAAACTTATTTCCTTTTCTGCGATCTAGGGTGAATACCATAAAACAAGTCTATCATGTAATAATTAATCATCTGCGTTACATATAATTGGTTTCTTCAAAGAAACGTCTTCTGCCAAACAACCACTTCACAGTGTTTTAATTTACCTTTGTACTAAACTCGTTTTCCATCGCCACGACCTTGTTCTGATGAGCCTGCACCAAGAAATGTTATCAGTAGATTGCGATGGTTTTAATATGGCTGGCCAGTAGTTGTTTTACATGACTCAATTATACTCAAACCAGCTTCAAAATCACATAAGAATCTTTTCATCCTTGTTGTATTGAGTTTCTCAAATGTATTACGATTAGGATCCAGTATTAATATTGAAATCTTTATTTCATATTCTTATTCGGCTAACAAATTGTAAAAGGAGCTATTCGACAGGAATACGGAGGACAATCAATAAACCTGTCAAGAAACAGTTAACGCATCAAATTTTTTAATAATTCTTACCGTTCCCAGCTCTTGCATTCCTTCCTGAAGGCTTGAGATTTCTGTATTCAATTCATTGATCTAAAGAGAACATACAAAGTCGTCACGTTTATAGTACATCGCATGTATGTAGTAAACGTGTTGTTCCTAGTTAGTTTGAGCAAAACTAGTTGCTGTAAAAAAGGATCTACATTTTAAAACTAAGCCGTCATAGTACCTTGTCTTGTAGTTCCTTCTCACTCTCGAGTTTCTTGGCATACAAATTCTAAAACAAAAAAGATCAAAGTTCGAAAAAAAAAAAACTAAAGAAATAATTTAATAGACCTGGATGTTTATTTTTTGCAAAGATCTAAAAAATAACGCTAAAATCAAGTTCAACTGTGACATCGGGCCTTTGTGTTACCTTTGATTCTTCTAGCTTTTCTTTCACGTTCTTTAGCGTTGTCATGAGTTCTGATCTCTCTTGTTTTCCGGCAGCTTCCATGTTGGACATTTGAAGCTAAAGAGATTAATTCCATCATTGTCAGGTGTTCTTCATGCACAGGAGGCCAGTTTGAGCTGCAGTACCAAAATCGGCAAAATACCTTATTGTCCTCAAATTCCTTGGAACTTCTTTCAAGTTCTTGATTCTTTTCTTGTAAACTCTATTCAAAAATTCCAAAAATATATATAAAAAAACTTTTTGATCTTAGAAAATTCATCCTACATCTTTCTAAAATTGTCATGACTTAAACACAACTAACAAAGGAAATTTTGACAAAGTACTTTGCAGGATCATGTAATACAGTAAAAACACATGAATAAGAACCTACAGATTCAGAACCTACAGGCTGAAATTTGGCATTTTAAGAACCCGTTTTATCTTATCATTCTGGCAGGCAAGAATAGATCCTTAATCAAAAGATCAAATGTTTTAACAAGATTCTGATTAACGGTTGATACCAAGAGAGAAAAGAAATAAAATGTTTGGTGTATTGAATACTATAGTATAATTCAACATAGGCTTATATGTTGGGTTCAGCAGTAGTGACTGTTATTTTTCGGTGTATGAGTATGTTAACAACTTAAAACCAATTAAGAACCTAAACAGCCTGATTTTTCAAATGGTACCCAAATTAATAAAAACTTATTCAGCCTTATCTTCAAAATTCGAGGTTCTGATGTCTGTGGGTGTTTATTGTAAGCATTAAACAACACAGCATTTCTGGGCTCATGAAAGATTATCTTTTATAATGCTGGTCCGGTTGCCACGGGCTTTAAACAAAAAAATGCACATATAATGGAATTACGCTGTGCAGTATAAGTGTTTATTTATTATTTAGTACTCCCGTTTGGTAAAAGGCATTCAATTAGGATTTAGCAGACGCTGTTTAAGTCTCACTTGGTTAGCTAGAGCCAGTTGTCTGTCAAGGTCTGCTTTCTCCTCCCGTGTGCTTCCCAATTCGGTTCGAGTGCTGCTTATGATATCTTCCTATGAAAAAAAACCCCTGATTCTTTTATAGCTAAAACATCAACAACCTCAAGTCGCAAAAGGCTAAAAGCTATTTGAAAACTATTTGATCAGGGAAAAAAAGTCCAGAAATAAAATTTGAGCAAGCCCTATACCAAGAGCAAAAGCAAACACCTAACTATAACTTTTCAAGGGAAAAAACGGTATAAAATACGCCAAATAAACGCATATTTTATAAGACAAGAAATAAGGAAATCATTGAAAGAGAGTCTAGCCTTCGTGACAGAGGTTTCTTCAGGAATCATGTAAAACAATACCCACCTTGAGGCGACTGAGCCTATCCAAAAATAAGATATTTCAATTTGCCTCCATTGCCATTTGTTCAAAACCCTATTATCTATGCACTTAGAGCTATAATTAAAAGTACCTTTTCCTTAAGTCGAGTGTTTGCCGTGGATAGATCAGATCTCAATTGACTTATGGCAGATTCCAGCTCCTTGACCTTGTTTGAGCTCTCCTCTCGTAACTGTAATTGAGATTGATAATAGTCATACAAAAATTCATAAAAGGATAACTGTTGAGTATGCTGAGATTCTGGTGACCTCCAAGTTATGGAAGATAAAAAGCAACAATAATATTCGATAAAATTCACCCTCAATCCGTAACCCATCTTCTCATCTTTATCAAGTTTAGGACTAGAAGAGGACTCACTGTTTCCAAGTCCTTCTGAAAGGTAGATAGTTGTGCTTCTTTGCCTTCTAAAGCAGCTTTTGCATTGTAGAGCTGTTTCTCCAAGGATGACTTTTCATTGTGACTCTTTTGTTCAAGATTTGTAATAGCGGATGCCTAGAAAAAGGAAAAACAAGTTTGATAAAATTTTTTTATTACTTCCGATCATATGCACTGAAGCACACTGAAGCCCCTACCTTTTGTTGCAGTTCCTGTTCAAGTTTTGTGCAGTTTTTGTTCTTGTTTTCCAGCTCCAAGGTTGCTGACTGGACCTTGGTCTCCGTCTGCGCTTGCAAGTCACGAATTGCACTCAGATCCTCCTTGGCCTGTTAGTGCACAATGGTAAAGATGACATGGCGTTTCTACAGGTTGTTCGTCAATAATCGTCAAAACGGTTGTTCAAAAGCTTATATCAAGTCTCCGAGCGCTTGACTTGCAGACAACTTCCAGCCCACTAGTATACTGTAGATTCTGTAGACTGCTTCAAGCGGGGTACAATAATCAACCAGTGCAAGTTTGCCAACGCTCTTGATTTCAAACACCCAATTGTTGCTTCAGTCAGTCAAATGCTGCCAAATTTATAAACTCTTAAAAGATCTACAACTTGAGCTTTGGCCTATTGAATAAATAGCTTTCGACATTCGCAAAGGTAATGTATAAAAGGAATTCGTCAAATAGTAAAATCTCAATAACCTAGGTATAAGTAATGTCGCTAAAGCATAGAACCTCAGCGGTTTTATAACATCCCCCAAATACAGTTCTAATGGGTTGTGATTATCAAATAAAATGAGGAATTCCCTAACACGGAGAACAAGGTTATTTACCCGTGCGTGTTGTTGCTGTAAAGCACTCAACTCTACCAGTCTATGCTGCAGTGAGTCTTGAAGTGAAGTGACCTGCTCACTCAAGACGTTATTTTCTGCTGATTTAGCGGCTTCCAGGGCAACTAGAGCATCAGACTACAACAGAAAGATGGAGGATACTGATTAGACTAGCCAAAAGATACGCAAGAGAAGAGAAGAAGAAAGAAAGAACTTCCAAGAATGAGAAGATGATAGGAAGTCCAAAATGCCTGTTACTAGTATAGCGCTAATAATAAAGGCTCCTCGCGTTACAGAATACCCATCGGATAGATTCCGACTGATCCACGTAGTTTACAATTATTAGAGCAGGTTAACACTATGTACCTAGAAATGGATTTGAACTCGGGTTCACTGGCTTGATAACGTGAAGCCAATGACAGCGTGGTCTCTCGGAAGAGCAAGAATTAAAAGGAGGAAAAAGGAAAAGGACATTCCAGAGGATACACAGTAAGATGGGAAAGAGGAAAATTATGAACGATGACCCAAAAGTTATCAACAGTTCGTATCAGGGTAACCAAGGGAGAACAGGAATAGTGTTCTGTTAAATGGTAGAAAAAAACATTATAAACCATGTAAAATAAGAACAATACAAATCGATTTTTTTGCGACTGCTACATACCTTTTCCTTCAAACTGCTTTTTATTCTTGCATTTTTCTGGGTCATCTCTTCGATCTGCCCTTTTGCCTCCTGAAGCATCGTCTCTAGTCTGGAGCACTGTTCCTTTGACTTAGCCAGTTCTTCCTCTACCTGAATGGCATATGGGCGACACTTTAACTTAAAGGGTTCTTATTTAACTCAGTTAACACATTCAATACATCTATGAGACAGACAAATCCCAATCACTATTTTTATTGTATCAACCATTGTCATCACCAACAGCGTCAACACACAATCAACATCATAAACATACTGATCATCACCATCATCATCATGATTTTCAACATTTTTGTTATTAACACCACTGCAACCACCACCATCATCATAATAAACAACACATCTATCACCATCATTCATAGATCCGACGTGAGCACAAATATCCAATAAGAAAGCAGCAAATAGAAGACAGCGAAGTGCAACCCAAATGTCCCACAAAATTCCCACAAATTGTAGAACATGTCGGATGAGGTCAGTAAGTCCTGCTCTGATTTTTCTAAAATACAGACTTTATAGGGGTTTTACTACAACTTGGAAAATAAAACAAAGTAACCTAACATGATGGAAACTTGTCTTGTTGTCCAAGCTCGGTGAAAATCTTGTGAGAATGAAGCATAGAAATAGATAACTACGAATTTGGTTGTTGAATGGAAATGGCACGAATCCAGCTTAAAATACAAAACTTTGAAATGATACGATAAAGCGGTGCTCTCTTCGGTGGGTACCATGTGTTTATGTGTTTTCAAAAGCTATTTTTGTCAAATTGCAGTGATTAAAGTGGGGGGAAAAGAAGGGGAGAAAGCCGAACTCTCTGTTTATGTCTGACTTCTAACTATCAAACACAAATTTAATGGTAGGGCACTACTCTTGTAGGTGGTTTGTTTGCATTTTGTTTCTCGTTTCTTCGTAGTAAATTTTACCTGTTTTTCACAATTTGAGTCCTAACTCTACACTAAAAGTGGCCGATCAAAGAAAAACGGGGTAGCACTTTCTACGCTGCCCGGAAAATGCTTATTTGCTTGTCCATATTCGCAGAAAAAATATCTCAATCCAATCTTTTTCGCTGTTGATTGACGACTTTTGACTTTTTGTGGGACATTTGTGGGACCATATGGCTGCTATTGCACCATCTCTTTCCTGATTGGCTATTCGTGCCCTCGTGATTGACATATCGAATCTATGAATTGTCGCCACTGTCATCATTATCATCATCATCATCCGCATCATCATTATAACCACCATCATCAGCACAATCATCATCATCATCAGCAGCAGCATAATTACCAACCTTGTTGTGTTGTTGGTGCATCTCCTCCAGTCTGGATGAGCTCTCCTTGAGCTGTTTTTGGCTCAGCGCTTGAGCATCACTGAGCCTTGTTTGAAGGCTTTCATTCTCCTTCTTCAATTGATGTATTGCAGTCTCTGTGCCCTCGCCTGCCTCGATCTTCGCCATCAGGTCAGCACGCTCAAGCTCAAGCCTTGACACATCTTCTTTCTTCTCCTTTAAGCCTGACTCTAATTCAAGAACTGTTTTTTCTCTGATAGAAAAGATATGTTGCAGTGTAAGAGTGAGAAATCATATACTAAAATATTTCTAACTATTTCTATTGTGCAGCAAAATGTAAGTCATTTATATTGGTTTGTGGATAAAATATATAAATCTAATAAAAGCTTTAATAAAGGCTAAATTTTACAAAAAGGCTTTCATGAAAGGTTGTTACATTAGTCATCCCTATAACTCTCAAAACACAGTCTATTGTTGCTTTGTTTATTTCTTAAAGTGGAAAAAAACAATAGAGCAATGCCATCAGTGGCAAAAAACCATGGAACAATGTCATCATGCTTGCAGGCATGGAAATGAATTCTGTATTCTGGCTTCTTCTAAATCCATGAGCATCCCAATATTTTCCTATCTCTACCCTCCATTGTTTGCATGATAACCACTTGCACATACCACTGAAACAAGTAGGCAAACCTTATATATAGTATATACATTTCTAAGATCTACCTGTTTTCAAGCTGTCGCTTGGTCTCCTCAAGCAGGTTCTGCAGATTACGGACCTGCTGGCTTTCAGCTTCTTTGGATGATACCTGGATGACATGACAATATAAGCTAGCTTACAAATATCTTTTGTGCATAACTGGAGATTTCTCATTGGCCTCTTGATCATCACTTTTTGAGGTATTATACTAAAACTTTCAATTCGCCATGTTACTGAAATGGAAATATAGATTCTCCTAATGATGCCTTTTTGGTGATCTCTTTTATGGTGATACCGGCAATAATAAGAGTTCTTTCTTGGCAATAATAGGTAAGGGCATATACATAGAAGTTTAAAGCAGAAAAGGGTGACAAAAAATTTTGATTTATTTTTTTTTCAGTTTCCAATTTACTTACTTCTTTGTTCAGCTTCCCTTTCAACTCTTCATGCTGTTTTTGTAGATATTCAACAAAACTGTTCTTCTCCTTAACAAGTACATTCGCCTGGGAACAATGGGTTGCTATTAATTGAAAATACTAATCTATGCATGTGAAAAACTAAAGACGAATACAAATATGTTGTACAAATACAAATATCAAGCTGACAGAGCCAGTGAGTCTGGAATTCCAGACATTTGTGTAAACTTTTAAAATAGGAACATAGTGAAAATGACTTACTTTTGCAATTAATGCAGAAAAATTTAAAGTAGGCATAGCCCTATCCCTTCATCCCTATTGTCTGCATAACAAATACCTTACATTGTTGGCTTGGTCATTTAACGCTACCTTTTCCTTCTTACCTGGTTGAGATCATGCTGCAAGCTTATGACAAGTTGCTGCTTCTCCTTGAGCTGCTCCTGTACTTGCCTTCTGTTGTCTGTCGCCGCAGACAGTGCCGTCTGAAGGCTGTAACCAAAAATGCATAAAAGGTGTTTTAAACTTGAAAACTGTTGTCAATTAGAGTAGCAAAAAACAAAAAGAACCTACAATGCCAACCTTTGGACCTGTTCAACTTTTGAACTCTTCTCTACTTCTGTCTCTTTTATTTTCATCTGCAAACTGATCATTTTTCAAAGTATTACCATTTACATTGTTATGATAATGTTGGTTGTTATGATGTTGGTATAATCATTATGATGTTGTTGACAGTGATTATGGGCATTTTGATGTTGTGGTTAGTGGTGATTACAAAGGAGATTAGTATGCTAATGGTGGAGAGAGTGCGCATCGGATATATCTGATGATACTTAGAATCGGGATTATGATGCTGCTACTGATAACAGGTATGATGCAAGTGGAGTGAATAGTATGATGATATATGATTATGACACAACAACGGTAGAAATTTGTAAGGATATAGGTCATGATTATGACCAGTACATGATGACATTGTGTGGATAAGCAGCTTCTTACTTGTTTAAGTCCTGCAAGGCGGCATTGTGCTTGGTCTGTAGTTCTTTCTGTTCCTCATCCTTTTCCAGTTGTAGGGTAGACAGCTTCTGTTCCAAAGTGGAAACCTTGTTTTCAAGAGCCACCACATCATTTCCAGAGGGCCTAAAAGGAGATTAAATCTTACTATATCAGAATGATAATAAAATCCTGAAATTCCCCTTATTGCCATACACATTCCGGTTCAAATGCCCTAAATTGTCACTGTCCCTTCTGGAAATATTGCAGTAAGCATAAAACTTTTTTTTTGAGGGGGTGTTTTATTGTTGCAAAACGTTGGATGAGTTATAAAACTGTTACTATACTGACAATAACATTTTATGTCCTTTTTACATTCTACCAAAGCAAGAATACCTAATAATCTTGGAAATGTGTTATGTTCCATGTCTTATACTCCAAAAGGGGATTGAAGGCAGACATTATTTTATAAAATTATAAAAGAAATAAGGGGATTTACAGAGCTTTATAGTATAATTGCATGACTGAAAGAAAAAAAAAGAGAGGCACCCTAAGTATGTCACTCACCTTTGGGATATCTGGTGTTCAAGATTTTCAACAAGTTGGCCTATTTTGTCCAACTCAGCCTATATTAGAAAATAAATGATCCCCACATTAGCTATGATATAAAAACAAAAACAAGTTCAAATTACAAGGGAAGTCAGTGCACATACAGAATCTACAACAGACCGTTAATCCAACAATCTTCTCTTCAGCAGATTCTCTTTTGGATCGTTCTTCTTCAAGCTTTGATTTCAGACTATCATTCTCAGAATCCTATAAATAGAAGAAATATTTAACACATAAGAATCAATACTGATGTAAAAAATATAGCATTAAATATAGCACTTATACAGTTAACCAGGTTCTAAGGGCTTCACATTTAAAATCCTATTAAGTATATATAAAACATGTCTCATCTTGAAAATGAGGAACACAAGCTTTTAAGTTCACATATGTTAAGTCAAATTCAGGGCTGAAAAACAGAAAGGTCCTATCCATGTCTCGACTGGGAATCGAACCTGTTTCAGATGAGGTGAGAGGCTGACGCGCTTACACACTGGGTCACCTGTGATTCCTGTACTATTCCCAATGTACTCCACACACTTTATATATTATTTATTCTGAGTACACCTGGATTAGGCTGGTAAATCAGGTGAAATAGGTGTCACTTTATAACTCAAGGTGTATTTTCATACCAGTTGTGCAACTCGCTGTGCAAGTGTCAAGTGCTCACTCTGGCTACTACTGTGTGCCTCAAGGGACTGTGCTAGTTCCACTTTCAGTTGACCAAACTCTGCCATGGCTAAAACAAATCAAAAACAAAATCAATTCTTCATAGCTGCCACTGTATGAATGTAAAATACAGTTTAACTGCACATATTTTAGCACTTGAAGACATTTTTGGCCAAACACAAATTTGACCTCACCTAAACTAATTGAAACAAAAGGTTTCCATGACCAGGGCTTCTGGAATTACGTGGAAAAAAACTAAAAATTACGCGGGATTCTCTGCTAAATTACGCGCTAGATTACGCAGAAAATCAATAATTACGCACTAAATTACGCGGGATTTTGCAATACATGTTTCTTTAAAAAAAACAAATTTTGCTGGATTCTTTACTGAATTACGCGCTAAATTACACGGAATATCAACTGTTACGCCCAAACTACATTTTGTACCTAAGGAAAGCATGAAATAACTGGAAAATGTTCATTTTTTGCGCGAAAATATCTTAGGCAAGTTTTCATTGGCTCCTAGCCACCAGCCAATTAAAAAAAGGTATTATATTATTAGTCCTAGGCCTTTGCGGTTTAGCAAAGAACCCCTAGTCATTTTATTTGTTTTAGAAATTCAGTTCGAAATATCGCACTCTTACGAAGAATATCTGTCTTTTTTTACGAGAAATAGAGGTAAGAACCCTAAACGAACACATCAGCTGTGCACTTAAATGTTTTGTCTTTCAAAATTTAGCCAAATTACGCGGGATTACGCGGAAATTTGTGGTTTACGCAGATTACGCGGAGAAAGCCAAATTACGCGCTTCCACACAAGCGCGTAATTCCAGAAGCCCTGCATGACTTTCCATGATTTTTGCTTATTGTCTTTCAAACTTATACGAATAGGAGGAGGGAGGGGGAGGACTCTCAGTCTCGAATGGTTAATTTAGAGGTCTGGGGTCTACAGCATATAAGCCAAGATGGCATCAATAAGCATTCAGTGCTACATACTTCCTTGAACATTTCTTTCTTTTTCTTCAATCAACCTCTTCTCAAAATCTTTCCGCATTTGTTCCTTTTCCTAAATAACAAAATATTTACCATTTCAAATTTGGTATCTTGATTTATTATTTGTATCATCATAGCAGCAAAAGAACAACTGGTAAACACTACAGGCCTCTAAGATTCAGAGTTTGAAAGAATACTTAAGTAAATTATCGCAATTGGGTGAGGGAGAATTTAGTTTGGGGGTTTTGTCTGTGGAACCCATGTGCTAACCTGTTCAACTTGTTTTTGCTGATCTTGCAATGCTTTGTTCTGGTTGTTGAGTTTTTCCACTTCATCTTTGAGAGCAGTACTGTACCACCTTTCCTCCTGAGTAGACATGTACAACACATTTGCTGGATACGTGACAGAGACCAACAGTGTGACAGATAGAGACAGACAAAGGGAGAGACAGAAAGACTGCTGAATGGAAAGACAGATAGACAAACACACCTAGGCAGACAAAAATATTCATAGGTAAACCATACCTTCAGAGAAGCATTTACATCATTAAGCTCTTGCTGTAAATTAAGAATTTCTTGAGTTTTATCCTCTAGCTCTTTAAGATGAAGAGAAAGACGAGAGACTTCAGATTCTTTACGAGGAGAGCTATCATCATCAAATGAGATAAGAGAGCCTTCGTTTGATTCTGGTAGTTTACTTCCAGCTTCAAGCTGTTCAGCATGTGTTTCCTAAAGATAGAAATTTAATAATTATACATTTAAACCATACATCTAAATAGCAGGCTTTCTGATAATTCATGGAAAAATGCAAAAATCATGTGGTTCTGAGGTGTCAATTGCAGAAAGTCCCCGAGAAAATATGTATAACTGTTGAAAAACCATGAAATATTTTGAAGGGTAAATATGTATACTGTGGAAAAACCAAGAAATATTTTGAAGGGTAAATATGTATAACTGTGGAAAAACCGAGAAATATTTTGAAGGGTAAATTTTGTTGATAACAGTTTTTTCTTGCTGTCTTAGGCTTCAAAAAGACAAGAAACTTATGCTGAAATAAACAATCTTGCAGGAAATTTGCAGAATATTATGTCTTTCCCAAATCCTTTACAAGTTTAAAAATGTGTAATTTGTGGGAAATTTGCCTCAAAATAATAGGCAATTCAAAGTGAGGTTTTTAGCAACATTCTGGAAGTCAATTTTATGAGTGTTAAATAAAGCAAATGGAACAGCAGTTTTGATTTTTCTCCTTTTAAAGAGTGGAGGAATGCATACATCTACTTATACCTTGCATGTGAAGGGGAGGAAGGGGGAGGGGGGGGGGGTGGCTGGTTTCCTTTTCTATCAATTTAGTGCTAGGTACAGGCACACTTACTGGAATAAAATCCTGACTTGCACTGTGCTCTAGATCAAAGTGGGACTGCAATTCTTCAGCAGCAAAGAAGCTTTTGTTACACATTGGACAAATAAAATCCTGCCAAAAAAATACAGCCAGGAAAAGTCACTTTTCATAGTTCTCAAAATCCTTTAACACCGTAAAACTTCAAGGCCACGAAACTTGTTATTTGTGTCTGGGAAGCCTGTGCTTCCCCAATCAATATGGCAATGGCATAACTGCCATTTTGATTTTTCATAGCTAGCTTCAAGCACAGTTGAATTTTTATCCCTCACAGCATCCCTAAGATTAATGGCTGATGTGTCTAGGGAATAAGGTTAACAGGGTTAATTTGTTCTTGGATTAACACTTACTCAGTACCAGGTTATTCTAAAAAAAAATAATAAATTCTTACACTTAAAGATGTAGCCATAGCCTCTTCCTCAGCGTGAGCCATAACAAAATGGATCTGAAGGGCGTCCTGGGACTCAAATGCAAGCATGCAAATTGGACAAATAAAACCCTGTGGAATACAAACATGTGATTAAATGTAGAAACTTGTGACATTCAAATGTAGTCAGCAAGCTGGCTATTGTTCTATGCAAGAAGAAAAGCACAAAAAAGTCAAGAAGCAGCACCACACTGCAAAATTCAATCAACATAGAAAACTGTAGTTTTTATCAAAATGACCAATCTAAATGAAAGGCCATAAGAGTTGGAACACTCATCTCTAGTTCATCGAGTATACACAAAATAGGAATTTAATGTTGGACTGGAGCAGGTAATGCTGCTCATTTTGACCTGTTTACTAAGACAGGTGTATGAAGGTGACACGATGGTTGAGACGTGATGGTGTATACCTCTTAGTATGACAAATGATAGAAATAGGAGACGTGATGGTGTATACCTCTTTGTCTGACAAATAATAGAAAGGTATGGATCTGCGCACCTCACACAGTCATAGACATTATATTTGTTAATCTTTCTATTAGAATAACCCAAGTCTTTGTGGGGCTTGGGGGTTGTTTCGGTTATGTGTATGTAGAGGTAATAAAAGTTAAGGTGTCTAGCATCTATCTTTTATAAAATCATTCAGCTGAAATGGCCACTTCTAAGCAGTATTAATTATTTTTCGAGGAAACAAAACAAAACATAATCATTATAGAGCTTTCAATATCTAAAACACATTTTTAAAGTATTTGATAATAATCATCCATTTGTATGAGTTCCACCTGAGCGAGGCACAACTGGTCCAGGACTTCTCGCTAGAATTAATTGAGTAATTCTACAGAAAAAACAAAATAGGAATCTAGGATACTAACAAAAGAATGCCAAAAGTTTGATAGTAACTTAAAGAGGAATAGTTGTTTATTTTGCATTTACGCGCGAATATGAAATAATCGTCAATAGATCCTGTGAAACATGAGAACTTTTCGTTTTACTATGATCTAGAAGGCGACTCACCGATGTTTCCTCGGTAACGGTTCTGTCTGCACGACTTGTATTCTGTTACAACAAAAAACAGTGTACATGATGCGTCTTTCTTTTCTAGATTGAGCAAAACTCCAGTCAAAGTCACGCAAATCCAAATTCAAGTGTGCTTCTACGTAAAAGCTGACCTTTTCATCGTCCGATTTCTCTGCATTGTCCTTCTTTCTCCAGCGTTTAAACATCGTGGAAAAAAAGAGTTCTGAAGTAGATTATATAAGTGATCAGAATAAAACAATAATTGCGGCAAATTAGAGTGGCAATCAAAATAAAAGTGTGAACAGAGAAAAATAATAGCCCCTCCGTCCAACACAAGGCGAGGTTTCTCAGCCTAACTAGAAAGGGGGTCTGGGGCGAGAAAATCTGAAGCGACGGGTGGGGGGGTCAGACAGAGATGCTGGTTTTCATAATTTTTCATATTCACTTTATATCTTGAGATTTCTCTGTCTGCTGGAAGCTTGCCATAAATAAGAAAAAAAAAATTATCATTGTATCTCATTAGATCTCCGGAGAGCATATACTCTTTGACAGTTCATGGGTTACAGACGGCCTCTATGCTGGGCATCTCTGGTCGGTTCAACAAAGATTTATGATAAGTATCATGAGAAGGGTAAAAAAGCAAGGAGCAGAAAATGGTGAAAAAAGGAAAAATAAGAGTTACACTTCTGACCCCTTCCCATATGCCATGCGGTCACCCATCTAATATATCTGGATAGGCAGGGCTATATCTGCTGTGCCTCTATCTCCATAAATGTCATAATATATATACATATTTTCGTTTAAAGCAATTAAAGGTGTGTAAGATGTTTATATAGAGAGCTGAGAATGCCTGATTATTATAAGTTACTTCTTACAAATAGAGTTCTGAAGAATAAAAAATCTGATAAGAAAACACCAATAAATTTTTCGCCCCCAATGGAAATATTTAGTTCAGCTCGAGTTTGGCACATCAGGCCTTGTTCATAATTAAATTGTCTAATCGATATGAACTGCTTATCTGATACTTGCTCAGCCAATCAGCAATCAGCCAGACAAGGCACCCTAAGCAGACGGTGAATTTTAGAAATTAAACAAAAGAACCTTTAATGTTATGTATATTTTACACTGGTACTGTTTACTACATACCATGAATGCATGTTATTTTCATATACATTTGTTGGTAAATATGTACAGTAAAAAAGCTGTCAGTCATACAACAGAAAGTATGAAAAGCCACAAATAACATTATTGAGGCCTTTTTCATAGAGCCCTCATAGAGAGAGCAGTTGAGGTGAGATAAATAATCCATCATCTAATAGCCTTTTCACAGTAATAAAGTTGAAGCACAAAGCTTTTTCTAAGCTCTAAATTACAAACACTACTAGACGTCTCTCTTCTACTCTCTCATTTCTCCGTCCTCTTCTTCTTCCTCTATTCCTCTGACATATAGCACATTGTTACATCTGAAACAGAGCAAGGTAAAATATAAAAAGTACAATTTATAACACAAATGTTCTGAATTACTCTAGCAGGGATGCAAATGTTCATAGGAGATCATAGGATTTTCCCTTGGCCTTATCTTCTGGGCTTTGTTCTTGTCACCCTGTCCCCAAGATCTAGGCTAAAGTCCTGGTTTTTTTTTTCAGTCAGCCAACAAACTGCGCTCAACACTCTGCGACCCCCTTGCATTTAATAGTTACATGCCTGAAGAGTTTGATAGCGTTTGATGACTACTGTGTATGTATTTAGTCATAGGATATGTAGCAACAAAGCTTTCAAACTGCAGATGCTGATTTGCAGTTTGCTTTTTTGTTATTGTATTATTATGAATCTTGTGGATCAATTGAGCTTTAGGGCCACCATGTACTGGCATTATAAATAAAAGGTATCTGGTATAAGTAATGACATACCCGATGAATCTGGTGTAGATTAAAACATAAATACTTCAAGAAACAGTGTTACATTTCATCGGGCAAAGTAATAGATGTCGAGTAACAGAAAATATAAATACCCGATGAAGCATTATCGGGGAAAACAAAATATAAATACCCGATGAAGCGTTACCGGGTAAAAGAAAATATAAATACCCGGTAAAGCGTTAGGGTTAAAAATTCCTTAGACCACACCCAATGTGCTATCTCTTAGGGGTAAGAATTGTTGTTTACCATGCCCTTAATGCCACTATCCCTTAGGGTAAAAACTGATTTTGCTGTCGAGCATCCCCGTCTGTTTTTCTCAAAGTCCCTCTCCCGGGCATGCTCGCCTATTCCTAGGCACTTAACTACCCAAGAGTGGGTAGCAATGTCATACGCTTTGTTAAATGTCCACCCATTCCATGCAATGACAATGAGTCAGGTGGCACCTGATGATACCCTTCTGGAGTTCCTGAATAATATCTTATTTCATTCGGCATAGAAATGAGAGGGGACCAGCAGCCATGCATTATTATCAAAATCACATTATAATTCCATGTCAAATAGTAATGAGGATGTATAGAGTAAGGCTGCTTTAGACGAAAACGTCAAGAATTCTCATTTTGTCTGTTTTCAAAAGGAAACTAAATATCTTGGAGCATTATTGATGCTCATAAAATCTCATTCATAATTCTGTTTTGAAACAGATACCACTCTTACGTCTATAGTTTTGTTTCTATGTCTGTGTGTGTGTCCTGACCTACCGCACATTTTACCTATTTTTCTGGGATCTGATGGGATCTTAAAAGAATGTATGTAAGATAAGGGTAAATAAAAATTTGTTGTTGTTGTTTGTTGTATGTTTTGATTTTGAGTAAGTGCGGGGTTGAAAAAAAAAAGGTAAAAAAAACCTACAAACGTAGGCGATAGCCGATCGATAAGTTTTGCCTGGCTGATGAACACATTATTCTGCCAGAGCAACGCACTTCCGGTTGTTTTAAAGTGAACGGACGTGTAAAAATCTTTTCTTTTACCCGATAACGTTTTGTCGGGTATTTATATTTACTTTTACCCGATAACGCTTTACCGGGTATTTATATTTTAAATAACTTTTACCCGATGAAATGTTACCGGGTATTATGCTTCTAATCTACTCCAGATTCATCGGGTATTAATAACCTTTACCAGATACCTTTTATTTATACCTGGTGGCCATAAAGCTCAATTGATCCAATCTTGTGCACTTGGACATACCTTCTCTTCATCTAATTGAGATGTACACTCAACAAAATTTATCCCAAGTGACAGCTTGCACATTTTCAAAAGTGTATATTGGGCCTAAATTTAATTATTACCTTATTAAAACCTCCCCCAAGTTACCAGTTAGTGCGCCATCTATAAACTCCTCAGTGTTTGCAAGCTGTAAAAAATTAATACATTGATAAGAGAGAAGTATATTATAAGTATAAATACAAAATGCCTAAATAAGTCACGTTCGTGAACCAGAAGAATGAATACAATACACCAAAAACTGGAATTTGACTATGCCAAATTTTCGTCTTTAATAAGACTTCTTCAGGGAAGTCTTATTAACACATTGACCCCTCAACCGGCCTGTACCGGCTTTGGGAAGTACCCACAACCCAAAAAATTCATAAATGCAAAATAAACACAACAAGATGAAGATACTCAGGCATCAGTCTAAGGGATAAATGGTCTTGCAGATATGCATCCAACCAAGGTGTTGGCATCTGCTCTTAAGCCAAATAATAGCACAGGTTCTTTGACAAATCTCAAATCGAACAAGGAGAGAAAAGCAGAATCACCCCTCTCAATAAAACGCTCAAAATACCACACAAGGGAGAGAGATCAGCAAACACAGCTCAAGACACAAATAGATACCTTTATTCTGATCCTCCAGGTACATTTCCATGGCCTCAAAACACAATGTCCACTCCTTGAAGGATTGTACAATCACGAAGATGTCTTTACGTATTGCAAAGCATTCTGGGAGATCCAGGAGAAAACTCACGAGGGGAGGGCCAGTCAACACTCCTCTCCCAAAAGTCAGATGGTTTTTTATAAGTCTTTTCACCCCGAAGCCAAACAAATCAATTCCAGGTCATACAAACCCAGAATAGCAGTGTAAACAATTTTGGAATCAATTTGGTTTCAGAAAAGACAGCATTTAGGAGAACTGTGGTGATTCATTAGAAAATTATTTTCTCATCCAGGCAAAGCCATACAAGAAAAAATCATCATGAATCCACCTTTGCTTGCAAATATCCATAAGCAAAGCACTCAATTATGCCCCAAAAGACTTCATGATGTCCTGAGATACTCTCCTAATATGCTCATAGCTGTATTTTTGATGAAAAATACAAGCAACCATCAACTTGTGCTGGCTTCAGCACAACGATGAGGGATTAAAAGTGGGGACCGCAAAGCACTGTTGGAAACCTTGGATACCGCTGACTAGGTGCAGCTGTGTTTGACTTTGACGGGCTGTATAAAACTCAGAATAGGGGGGAGGTATCTGTTTTCAGTCTGTTTTTTTGTAAATTCAGCTCGAAAAAAGCCAGGAGTCAATGGGTTAAAGACCAAAAGTTGGCAGAGTCGAATTCCAGTTTTTGGTGTATTGTAAGTTAGTATGGTGTAGTATAAAACTTGGTAATACTACCTTCCTTAATTGAAAGTAGAATTCTATTTTCTTGAAAAACACTTCAATCCATAAAAACATTATTCAACTTAGAGAACTATTTTGACAGTACCTGTAAATTCATATAACCATCCACAGACACAAGGTATCCCTTGTACTCCATCCCCCATTTCAGTTTAATGATCACAGGCTTCCCTGTTAAGCTGTTCAGGAAAGGCTTAGGGTTCAATGGCATCATAGTCTGAAAAAGAACAAACAATCCTTGAGCGTTTGTTAAGACAGGGGTGTCACTGTAAAACCCAAGACCTGAAACCGGCCTACTATTTTTCCAGACGTACATTAAAGAGTATCAGGTGAGTACTGTTTGTTTTGGCCCACTGTTCCTGAGAAATATCCCAGTTGTTATGAAATAAACAATGAATTTTCAGTTCTTGGAGAACTTGCAGGAGGTCCGAAGACTCTGAAGTGTGTTACATACTTCTTTTTTTTTTCATTGTAAATTGCCTTGGTTGTAACAGAAACTTTAGTGTAGCTCTGTAAATGTGGAAACTGTCATGTGGAGCTTTCACAAAATGTCTACAAGGAAAACTCGTAGACATTACGCTGCACTAACGTGTGGAAGACATTTTGCATGTTTCAAAATTACCATTGATAAAATTTGTTGTTTACATATTGAGATTGTATTTTATTTCTTATATCTTTCAGTTTCTTCAGTGTCGTTGCCTTCGAAGAATTCAGCTAGTTGATCTATGGAATTTTAGCAGGGAAAGGGTTAAACTACCAGCTTGTGTGTGTCCAGCGATAGGAATTTGTAAGATTTGAGGAAGACTAATAAATATGCTTTTTCCCGTTTTATTCAATTATTGTTTACTACTGAATTTATTAAAAAGCAACTATAATTCAACCTTTAATATGCTCTTTTTATTTAACAATTATTCAACTAACTAATTAGTCACCAAAACGCACAACAAAACACAGTAACATTATTTTGTAGACTGGCATGTCAATTTTCCAATTTCAAATAGAATTTGATTGTTAACATGTTTTCGTTTGCTTTGAATCCTCCACAAACTATGAGATAAATTCATTAAAAATATTTCTCATAATGTGGAAACATCCATACAGGTAAAAAGTGTTAGTGACTTTTTCGAAGTCGTTTTCTTCATATAAAGAGACGACAAGGTTAACCCAAAAACTACTTGAAACAAAATCAACTTGAAACTGTCTTGCGAAATGCAAAATTAATTTGATGTCCATTGAGCAGTTAAGATGATGTTAAGGTAGCCCTTATCCCATCGATGGAAGGCATGGTTTTCTTTTGATTATTGTATTGCTTTGGGATGTTTTGGTTGAACTAAAGTAATAAATTTGCATACGACTGGCACAGAAGTGTGATCTTGGATTCTGATCTATGATTGGCCAGAATGGTAGTTGATTGACTTCCACTACCACCACACAATTGCGTATGTTTCAACTGAGGCTTTATCATGCCACTACAGTACAGGTCTAGAGTAACATAACCTCCACTCGAGAGTACTCGAGACTCGTGCATATTCTACTCGAGAGTGGCTCGAAAGTATCGACTTGCGGAATATTCATAAGCTTGAGCCTGTTTGCGAGTGATAAATGTTGTTGTTCTCTAATCCGTCACTTAGTCAATGAGATGAAATAATTAGGAATGTGTGCGTGGTTAGTTAAGTAAACTCAGAAACATCGAACAATATGTTCGCTTTTTCACTATCTCTCGAACTTAAGCAAAACAACTTGAATTTATAAATGAACACTCCTGGGTTTTCGCTTTAGATATAACAGCAAGCAAAGAAAAATAATTCCTAATAAAACGTATAAAGGGCTCCAGTTGTTTTTGTTTTCTAGAGATTATTTACCAATTTGTGTAAAGGAATGCGAACATGCTTTGCTGTAACGCAATGATGTGAGTTAGTTATAAAACTAATCGCAAATAACAGGGCTAAAAACATCTACCTTTTCAGTCATCATCCCTGCTTGCATTTTGAGGCATCGCAGAAAGCATCGCGAAGAAAATAAGCCAAATAAGCGAAGTTGCGGACTTCGAAGCAAGTTGTAAACAATTACATATAGTGAAAGTCTAGCCAGCGAGACTTTGTATACAGTGAATAGACTACGTGACTTGGCGCGTTCATTTTTCGCACATTTGTCGATCTTGTAACTCGCATGGATTAGTATTAAACTTACACATTAGACACAAGTTATTGGACTCAGAAATTTAGACAAACTAAGGCAAAGCAAGATTTATTGATTTAAAAATGGGAAGGATTGTGAACTTGTTATTTTCTTATTCGGGTTGGTTTTGCTTTTGGCGTGACACGGGGAGTATGGAATCAACACAAAGCGAGAATTGCATTGGTTTTCCACTGGGTTTTCGAGAATTCATAAAATTAAAACAAATTCTTTTTAAGTGAAATATTTCTAATCGCCTTTGCTTGTAAGAACAGGAAAAAAATTTAAAGCGGACAATGTTTTGTTTGATCCGACTGTTTGTGAACGCAACAACAAAAGGTGACAATTTGTAAACTTTTATGCGTCTCACTTTTGATGATCAAAACATCAAAATCTTTTCAGGATAAGAATATTGATTGACACAAGCCAATAACCTATGCTTGGATCTTTCCCAAATGTGTCCAATTTGTTTACCAGTATTGTTAGGGTGAAATTTGCAAGTATCGAAACGACATGTGACAATATTAAGATTGTTCAAGCGTTCAATGTCTCACAAACTTAACTTAGATTATCTTTCAGAATTTGATTGACCAGAGATAATCTCAAAGCAAGTTCTAGCTCAACAGAAAGCAAAGGACACAATGTTTTCCATGCATGGTATTATTTGCCAAGCAAACCCGACTACTTCATGAACTTCTCGCACACTGGGTCATACCGCCAACTCACCATGAAGAAGAGGAAATTATTTTCAACACGACATTTTGTTTTTAAAACCTTTTATTAAACAAATAACAGTTTGAGGTTATTAGAGATACTATTTTCCTTTTGCAAAGTAAAAAATATTCCCTACAAACACGTTAGAGCGTCAAAGTGTCACGCATTTCGAAGGTCATTTCGCATATAAAACGAACTGTCCTTGTCGTTTCTTCATCAGGTCTCGCATGTTTGAGTTGTCATAACATTTGCTTTGCTTCTGTAAACCTTCTGATCAGCCACAAACTGTTCTAGATATTATTTCAAGATGTTTTTTTTTAAAGTGTATCAATATTTCCTACGAACATTTTTTGAAGAGCGTAGATGTATTAAATGTTTCGTCTACGAAGAAAAAAACAAAGAAATGTCTTCATCGTTTTTTCTTTAAGTTCCTCATATTTGAGTGATCATTCTTAAACCTTCCATTTGCTAAAAGTGTGAGCGGTACGATTTCTGCATGTGGCGAGTGGCTACTTCTCTATTGCCTCATTAAAAGTGCGAGTCTCGATTCCCGAGTGGTGAGAGTGCTAATGAGGACTCGACACTCGCGAGTGGAGGATATGTTACTCTAGACCTGTACTGTATACACACAGGTTCACCAAACTCCCCAATTTGGAGTATCATAGAATTGTCAGTTTTATTTGATTTCAGTGAACAATACATCGTTTAAAGCTTAAAGCAAGTTCATTCTTAGAAAAAACGATAGAAAGCTAAAGGTTTTAAGCACTTTAAATGTTTGACACATATCACATTGGGTACACACATCAGTCTTGGTCCCCCTGTAGACAACTTTCAAGGAACCCAAGATCTTCACATATAATATCCCTGATAGTATGATACATATATTGAAAGAGTTATCTCTACAATAATATTACTCTTTCAAAATTTGCAAAGAAATATCAGCTTATCTTCCTAGCATTGCACGTGTTCGATGTTTGAAAGACCCTTAAAACAAACTGCCGCAACAGTTTTTTCGACCATAAACGGCTCAAAACCAAAAATGCATAAAAAAGAGATAAACTATAATAACATTGACACTCACCGCCATGGTTAGATCGGTCGAAGAAAGGAGAGAGGGGAAGAAAATGTAAAAAAAATTGTAAGTGTTAGAAGATGTTGAAGAACGTCGAAGGTTAGACGCCGATTAGCGGTTATTTCATCCCGAGAGCATGCGCAGCACAGGAAGACCAGAACTTCTTGTGAAAATTTCGTGGGTTTCCTGTGGAATTAAAATGGCGGACGACAAAGATACCAGAAGCGCGTACAAACAAAGTAATGAATTTCCCTCTTATTATTTCCCTTTTTATCGCGATGGACAACAAGAGCAATCATTCATCGAATATGGAAGCTCTTCAAGTCATAATCTTAACGTGAATGGGAGATCTGGTTTAATTTTAGAATCAAAACATCGCCGAAACGGAGGAAGGTATTACACAGCTCTCCATGCAACGATACCTTTGATGCAACCGTGCCAGACATCACATCTTTGCAAGTCTTATCCAGAGGTGGAGATTAAATTAAATCATCGACAGGATGATTTTCGATCGACACTAGCAACGCAAATATGCAACTTTGCACAAGATTACCCCGACATACAGTTCACAATTGCAGGGGCTTTACAAGATGAGTTCAAAAACGACAATCTTCAAATGTATTCTACAATCTTCAAATCATCCAAGCAGGAACAAGTAAACGAACTCTCTGAAGCGCTTTCTGATATTCCCTCAGAAGTGTTATTTGATTTACTGAACGAGAGTGTGAATGAACAAAAAAATGAAAAATTCTATTTTGATATTCTTCAGGGAAACACCTTGTCGTATTGCTCAAATTGGGACCCTAACACTGGCGTTTTGTTCTATCCTAACGGGCCTACACTTGAAACACTAAACATGAGCTATGTTAGCTTTGATAAACACGATTTGAACTCAAATAGTTGCAATAGTAACCAATTATGGAAGCCAAGTCTAAGATCAAGTAGTAAGGCATTTGATGTGAGCGGAACAATAAGACAAGTTAATGCAGTGTCAATCTGGAACAGAATATTTGTTGGTACAAGAAGCCGCTACAGCTGTTGTATGTTTGAAGTTTCTAGACCATCAGATGAGGATAACGAAAAAGTAAGTCCAGATTTAACCTTCTCCATGTTAGTCCTTAAAGACATTACCAGGGATTCACAGTCCTCAAAGAGGATAACCAGGATTTACAACCCTGAAAAATCCTGAGCTGAATTGAATTAGATATGAACATATACAGTGGCAAGCAAAGTTACTCTTGTAAGATGCTCTTTGACACAATTTCCATTATTCTTCCATGGATATGGTGTGGCTTTCACGTGTTTTATGTTATTTTTTTCCTTGTAAAATAAATGGACATGCTTTGGTGGTCTATTTGTTGACCTTCTCTATTCTAACATGGATAAAGGTCTAATTTTAAATAATTGTTATCCTTGTTAACCAATGAGGTGCCCCCTCCCAATGTTTCTGAGTCTGCTAAAGCAGTGTTTATTATGTATACCCACAATATACTGGGCTATTCAACTGTCCTGTGGCTAATAGATGAACATAACTAATATATTCCTTTGTTAACTATTTCTAGGTTACCCTAAATCCTGTTGAAAGCATTGCATGCCAAACAACCCCATCATGCATTGCTGTGAGTCCATATATCCCAGCTGAGGCTATTATTGTCATGGAAACAGGAGAGGCTTATTTGTGGAGGTGCAATAGGTCTGTTGAACCTATATACATCATGCCTCTAGCAGAAAAAGAAAGCCATCCATGGTATCAGTGCATATATGGACCAAATCCAAGATGTGGGCTGCTGGCAAATTCACTTGTAGCAGATTTTGTTGATTTTAGGGTAATATGTAGTTATATGATTCTATAAGATACAATTTAGATTACAGTTTCTGAAAATGTTTTGAAAATAAACAAGTGGCTCAGTTTAGTTTACCTGGTTATTTTATAGCCACCATTATGGATTTTGAGTAAACCTCCACCCCCACGAACTTCATTTTTGCTCAAAATCAAGAATGGCAGCTTTGAAAGGCCGATTTTTGCTATAAAACACCGGTTAAACACCTGCATTGCAGGCTACAGTTTAGTAGACCCTTGACACCATGGGAAAATGTGATTTTATTGAATTGTGTCACAATTTATGAAACATTTGATTTTTTTTATGCTGTAAAAGTGTAAGGGGATGGAGGAGTTTCAAAATCTTGGAATCAGTCAGTGTTTTTTTTTTCTTCTGATTTGCTTGTGATGAAACTGTTGTGATAAGGCACTGCTTGTTGCTTTTATTTTCAAGGTGAGGCCATCTTCACAAAACCAACTATTTTCTGTTACCTCAAGCCACTTAAATGTCCAAGAGCGCATATCTGCAATTCAGCGACACCCTAGCAATGCCCACTATTATCTGCTAGGAACAGATCAGTCGCTGTTACTCTTGGACGACAGATTTGTCCAGCACCCTGCCTTAAGCTGGCGTCACCATCTACAGGATCCTGTCCAGTTCATGGATGTTACAACTGATCACACAGACACCATTCTGATGTTATCAGGATCTATCCATCGAGAGGTGCACTGTTTTAGATACAGCAGCGGGAATGAGGTTCATTGCGCTGTACCACTGGCAGGGGCTGTCTCCACTCAGCCACCTTCCTCATCAGGCTTACCATGGAAGGTAAGAATTTCATTTCCTGTAACATCATAGATTATTTGCGTTCAAACTCTGTTACCTGTCCTCCTCGTACAGTGTGGCACATAGGGCCTTCACAGTGCTTTTCCACTTTTCCCTGTCTGCTGCTTTTGACCGCATTCAAACTCTAGTAACTGAGTTTGTGTCTTGACATACCATGATTTCACACACTCAAAGGTTCTCTACCATTCTTTACTTGACTATTTGAGTGTGAAAATTTCGAGAAAAAACATGTTTCTGTATGTCTTTTTGTTACCACAGTAAGTCCTTAATGAAAAAGTTGTGTTTGTTTTAACTAAATATTACTACTAAAGCAATGAACAATCCCCATGCCTTTTCTTAGGTATCATCATATGACCATTGGCCATTACTTCTCCCTGCATCATCCAGACCGCTACCGTTAGACCTAAAGAACCGCTTGATAGAGCCTCTAGTCGGGTCTTGCATTGTCCCATTTTCCAGCACCAGCAATAAAGGCTTTGTCGTTATTCAAATGTCAGCGTGCGGTGACATCTTCTATCAACCATTTGCTGGAGACACAGGATCCGAAAACGCTCACAGAACTCTTCCCGAAGAAAGCATACGTAGATGTGAAAAATGGATAGGCTCTGTGTGCCAACTGATACAGAAAGATCCTCTGTCTTCAGATAGAAATTCTGAAGAGGTTAATTCTTATAATTTGTTTGCGTCAATGATTGACGTGAAGGAGCCTCATTTATCATGTGTCCTTTGTAGAGAGTCCAGCAAATTGATTCATAGCGCCGTAAGTTCGGATCCTGCTGACATCTGCCCGAGATGCGGGGTTTGTGTCAACACTGGCGGACTGTTGAAACTCTCTTTGAGAAATAACAAGGTTTTACGAAGAGCACAAACGGAAGAGTGTGACAAAATGGATGGTAAACCATCAAAGACGCAGGTATTTGATACATTTCAAGACCCTTTAAGTAGAAGTCTGATTTTTAACTGGAACGAGGACATCCCGACACCTACAGACTTCGGAGATACCCCGGACACAGAGAAGGATCTAGAAAGTTCTCGTGAGAATCAGACAGATCCCGCAACACCACAACCAGAAATACCGCATAGTTTAGACAATGATACCGTGATTCCTCAAGGAGAAGCATCACTAGATAACCAAAAAGAATTTCTGCTACCCCTCCCTACTGGTGCTGCAGTATCTCGGACTTTGTCCCAGCCTGTTACAGGTTTGTTGCACTCACCTTTGGGAGGCACACCAAACCCTCGTCCGGACAGTTCGGACCGTGACATATTTCTCGGTCAGCAGAGCCCTTTACGAGATGAAACAGATCTAGGTCCAGTCTTGCTAAAAAAAACACCTTCAACATCTAAAAAAGCTAAAAGGAACATTACCAACACTATGGGGTTTTGAATATTTCAGTTTTCTTTGAGATACCCGTGCCGTTTTAACCTACGACGCCCCTGTTGTTAAGTCGACGTTTTTTGGCGGTGTAATAAATCTCATTGTTGTCTAAACTTGATTTCACTCTGTTGAATTTACAAAGAAGCTACAGTCACTGTCTCGGCATTTGGCGGAAACCCTCGCGAATTCCAAAAGGTGTTGGTAAGTAGAGCAGTCCGCTCGCGAGGGTTTCCGTGAGGGGAGAATTGTATGTATTAGATTACAAAATAATTGTAAGGGTATTGTCATTAACTAGCCTAGGTAGCAAACGGCCCGTGTTTCCAGGAAAAAAAAAAACTAGAAAAAACAAGTTCGCCCCGCGATTTCTATATCGTGCGAAAAATGGAGCAAGCGCTTAATCAGGACACCATTGAAAATCGTCGCGCTGTTTAAGTAACAAAGCTGGAATATCAGTCCAACGTCGATAATCAATATTAGAATGGTTTTCCCAAATCAGTACAGTCAAACAGCTGATTTGAAGAAGCCAATGTAATATTTTCGATTGAATTTGGTAAATAAAGTCAAACTTTATTATTAGACTGTTATTTCGAGATTTTAACACTTTTAACACCTTCCAATATTAAAGGTGTGGCTAACAAGGGCACTAAAAATCTGGAGGTACCATTGTATCGGCCTGAAAGTATCTTTAATAACACAATATCATAGAAATGTGATTTGTACAACAAGGAGGGTTTTGCGAAAAACGTTTTATTCTGAGTTTTCGGAACCTTGAGATGCTTTGTTATCAGTTTGTGGTTGATACCCGACGGCTTCATCCCATCCCTTGAAGCATTTACCCACTATCCACTTGTGTTCTTCTTCGTCTGAGAACAACAAACAAAGAAAACAATAAGATTAGTGGCATCATTTCTAAGACAGAAGGTATTTACCATCACCACAAGATCAACTAAATCCTGCACACACTAGTAGCCTGGGTTGCTTTCCAAATACTTAAAACAATTGCCCTTTTTGGATTTATAAAAATGCGGTCGCTATCAATGAAACAAAACATTTTTTATTTTACTTGTCCAAACCTTAATTACCGCCGGTACGTACAGCTCATCCACTTAAAACTTGTTACAAGGCAAATGGACTTTATCATTACACAGTGGTAACCCCTTAGGACCGCCAGTGGCCACTGAAGAATCAGTCGAGCCCGCCAAACAGAGCTTACCCGTGGTTCGTAGAAAGCGCATGTCGTAGGTATAGACCACTCGGCGGATTGGATCGTAGAACCCGTCACCACAATCGAACATGCCTTTAGGGGTCTCGCGTGGTGGATCTACATTAGATAATAACGACCTGCCTGAAAGAGAAGGGGAAATAGGGTTAGAAACAAAACGACCAGCACCTAGCCCGGTCCCAACCTGACTTTTCTAACTGCCCGCGTCATCTATACGCAGTGTCTAGCAGCTCATTGAAGATCATGTATCATGTTTACTGGCTTCGATCTCGTTTGTTTTATCATTCATAATGTTAGCACAGTATGGGTTATGGGCAAGGGGTGGTTTCGCCGCCTTTTGATGCATCAATATAGGACGTTTGAATGGTGACATATTCAAAGAGTATGAAATGAACATATTTATCTTAGGCCAGGAGCTGCTGGATAGGAACTTGTAGTTGTTGCATTATATTACTCTTGTGTGGGGGTGTTGCAATTGCGGCTGTGTATCTGGAAAAACCTTCCCATCATGCACCTGTTACCTGCGGGCTGTATGCCGTCCCTTTCTTCTAAACCAAAAAGCCGATTCCTTATGCCGTCGCAGTAGTGCCAGTCTTCTTTTTCAAACACAATTCCATCAGAGAACTCGTACTTGCCCTGGAACAGACGCCAAAATGGTGCTTTACCTTTACCTGGGCATCTCATGAAAGGCGGTTATAAATGTTTGTGTCGACGGGTAGCATGCTAGCCCCCCCCCCCCCTCTTACCCTCCCACACACGCATGTCTTGTTATAAGCTTGAAAACTATTTGACCCGAATCCGAACAGTGGAAAGATAGTGCATCTCGAACACGGTTATTGAATGTGTGTATGTATTGATGGATATTTGGCGTTTGAAGGATTGATATTGGCTCAAAACAAAGGTTTTATTAAAAACTAATCTAATTTTGAATTTTAATTTAAAGAGCCTAAAACACTTTCATAATTCCCCATATATTGAGATTTCCAATGATATATAAGTGATATATAATGTTCTTAGACTACCTCGCGGCGTCCCGTAAACTTGACGATTACACCCTCGGTGAATTAATATAGAATCTGCATAGTACCTCTACCACTTTTCCATTAAGGAATTTCCCGATAAATTTAAGAGTTTCTGTGACGTGAATGACACCGTCCCCGTGGTAACTGGAAAGAAAAAAAGAGTGGGGGTTAAATGATAATTCACACAAAAGCTGGATACCATAGTTATGTAATGGAAGCCGACTCTAACATCAAGCCTGGGACAACAGAGGTAAAGCGCGAGTTGTGTCAACTGAGAAATGCCCATATTGGGTGCAGGGATTTGTATTTAAAAGAAGCATTTTACCTAAAAATAATTTACACAAAAGCTGGATACCATGGTTAAGTGATGGAAGCCGACTCTAACATCAAGCCTGGGACAACAGAGGTAAAGCGCAAGTTGTGTCAACAGATAAATGCCCATATTGGGTGCAGGGATTTGTATTTAAAAGAAGTATTTTACCTAAAAATAAGCAGGTTTGTGCGAACGAAAAAGGGTACATATTTTCCATGCTTGTTTTGCTCTACAAAATGAATGATAATTTGATGCATTATACATTTCTGATATAATAGCACAGGTATGTATATTCCCAACAAAGATCTGAACCAAGTTGATAAGAAAAAATCTTAGTCTCCTGGCTAAGTTTTCGCATTATTACATAGTTCTATAATATTCCCAACACATATTCACTTACAGTCCGTCCTTCATACCGCCCACATACTTCGTACCGATGAGAGGAGGAAGGATGTACTCCCCTTGCCCATGCATCCTGTAAAGTAAAGAAAAGCTGTCCTAAGTTCGTGCCTCTCGCTAAGGTGAAAACGTTCCAACAACCGTAAAATGTATCATATCTCAGTGCCGTAGCAAGCCTCGAAATATTGGAGGGGCACAATACAGAAACATTAAGAAAATATTGGGGGAGGGGGGGGGGGGGGGGGAACGTGCCCCCAGTGCCCCACCCCCTGCTACGGCCCTGTATCTTTCGCAAGGAATATTGACTAAAGTAACAATCGCAAATATAAAATTGACCTTATCGCATGTCTTAGTGCTCGTTCGCACTGAACATTATTTTGTTGTGAGGCGGCCGATTATCGGGGAAACACAAGTGTTATTAGCAAACTAGTGGTTTATTGGACATTGCGCGCGATATTGTGATTCACTGAGCAGAATCAAAAAGCCCAAACTGTCGCGATCTCGTACCAGAACAATAAATACAATACTCCAAAAACTGGAAATCGACTTTGCCAAATTTTCGTCTTTAATAAGACTTCTTCTGGGCAGACTGAAGAAGGTGAATCGTTACAAGCTTATTTACATCAGAATAGTGGCGCGAGACGCAAAAACATTACAACTGACAAAAACGCGCATTTTCTAGAATAGCGCGCGCTATGGATAAAAAGAATTTACACATCTCTACGTGGGTTCCTACTACAAAAAAAGTCATCACTATTAAGACCCCGCGGGTAGATAGACTTAAGCCGATAAGCCCACTGGCCTTCCCTTTCCCTAAGCTGAGCCTCGGAGTTACACTTATCTATAAGTTGTACCATAACATTATTAAGACCTAAATGATTGTCGCAATGAAAATGTTGATAGATAAGTTCATCCTTAACTTTTTTACTAACCGGTAAACTAGGGTGCTTATTTAACCTACTTTTATGATTATTAAAACGCTTCCTAAAACTATTGATAGTAGACCCTACGTATTGCTTGCTACACATAGAGCAAGTAATTAGATAAACAACAAAATCTGAGTTACAGTCCAAGTCAAAATTAATGACATATTTTATTTTATTTTATTTTATCTTCAGTCTGCCCTGAAGAAGTCTTATTAAAGACGAAAATTTGGCAAAGTCGATTTCCAGTTTTTGGAGTATTGTGATTCACTGAGCAATGTTTTCAATATGCTGGCGAGTATTCGCAAATCTGTAACATTTTCGAATCCGAAAGCCATTTTATGAGTAAATCTGAATCTGCTTAAATGTCCACTGACCTGTCACGCTGCCACTCACCGTGGTAACTACTCCCCGTGTATTGCATTGCTGTGTAATGATTATATATCTAGAGGCAACAGAGCTTGCAATTTATCACATCTCACACATTGATTGTTACGTCACTGGCGCGCGAATATCACCTAAGGGTTGGTCGCGCGTGCTCTTGTATATAGTGTGGAAGACCTCTCATCTGTACTGGATAAAGAGTTTATTGTTACGTATAGTGACGCGCGTCACCGACCATATGTGGTTGCATGAGCTCTCGTTTGTACTGGGTTGAATGTTTGGTGTTACCTAATAGCGCGCGTTTTTACCTATTTGTGGTTGCTCGGGCTCTCAATTGTAGATCTCGTTTGTACTCGGTTGAGTGTTTTTTGTTACGTCCTAGCGCGCGTTTTCATCTATGTGTGGTTGCTCGAGCTCTCGTTTGTACTGGGTGGTGTGTTTTTGTTACGTAATGTTGGGCGTTCTCGCCGTTCAACACAAGGGCGCAAGCGCTACACATTTAAATTGGAGAGCATGACAACGCCATTGTTTGATTCTACTGGACTTTATTCATCACTACTCATTCATGTTGCACTTCACCTTACAAATACTACGTATGATACAAAAATAATATTACATCCATGTAATTACATGTTATACCACAAAAATATATCCGATAAGTGCACATTTGCAATTCTCATACTACCATCCATGGAGTTTCACATCCTTTTCTAAATTAATTCCGTATTTGCCGCAAAAAAGTATACTATAAAGCATACTATAAAGAGCAGTTATTATTTCTATAAAGCCAGACATAAATTACAGTCTAATTTATCGCATTTTATCGTAACACTATATATGACTCATTAAATAAATTATATGAATATTTTATTATAATAAATCATAATTAATATAACTGTAATTATCAATCTCTTTCCCTCCCACCATTTGTATTTAGAAAAATTATCAATGGAACTAAATCCCTACAACTTTCAATATTCTGCTTACTCCAGCCTAAAGATTTCTTATCACAGGATAACTGAATAACAGGTTGCTTCGATCTTTCATTGAGCATTAAGTGAACTTCCTTAAGGGGGCAAGGATGGCCTTTCATTACCATTTTCCAGGGAATCACAGATTCAAAAGCTGCATGGTATTTTTGTTAGTTACACAAACAATGTAAGATCAATTTATTTGTTTGTCTCATAGCAATAGACAGTAGGTTTGCTGTCCGATTTCCACAGGGAGACCAATTCATCATCCGTCACTTGAGTGAGATTATTATTGTGCGTGTACCTGAATCAGTAAAGAAAACATAATTTGTTGAGAAATGTTCGCGGGCACATAATAGGTGCAAAGATGGCGCCATAGTGTAAGTAGTATTTTATCTGACAATTCATCAAAAGAGATATACCTGTGTGTTAATAGGAGGGAAGGGGGTGGGGGATTCCCATTGGAGTAACCGTGATATCTTTAGGCTAAAATTGGTAGCTTGGTTTAGAGATCACCTGAATATTTTCCCCTTCCTATTGAATAATGTCAAGTTCCCCCAACATTTCTAGCTCGGACATGACAAGACAGATAAATTATTGTAATGTAAAATATCATGCAGGGACAATAACAATAACAAAGATGTTACATCCTTTTTTAAGCAACACTTGTATGTTCACACAAGTCTATGAGTTCATGAAAAAAATTATAGCAAAAAGTAACAATCTTTACAAATAGATACTACTACATACAAAGTCCTTTTCTGGTGTTTATTTTACTTACTTGTATATTTACTTACCAAAGTGAGAAGGCATCTTCAGGGAGCTTGAGTGCCTTGGCAGCAGCAAGCAACAGATCCCGAGCAGATGAGTCCTTACCCATTTGCACAGTCCTTGTGACAACAAGCTGGAATTTTATGGTACCTTCCTCTTTAGTATCAGGGGTCCGTAGAGCTGCAGAAGGGCATGGCGGTAGATGGGAGCAGGGTGCAGGTCGGACTGAAAGGCCTTCAGTGGAGTCTGATCTTTGTGGTAAGGATAGACTCTGGCCAGGCATAGGGCTCTTGGATCGTGGAGATGGCGGCAAAGGCTTGGAAGGAGGCCTACCTAGTTCAGAACCTTGCTCATACTTCTTTGGAGGGAGTGGAGAGGCGGGTCTTGGTGGAGGGGTGTTGGCTTGCAAGCCATTCTTCTTTGGGAGTTGGGGGAGTGGGCGACAGGGTGGTTCTGAATCCGGACCTCTTGTCTTGTTGTTGCTCTCACTGATGCCACCCTTCAGAGATAAAAAATATTTTGCATCAAAATTTTGCACCAACATGATTTCTAGAAAACAAGCATAAAAATCCATGAAATAGCATGGTAGCATCTTATATATGGTAAAAAAAAAAACATTAAGGTCATCCAATAACTACAAAAACTCCTTATGGACATAAACTATTTATTGATACCATAATCTTCAAAAGTGCATTCATATTAAAGTTGACAAATAATACAGTACAGTCTAGAGTAACATAACCTCCACTTGTGAGTGCGGACTCCACTCTCACCACTCGAGACTTGCACTTTTAATGATGCAATCAAGAATTAAGCCACTCACAACTCACAAAAACTGTAATGAAGACGTTTCAAAACCCAAGAAAAAAGTTCCAGCTTTTGAGTCACCAGCCAGTAAAATAGCCGATGTTAAGATTTGAAGGTTTTTTTTTTTACTTTGCTATGATCAGCTGGGCCAGATGCAACCACCACAGATTCACCAATGTAGTTTGTTTTCTTCTCTCTTATGGCCCGGAGTTTACTTGAGGAAGGCTGAAATACTGCATGTGAGGGCAGCTGAATTGGTTCCATTGGAGATCTATTCTGTAATATTGAATTTGCATTTTATTAATAATAATAATAGTTTATTTCAACTACCACTATCGCAGGTTCTACTGAATTACAGTGGTATGGTCATAACACATGACAAAGTTATTTGCCATAAATATCACTGGTAACGAATGGTTACAAACTCATTAAGCCTAGAGGTCATTCCTTGAAATGTATCAGTTCTCTGTGTACCCGATTTCAGAGAGTAGCCATGGCTTATTGCATCGCCTCTAGGAAAAACATAGCTCAGAGGAGGAGACGTTCTAGCTTTGGTCGCAAATGAGCGACATAGGCAATCCCGGCGCTCAGCAAGGGACCCGAGTCCAGAGCTGTGAAGGGCGATGATATACTCGACCTGCAGAAAGATGATGCGCATCGCCCTCCTCTGAACTGTTTCAAGGATGTCTGAAAGATAGGCAGGAAGCCCAGCCCATACGGGCGCGGCATATTCAAGGACAGATCTAATTTATTGTCCTTTTTTCACACCTACCCAAGCTTTCAAAGGAGCTATCTGTCTTAATCTTTATCTAATCAAAATTCAAATATATTTCATACAAAAAACAAGGGCAGATCCAGGGAATACCTTGGGTTGGTCCCCCCCCCCCCCCCTCCGTACTATCCACCTCTTTATGTTCATTTGTCCCCTGTTTTGGATCAAGCAGTGTTTACCATTTTAGACAGACTGCTATGTGGCTGTTTGAATGATTTGTTGATTTGTAAGGTTTATTGAATGGTTTATTAATTGTTTGGTTAACTGTATTGATAGTTTGGTTGATTGGTCAAACTGTTTAATATATGACTGATTGAAGGTTTAATTGACTATTAAAATCCCTTTCCCCATCCTCTTTATAAAGTTTTATGTTAAACAGATTTAATAAATGATCACCTGCCAACATTGTATGATGTTGTCGATAACAGATGGCCTGGAATCTACTTTGGTTTCTACAGCTCTTTGGAAATCTTTTCTGGCTTGTTGGTCATTTCCTAGTCTTGCATGACAAATAGCTTTGTTGCATAATATCTGTGTAAATAAGCAAATTCCTAGTCTAAACCAAGTAAAGGTGGAGTTTGAAAAGGATGGGGGATTGACCTAAAATAACAAATAATAATTTATCAATTCCATTCACATGCAGTTGATTTCTGAGAAAACAGAAAAACGCCTAACGAAAAACAAATATCAAAAAAGGTATTTTAATCTATGGGAGTGTTATGTCATGAGGCATTATTGATTGAAAATATTCTACAACATTTGTATAACTCACCTCACACCCACATAGCTTATATTTCAGTCCCAATTGTTTGTAGTCAATGAGGCGGTTTCCCCGTAAGAAAAAATATGCATCTTCAAAGCTTTTTAACGCATCTTTGTCTTTGCTCTGCCGCAGATGTGCACACCCAAGCATGAAATGAGCAACAACAAGCATTTGGTCTTTCTCCAGTGATTCTTTGAATGCCTATCGAATAACGAATAAAACATAAAGTTAATATTTCCACAAAAATAAGCATGCCAAAGTGCACTTTGAGATACTTATAAGAAATACGTGCTAATAATAACAATTGAATCACATTAATTGCTATGCTAACATTATTTTAATTACGATACCATTACGGTTTTCGCTATCAAAATGAACAAAGCTTATTCGCATTTTTTTTTAGAGCAGAAGGCCACACTTGCCTGTACCGCCTTATCTAGCCTACCCAGGGAGTAATAAGTTTGTCCTATATTAAACATATTTCTTGCAGACGTGACTATAGCTTGGCCGGATCCTGCTTTCTCTTCAAGAGCCATGAATTTCAGAAGAGCGTCTTGGAAGTTTCCCTTTTCGGTCAGCGACACGGCATCGTCCCACAACTGAAGGGTCTCGAACATCGACATTTCACCCATTGTGGTTCCTTTGAGAGGAACCAAATTACACAAATGCGAGAGAGAAATATCACACTGTCCTTGTAGAGATCGCGGGAGGTTATTTTTGCATCGAATTTATTCAATTCCGGGTTCTCGACGACGCAAAACTTTAATAAACTTTTTAATAAACTTGTGCTGATCTCAAGGGTAACTCCACTGCTTTTAGCCGCAGGCTCATCCAAAAGCACAGGTAGTCCAAATTTACTGTCAATGACGTGTGAATGGGGAAGAGCGATAAAATATGAAATTTGAGACCATCTTTCTTTAAAAAAGGAAGGGGATTTAAACACCATGTTATAAAAAAAAAATACATAAATTTTATTTTTCACAGGCCAACAACTGACAGCAGCTTGGGTTCCCTGTGCTATCACCAAAGATTATACCCAGAATGGTTGCCAAGACAACCCAATACAAGAAGACCGCCATTTTGTTGTTGTAAAGAAAACTGAACTCTTCTGGAATGGAATACACGGGAAGTAGCTATGAAGGAGACTATCAAAATGAAAGGTTCGTTCTAGCGCAAGTGAGCCCCATTAGTTTGTTTGTTTCTGCTATAGTGATGGATACTTTGGTCTGTTTAGAATGGAGGGTAAAGGCGAGTACACATTTCCGCCATCTCTCGAGACAAGATATGAAGGCGACATGAAAGACGGAATGTAAGTGATGTAGAGGCCATCTAGAGTATGGTAGAGCTTGCGTTCTATATGCCATATGCCTTATTTAGAACGCGTCGAACGGGTAACTTATTCTAATTTACGTTCTCGAACAAACAAACTTAACTTATACTAAGTGAAAATTCATTTATTATCCTGAGGGGGGGAGGGGGTGAGGATACTGTGGGGGGCCTCGAAAAATTTCCGAGGTCTAAAGGGGGGGCGTCGAAAGTGTTTGGATTTTAAAAGGGGGGGGGTCACTGATTCCTTTGGGTGTTGTCTCTAGGCATGTGTAGATTGTGCTAGTAAATTTGGGAAAAGTTGCTTGAAAATTTGGCCAAAAGTTGCAATAAAATTGCTAATATATCCAAAAGTTGCCACCAGAAATTGAAAAAATTGCTCCCACTCTAGACACGTTTGTTCTAGATAAATGCTCAAAACATATTTGTTTGCTTGTTTTCATTTCAACAATTCCATTAAATATTTTTCCAATCATTAAAATGTGTTTAATTAATCATTAAAATATAAATACATTTGTCAATCAATCTCTTTTAACTCGACAATAAAAATAGGATACATATTTTTTAGTAAATTTTCTAGCTAGTCAAAGTTCACTTGGATAGGCATCATGTTATTAAATACAGTATATACATCATATATAATATACTCCATGATGCTTAAGGCAGTGATAAAGTTCACAGCCTATACTGATCGATCAAGTCTCGCTACACGCAATGCTATTTTGGAAACTCTGTCACACCATCTGTACCGCATGTTGCATTTGACGACGTCGATTGACCACTCTTTCCTTGCCTGTTTTTCCCTTCATTCGACTTGCAGATTTTAAGTTTTCGAGAGATCGATTCGCTTGTCAGCTTGTGGGTTTAATGAAAGTTGCCCAAGCGTCCCTTGCAACCTCAATATAACCGCTGGATATTCAAATGCCCATTATAATAGCCGCTGTCCAGATTTCGTGGGCACATGCAAAACAAGTGAGGAATATCCAGGACCATTTTTAAATTAAATAAAGAACATGGTTTGGATCGATTTTATACCAATTTGTTGCTCAGAAGTTGCAAAGGAAGGCAAAAGTTGCCCTAGGTTGCTGGTCCTTCGAAAAGTTGCTCAAAAAGCCAAAAGTTGCACCGGGTACAATCTACATATGCCTAGTTGTCTCTGCTATATACAGTAATTTGACAAAGTGTCAAATCAGACTTCTTGGTTTAATGTCTTGGTTTGGGGGCAGTTATTTGGCATGCACAATCCAGGAATCAAGGATATGTATTAACAGGCCCATACACGGGGGGGGGGGGATGCAGGGGGTGCAAACGCACCCCCCCCTTACATAGCTCTTAATAGACGTGCTATTTGTATACAAAACTATAAAGCATAAGCTAGATCACTCTGGTATGTAGCCAAATCCAACAATAAACGTCCCTTGGATACTGCAAATGCATATTTTTTTTTTTTTTTTTTGGGACTGGCCAGAAAAAAATTAGGTCCACTTTCTCAGATTTCGCACCCCACCCCCCAAAGAAAAATCCTGGATACGGGTCTGATTAAGTCATGTTTTATCTATGCAATGCAAACCTGTACACAGCCTAAATACGTCTTTTTTATGGTCTCCGCCATATTATAAAGTGCGTTTGTTCCATATCTAAAATGAATAATAAACAAAAAGTTTTAATGCTAAAAGCGCTCATTCTCCATCATCAAAATCCTCGTTCATATCTGATTCTCCTGTCTTCCTCGCTCTCCTTCTTTTCTCATGCTGCGCTTTTCTTGCAAGGAAAAAATCGAAAAGCCTTTTTTTGCTTCTTTTACGTCATCTATAGCATCAACCATTATCAGGTTGCAACCTGGAGTTAGTCGCATCTTTGAGAAATTCAGTGCCTTCACTTTTTCTGAATTAATGTTTTCATTTAATTCCTACCCCTCCACTTTTTGTCCAGCTTGTGTATTCCTTAGACATTGCTGTTCCTTCCTTTGCTCCTTCTTTTTTCCGATTTCTGAAAATATGGGGGAAGCGTAAGGGGGGGCATGAAAAATTTAGTTACTCAACTAATTTTATCAGTCACTTTTATCAAAATCCTCACCCCCCCCCCCTTGAATAATAAATGAACTTTCCCTAACTTACTTTTACTTTTTTGTCGTCTTTTTCAAGGTTTCATGGCGAAGGCACGTTGTATTTCTCAAATGGAAGCAAATATGTTGGCAAATGGGAAAAAGGAGTTGTAGTGGAGGTAAATATTAGAAAGGAAAAACGGGGTACAATTGCGTAATCCAACTTCAATTTCAGAGGTCCCTTTTTTAGAGCTACAATCCACAAAAAAATTAAGTGGGACACTTGGCATACAAACAACCTCCATCCCTCTCCCCCCCCCCCTGGTTAATATTGGTTAGAGGCGGTTTTTCAGCTCAAAACACAAGCAGTCACAAGGTAATCATTCGCCCTCCAACATTGGGGAGGGGGAGGAAAAGTGTCCAATTAGTTTTGTAACAGATTGTTTCAGAAGTGGAATGATTGGAATTTGTCACGCTTATCATCGATTTCTGCATATCCTAATGAAAGTTTTTCAATCTATTAATTATTCAAGTACAGATGTTGACGTCCCCAGAAAATTGGATTACATATAGTAATAAGTGCAGAACACTAATACATTGAATTTAAATATTTTATTAAATATTTTATATATGCATTTTTAAAATGGAGCCACAGAGCCAGTGTCACTAGATGTAGCTTTAAAATTGGAGTTGGATTCTGCAGTTTAGCCAAAAATGGCCTTACCATATACTTACTGTACATGAGCATAAACAGCCAGCTACAAAGTTTTGAAAGCTTTTAAGCTTATACAATTCAAATATTTTTGTCCTTGGGCAGGGTAAATATACCTTTGCCGATGGATTGGAATATGATCCTGTTGATTGGGAGTACTGTGATGGCTATGATAGAAGATTCTACACAGAGATATGCAATGGTTTAAAACCTGCAGGTAAAGTTACTTACTCACGATGTGCAGTAGGGGATTGGGGGGAGGGGGAGGCAGGCAGGGATAATGAGTTACCCTAGACATGTCTATCCACTTCTTGTGAATAGATTTTTAGCGCTCCACCCCTCCAATTTGATGGGTACTGTACTCAATGGCCCAGGATTTTGAAAGGGTCATGTGAAGCACAATGTCCCCAGACAAAACTTTTCCAGACACTGCCATTGAGAAGAGTTTCCATGTTGGGGGTTCTTGGGTTTTTTAGGGCTTCATGATTTTATCCTCATTTTTTATTAAGTTGAGAAATTTTCCTTGGAAATTTATTCTTTTAACTTTTAACAGGGACCATAAGAGTTGTTTTCAAAAACCAGTGAATGACTATTTAGTTTATTTAGTACTAATACACTGAATGTCTTTGTTCTCTTGTTTTCTGGCTTGACTAATTACACATTAACAATTACATTTTGTTGCACGGGATTTTGAAAACCACTCTAAAGTGGATCTCTTGTACTTGTGGTAACTATCTTTCCCTGGGAATTTTTGTATTCAGGCCCGTAGCCAGGATTTTGAGTGGGGGGTTCTTTCACCCATAAAGCAGACCGTTTTCTCGGTAGCTCTCTTCCTACCTTGTAGTGGTATTTAATTATTTCCTTAATTAGAGCAGACCGGTTCTTCTGAACCCCCCCTTTAATGTGGGCCTGTTTCTTAATATATAGATTGCACTGTTACAATAAAACCATCAGCTTATTCTAGTCATGTTGCAATAGGTCGCTCTCAGCTAACCAATAGGATTCCACCAAGGACAATACCAGAGGGTTGTTACGACTGTGGAGATGGATTCTACAACCCAACAACAAGAGTAGTCACAGATTATGACAATAAGTTCCTCAGAAATGCAGGTTAGTGAAGATCATAGATCTCATTGTTTGAGTATGTCCTCTAATACTAAAGATGCACAGTTTTTGCCACTGTAGCAAATAATAGAGGAGATACCAGAAAGTAATACAAAACAGGAAACACGAATAGAAGATTTTGCAATCAACAGTTCTTCAAAAGTGTAATTATATTTTGTCAATCTGTTGGCAGATAATTCTGAAATCTGCAGGTTGTGTGACTCATATGGACATGCATGCGCATTTAGCAATTCATTTGCTAGATAAGTAGTAAAATTTTATGTTTAATAAATAAGTCAACTGATTGAATAATTTGACCTTGTTTGCAGATGATGATGAGCATGAATGGATTGTAAAGACATGCAGGAAAGGATGGGATGAGAATGTGGGTTACAGACCTGACCTTCACCGCTAGGGTTAGATTTATAATCAGCAATGTCGAGATGGCAATGTCAGACAGGCAGGCTACACCCTATGCAGGTGGACGGGCAAGTGTTAATCATGATAGGCAGAATGCCATGGACAGTAGTGAGTAATGTAAACACATCACACAAGACATAGAACACAAATAACAATTAATGTAGACATATCACACAAGACATAAAACACAAATAACCTGTGGAAATCCAAGACAAAGCCTTTAGTTATTTCTTTTTTTTAATTGAATAGCAGTCCCATACAAACATCGAAACATTGCTCAGAGTCCACCATTGGCTAAACAGCAGCCATCTTGGAGTGGAAGTCATGCACATTCCCACAGACAGGCAGCTGATTGGCTGATGAATGATTCTGTGGTAAAACATCTACCTGCTGCAGCATGCTAACTAATCACTCTATCAGGGTTCTGCTAATAATTATACTTAGACTCTTATCAACTACTCTTGTCCACCATAACATGAAAGTAAAACAAACATAACAGAGATCAATTCTAAACTGGAAAAAAAACCTATTAAGTGGAAACATCTTAGGGTCCTGACCCAGTACGCAGTTCTGCTCAAGGTTAAACCAATCAGTTATCGAGCTATGATTTGGGGTTTCCACGGCGCAGATCTGCGCCGTTTGAGCCAATCAAACGTTATAGATCTCGGTCACATCAAGGAGGTGTTGACATACAATAACCAGACTACTCTGTATGACATAAATATCTGGTTATTACATGTCAACAGAGGTCAAAAGCCTTTGTTAATTCTCGAACAAAAGGTAAAACAAAACCTTTGAAAGTCTGAAAGAAAACACCTTCCTTTGACTAAATACAATAAGCTAAAAAGGAGCGACATTATTTCCACAGGTCTTCTTTTATTATTATAGTTTCTCAAATTGATACTTTTTGTGTTTGATATGTGTATTATTTTTAGCTTACTTGAAGGGTGCTAATTTGGCTTGATTGTTTTGGCGCGTTAAGAACAGTGTTCTCAAATACTGGAACATCCTTCGTGTATCTCCTCCTTAGAGTTAATCGATTAACTCCAATATAAGGCCTTCCTTATTTTCGGAGTTTATGATATTTCTTTAAATACCTTGTATCCCAGAAGAGTCCTTGCTTTAGTTTCCAATTTCAACTGGGAGCTTGGCAAGCCTTAATCGGCCACGGCGAACTTGTTACTTTGCTTTCGTTGTAAATGCGCATGCAACCATACAAATATCCATCTTTGGTCGCTTAACAGTAAACTCGGAATGATCAAGCCGGCTATAACGCGAGGCAACGCGAGTTGGAGTGCTTATCATTGCAAGTGGTCACAAGACACAAAGCGCAGTCCTGCGCTTGCATTAGCAAATAATGATACAATTATTCACTTCCTTTAGCGCAGGACTGCTCATGTATCAGCGAATCCCGCATTTAGCGTAACATCGGAACCCACGTGAACTGGTACCTAGCGCAGAGCAGCAATGCCCTTGTCCCTGCCACTTGGTTAATCTACTCGGCTTAGTTTCGTATTTTAAATCGAACATATTGTTTAAAAATAAACGTGTCACTATATAGTTATGAAAGTGATGCGAAAAGGAAAAACTTGTGAGTTAATTACGAGTTTGGCGCACGACTGCACCGTTTTGTGCTTATCTTTCAATATATTTTGTACTTCGCTGTTAGCAAAGCGGCGTTATCTTATCAAATCAAAAATAAACTTAGAATGATCAAGCCACGTGAAGCAACGCGAGTTGGAGTGCTTATCATTGCAAGTGGTCACAAGACACAAAGCGCAGTCCTGCGCTTGCATTAGCCAATAATGATACAATTATTCACTTCCTTTAGCGCAGGACTGCTCATGTATCAGCGAATCCCGTATTTAGCGTGATATCGGAACCCACGTGAACTGGTACCTAGCGCAGAGCAGCAATGCCCTTGTCCCTGCCACTTGGTTAATCTACTCGGCTTAGTTTCGTATTTTAACTCAAACATATGGATTAAAAATAAACTTGTCACTATATCCAGAGTACTAATCAATTATCTGTTAAGAACTCGCTAATTTTAAGAAATTTCAGGCTCGTTGTGAGAGTAACGCGAAACGGCAAAACTTGAGCGCAGCCCTGTGCTCGCATTAGCCAATAATGATACAAGTATTCACTTCCTCTTGCGCAAGACTGCTTATGTATCAGCGAATCCCGTATTTAGCGTGATATCGGAACCCACGTGAACTGCTACCTAGCGCAGAGCAGCAATGCTTTTGTCCCTGCCACTTGGTTAATCTACTCGGCTTAGTTTCGTATTTTCAATCAAACATATTGATTAAAAATAAACATGTCACTATATAGTTATGAAAGTGATGCGAAACGGGAAAACTTGTGAGTTAATTACGAGTTTCGCGCACGACTGCCCCGTTTTGTGCTAATCTTTCAAGATATTTTGCACTTTACTGTTAGCAAAGCGGACGTTATCTTATCAAATCAAAAGTAAACTCAAAATGATCAAGCCGGCTATAACGTGAAGCAACGCGAGTTGGAGTGCTTATCATTGCAAGTGGTCACAAGACACAAAGCGCAGTCCTGCTCTTGCATTAGCCAATAATGATACAATTATTTACCGCAATTCCCGGTTATAACATTATGTCTTTGTCAGACTCAAGCCCAACCTCAGACCCAGTTAGTGCATTTCCGGATGTGTTTACAGGGGAGGGTAAACTAGATCAAAAGCTACACCTAGAGCTCGATGCAACTGTCCCCCCTGTAATCCTCCCAGTCAGGAAGGTGCCCCTGGCAGTACGAGAACCACTCAAGAACGAAATTGATCGGTAAGTGGGGTTAGGAGTCATTCAGTCGGTAGATGTTCCCACAGAATGGGTATCCTCAATAGTTGTTGTCAAGAAGCCTAACGGAAAGATAAGACTCTGCATAGATCCGAAGCCCCTTAACAAAGCGTTAAAGAGGAATAGATACCCTCTACCAGTAATTGATGACTTACTTCCGCAGCTTACTAATGCCAAGGTGTTCAGTGTTGTAGATGCGAAGAACGGATTCTGGCATATACAACTGGATGACGAGAGTAGTTTCCTGACTACATTTGGCACCCCATGGGGAAGGTACAGGTGGACGAGGATGCCGTTCGGTATCGCCCCAGCCCCCGAAGAGTTCCAGAGGAGATTGGAACAAGCACTAGAAGGCCTGGAGGGTGTCAAACCAATCTTCGATGACATCCTTATCTTAGGAAAAGGTGACTCCAAAGAAGAAGCCATCAGAGATCATGATGCCAAGTTGAGATCCCTCCTCGAGCGCTGTCGCCAAAAGAGTATCAAACTCAACAAGGAGAAGCTGAAGCTGCGTTGTGCTGAAGTCAAGTTCATTGGTCACGTGGTATCGGCAGACGGGTTGAAGCCAGACCCCGACAAGTTACAGGGTATTGAAGAAATGCCTACACCAACAAACAAGCAAGATATCAAGAGGTTGCTTGTTATGGCAAATTACCTCCAGAAGTTTGCACCGAATCTCTCAGAAGCAGCTGCACCGATGCGCGAAGTGCTCAGAGAAGAGAACCAGTTCCACTGGGACGAGCAAGTACAAGGACAAAGCTTCAAGAATGTAAAGAAGATTGTTTCACAAGCACCAGTTCTGAAGTTCTTCGACCCACACGAAGAAGTCGAGCTGCAGTGTGATGCCTCAGAGAAAGGGATGGGAGCCTGTCTAATGCAGAAGGGACAGCCCGTCGCATATGCGTCACGTTCTCTGACAGAAACCGAGAAGAACTATGCTCAGATTGACAAAGAAATGCTGTCCATTGTATTTGGAGTGGAGCGCTTCGAGCATTATCTGTATGGACGGCCAATAAAAGTTGAAACGGATCACAAACCTCTTGAAAGCATTTTCAAGAAAAGCATCATTAGTGCCCCCAAGCGCCTACAAAGAATGATGTTGCGACTACAGAAGTTTGACCTGCAAGTCAACTATAAGAGAGGAGCTGAAATGTACCTTGCAGACACCCTAAGTAGAGCCTTCCGAGGGCAGAAGAGGAGTGCTAGTCGAGATGATGTAGGAGATGTGATGCTACTAGAAGAGATGAGAGGTACGACTGAGCGAGAAGTAGAAAGTATTGACATGATACAGTTTCTACCTGTCTCCGAAGCTACCCAAGCATCACTACGACAAGCTACAGAGCAGGACACAGCTATGAGAGAGCTGAAGTCTATAATCCGACAAGGCTGGCCAGAGGTGAAGGATGACGTTCCTGTGAGCATCAGAGATTACTACTCTTTTAGAGATGAGTTGTCACTACAAAACGGCCTGGTCTTCAAAGGAGAGAGGTTAGTGATTCCCAACAGTTCCAGAGTAGAAATGTTGGCTAAGATACATGCCAGTCACATAGGGATCCAGGGATGTCTCCGTAGGGCTAGAGAAGTCCTATACTGGCCTGGAATTAATAAAGAAGTAGAAGAGTATTTTGCCAAATGTGAGATTTGCAACAGTCACTTATCAGAGCAAGGCAAAGAGCCAATCATATGCCATGAAATTCCCAACCGCCCATGGGAGAAAGTAGGCATAGACCTGTTTGAACTGAATGGGAAAGACTTTGTACTAACAGTTGATTACTATTCAGGCTTCTTTGAGGTTGACAGGTTGGAAGGCAAGACTGCGAAAGAAGTGATAAGGAAGATCAAACCACATGTGGCCAGACATGGTATTCCAGACCAGATTATGAGTGACAATGGCCCGCCATTCGACTCGCATGAGTTTAGACAGTTTACAAACAGTTATCGAATTGAACATGTGACCAGCTCCCCAGGCTATGCCCAATCCAATGGAAAAGTAGAGAATGCAATCAATACGGCAAAGAATCTGATGAAAAAAGCCACAGAATCAAACAAAGACCCGTACTTGGCTCTACTGGATTGGCGGAATACACCAAGCGAAACAGTTGGTTATTCGCCAGTTCAAAGATTGTTCAATAGGAGAACCAAGACACTCCTACCAACTTCCAGCAGACTCTTGAAACCATCAGTGCCCAGAGATGTACGCCAGAAGCTCACGCTACAGAAGGCAAGGCAAAGCCTGAATTACAACCGTGGAGCGAAGGAGTTAGAAGAGCTGAAACAAGGAGATGTTGTGCGTCTACAACCTACAAAGACAGTGGGAAGGGCCAAGCAATGGAAGCAAGCAAGAGTTGAAGGAAAACTTGATATTCGATCATATCAGGTACGTACTGAAGACGGACGGGTTTACCGACGAAACAGACGACACCTGCGGAAAACCAGAGAGCAGATGCAGCCACCGCAGCAAGAAGAGATAGAAATGCACTGCCCTTACCCAAGCAGACCTGCTAAACCGGCGATGCCTACGAAACACAAGCAGCAGCAGCAGGAGAAACAACCTTCAGAGAAAGCCCCTGAGAATACTGCCCAGGATGTCCCCGATGTCCCAGCGGAGCAACGCACGCGTTCAGGAAGGGTTGTGAAACCGCCTGTACGTTTTCAATAGTTTTCTTATCCAGGACAGTGACATTTTGTTAGTGCATTTTTTTAAATTTTGAAAGGGGAGATGTAACGATATCCGGTTTGTACAACTTCCGGTGACGTCACACACCACGTGCGTAGACACGCTTGTACGAGTTTCGTAGACTTGTAGTTGTTGTTCTTTGAGGTAAAGACTAAAGTCGTCCCATATGTCTCGGTGTTCTTTCTCCGTTCTTCATCGTTCCTTCAGCTAAGAAACGATACATACACTAAATGAAGACCCAGTTTCTGAAGCTGAGGCTGATATTTACTGTTAAAGGTGATTAAGGGCCATTGTTACTTAGATTACATAGAAATAACAAATTATTAATTACTCCATTCATGTACTTTTGCGCAATTTTTTGGGAAAAACAGACCAAAAACAGAAACCTTCCCCCTATTTCAAGTCCCACACTATCAGTCAAGTTCAGCTACTGCTGATCAAGCAGTATGCCTTGAAGTTTCCAACAATGCACTGAGGTGTCTTTTCAGTCTGGGGATGGTGGCAGCCTGTTGCTGACAACAGTTTTGCTTGTAATTTGCATAAAAATTACAACTTTTTTACATCAGGATTATAAAATTATAATTTATTTACATAAATAAAAAAATCAGTAAAATATAAAATACAAGTGCATAATGTCTTCAGAGTAACAAATCCCCCCTGTTAACATAGTAGTAGATAGGTTGCTTAGCCAGCAATAAAAACATAAATACGCTCTATAGCAAGTTCTCTATAGCTAATTTGGCGTTTCAACAATAATCCAGGAAAACAATGAAAACAAAGTTGCAACTTAGGGAATACTAATCACTAAGTAGTAACCACTTATTTCTAACTACACTCCCCACTAATTCTCTATTGCCTCATTCTCTATTGACTAATTCTCCCCACTCATTCTCTAATTCTCTATTGCCCCTTGAAACTTTAATTACTATGAGATTTAGGGGGTTCAAATAGAGGGTGCTGATTGGTCGAGGTGTCAGTGATCATTTTCTAATAGTTATTAGTATAAATATGAAATTTTATTGATTGTTTAAGCAAGGATTTGATAAGGTGCAAAGGATTGGCAGGCACACAAACAGCATTTGCAGCATTTGGCAGTCATAGATAGCTATGGAAAAAGTCTAACATGACAACTGTTCAAAATCAAATACCAACTTTTTGGTGGTAATTACCATAAAACAAAAGATAATCCGTTGTCACTTGTTGCTGCCCCACGTGTCCCGATCAATCATTGTCTACTTTTTTTAAAGGAATAGAAAGAGGTAAATAAAGGCCTGATTAATGACCAGACTATTTGGGGGGCTGAGTAGATAAAGCAAACGATCTACAAGTGTCTGATTTAACAAGGACAAGATTTGAAATATAGAAATATCATGCTGTGGGGAATAAAAAACTAAAGTGTGCTAAGCCCTGGCTAGACTATGCTAGGTACATTGTAGCGCGTGGAAAATCTTGTAGCAGCGACAAAGAAATGTTTCTCGGATAGTTGACAAAATTGGTCGCACACTACATGGTTTCTGGTAGTGGCCAAGGAGGATTTAAAGCTTCTATTATGCCTTGCACGTGAGCAACTCATCATAAACAAACATTTTATAAACAAACCTCTTACATTTTATAGAGTATATAAACAGATAAAAAATATATCCTAAATTGTAACTACCTGTGGTCTATTGGATTTTAACGGAAAGTAATAGTCATGAAAGCGTTTCATCCACTCAGGTTCTATTCGATGCCCAATTGCAATTTTCTTGTCTAGAGTATTCTTTAAAATCTTGCTTTTCTTAAATTCTCGTATAGCATTATAGTCATGTGCGTTAAAACCCGGTATATTGACCGCTTGAATCCCTAAATCTCTCGCCACTACGCCGATATACGCATCGTCCAAATGAAAGGGGGGACGCTGACTAGTATACCACACTATATCGGGTACCACGTCTGAAGAAATAACATGGAAAGCGCCGCCGCAAAACGGCGGGAAATAGTAGTCTGGAAAATAAGCTTTGCTGATGGCCCACTTACTGCTACAGGGGTCGCGTATTGCTCGATAGCCCTCGTACACATGTCCGCCATAAAAGCGGGCTGGCGAGCCCTGTGAACGAAGCCATGATATAAGTACGGGGAGTCTTATGTACACATCTTCGTCTGTTTTTAGCACGTATTTGCATTTGAGTCTGAGTGTCCATAGATGACTCATAAAGGTTTTGACTACCAGGTTATTGTAAGTATCATTGAAATTACCAATCAATAGATCGTTCTGTTCTTCAGCTTCTCTGATGTTCCTAGAGTCTTGTGAATTGTCGCCGGTTTTGCCCATGGCGAAGAACACTTTCCATTCGAGCTTGTCTTGATTGCTTGCGATATATCCACGCTGTAAATTCGCCAAACCCCATGATCCACGTATCGCCTTTCTATTCTCAGGTTTACGGGGATCTGCGTTCACTACTACAGCGAGATAAAACCATTTGTTTTCAATTCCAACTGGAGAGACCTGTGGATCATTCAAATTGAATTGCACGTATGGGTAGAACTCGTCGTCGCGAATGTGAATCTCGCAGTTTCCTTTTAGGGAGGATAACAACCAGATAAATGCGACGGCGATACACAAAACCAAGAGGGCGCGCTTCACATTGAAAGGGCGACATAAGATATACCACCGTATCACTCTTTCAAATCGAGAAATTCTCTGTAGTCCAGAAGTAATATGTTTCGCGAGACACATTTAGTATGATAGAGGCTAATATCCGTATTAGCCACTCAAGGTTTTCGTTAAAGTCCGCTTATGACCAGATTTAGACCTGTATTTTCAAGCTTCTATTAACTTCGAGTCCTTCCTACATCTTCAATGTATACTTCAAGTGCATAATCTATTTAATTAGTGAATTTGGGCGTGTGAATTATGGCATTTAAAACATCGTTTTTACGTCCGCCATTGTTTGGGTGTGATCTCTCTTGAGCCCGCGAAAAGGATGCGGTTTCTCACCTCCTACGTCACATACTCAATACGCGAGCTCAGACGCCGCTTCTAGTTGAAAATACTCAAGAATTTCTTTTATCTCGACACTTTCCGAACTAAAGTCTTATGGCTTAGTTAACGAGGCAGCGCAGTATTTCAGAAAGCGAAGAGTTATCCGTCAGCTCTAGTTTTGACTCAGAGTCGGAGCTTCTTGAATCACAACCCGAGCTTTTGGATAATGAATTTCATGGCTACGACGAAAGTCTCGATCCCGTCCCAAACGGGGAAGAGGCTGCTGAATACGAGCAGCAACTCCACGAGGAGAATGAGCAAGAAGAGGAGCTTCTCCGAAGATTTTCAAGGGAGCAAGATATTTCCACATGGTAGGTATTTTTATATTGTTGTTTTGATGTTTCGTAACGACCAACTGCTCATGGTGATCCAATTTTACCAGGTTCAAGTGCTCGAACTGTTCGCTCAAGTTATTAGTCACAAAGCAAGAATGCCGATGCTGCACAGAGTTTGCAACATGCAGCGAAAAATTACAAGAAGTTGGTTTGGAGGGATGCATTGTTGACCATCCAGGATTCAGTGTGAATTGCCTCAACGAGTGGGTACTACGGACAGCAGCTGTTGGACTAAAAACAAGGAAGAAAAAATCCTATACTTCTGTCAAATCTGCAAAAAATGCATCCGAATCTGAGTAAGTTTCTAAAGATAAAAGATCTATGTAAATATATGCTCCCACTAGCTAACAAAAAAAAGGAGGGGAGAGGGTTTTAATTTAGGACAATGAAAAAAGCAATGTCTTAAATCTGATCAAAAGTCAAACATATTATATTATTTCAGTATTGAAGTCCTAAAACCAAGAAGCTTTTAATGCTGATTAAGCTTATAATTTGAAAGCAAAGCATACAGTATATTTATTAATGCATCTTGACCTCTTTGAATTCACTCCACAATCCCACACTCATTTCCTTTTGTCAAAACTCCAATGCTCCCATTCCAATAACTCATTTTCAGGATATTATTATTATTTCTTTAGATTTCTGAGGTCTGTGGCCTACAGACAATACGTGCGCCTGGTATATGAGTGTGTCGGGTGGTCAAAGAGGGCATCTCTCCCAAGTTGTGTCTACAACAAAATACGGGAAGCATTCCCTAGCGAAACATTTCATGGATTTGAAGAGGATAAGGAGGATGCAAACTCTGAAGACATGGAGTTTGAATAGGATTTTTCTTCCTTGTTTTTATTCCAACAGCTTCTGTGCATAGTAACCACCCGTTGTGACAATCTACACTGAGCCCTGGATGGTCAACAATACATCTCTATAAACCCACATTCTCAATTTGTTTTGCTGTTTTTGCAAGCTCTATGCAGCATTGGTATTCTTCCTTCATGACTAATCTCTTAAGTGAACAAAGCAAGCACTTGCACCTGGTGGAATTGAGCAGTGAAACATCGTATTTATTTCTCATTAATCAGTTTCCATGTTAGCCAAATTGCTCTGAATTGACAATTGTATGTACATATTTTCAGCTCATTCCATTATGCTGACATAAAAACAGAAATCTTAGATCATTTGTTTATAAATAATGACCCCTCACTGCCCTAATCAACTACATGGAACACATTGGCTCTGGGAGGTATGGTCGTAGCATCTATGGGTGTGTCTTCTGCTAGGGCGGGTGGGTCTATGGGGTGAGATCCTTGTGAAGTAATGGTATTGATTAGCGCATCTCCAAGTGGGGCCGGTGGGTCTACCGGGTGGGATTCTTGGAGGTGCAAGTTATCAGTTGACATGTCTCCAACTGGGGCAGGTTGATCTATGGGGAGGGTTTCTAAGGGGGGGGGGGCATGGTTTCAGTTGGTGTGTCTTCAGCTGAGGCGGGTAGGTCCAAGGTAGAGACCGTGGAAGATGTTGTGGCAGATTCATGAGCTCGCACCTAGAAAATAATTAAGGATTGAGTTCAGAAAGCCATCAAAAGAACATACAGTCAGATAGTCAATGTAACACGTGAGAGCGAAAATATGTTTTCTTAAGGATTTCAGGATTTTGAATTAAAATACTTCCTGCTTTTAAAGAACTTCCTGCTTTTAAAAAACCTTTTTTAATTGACTAGAGAATTTATTATCTAAAAAGAAAAAAATATAAGAAAAAAAAACAAATATTATTACCATTCCACTGTCACCTGCTGTTGCTAAGAGCTCCTTAATTTCCTGTAATTGGGATATTAAACAGATTATGTAGTGAAAAATTCCGCTTTCTCCAACAGTAATCACGTAATAATAGAAAGATAGAGTGGTTTTCAAAATCCCGTTAAACAAAATTTTTTAATGTAATAGTCAAGCCAGAACAAAAGAGAACAAAGACATTGCAGTGTATTAGTAGTAAATAAACTAAATAGAACTTCACAGGATTTTGAAAACCACTCTAAGACTGCGAGCTAGCCTACAAGTTAAGTACTTACTTGAATTTTAGAAAGGAAATGTTGGGGATTAGCAATAATATATGCGTGAAATCATTGTAAACATGAGTACAGGGAGAGTTGTAATAAGAAGTGAATGTAACTATTTGATAAATATCCGTTAAATGCAAAAGAACTGTACCTAAGAAATTATTTAGGCCGGGGAAAGGAATTTCCATGGCAGTTATTGGTGAAAAGGAAAAATAGCATGTAGAGATATTTATAAAACTCACCTTTGCTCTTTGACACAATTCCCGGTTGTTGAGTATGTAGGAAGGTGTTAATGAACCTTTATTTAGCATATAATCAACGAGCCTGTTCATACAACTGGAGAACACTCTGGCCGGCTGAGTAACCGCGCTTCCGCACAGGGTACCCAACGTGTGTACACAACATATATAACATTTCCCCCTCTTCTAAGGAAGCTGTGGGGTCGGGGGTAGCCTAACTAACGACGTAACGTGTCCGATTATAAGTTCAGCCTGTCTGGCGCTATGCCCTTGTTCGCGCGTGACGATCTCCTAGGCATGTCCGGCTCTCCCGCATCCTCGGGAACTTCCTCACTGATCGTCGGTGGATTTTGCTGTCTTGTTGTTTGAGGGGGATTTAATGTTTCTGTAGCGTCGCCATCTTCCTCTGTGCAGCTGAGTGGCTCAGCTGCTGGCGTGGTCATCGGAAGTAACTGGTGATCTCGGTGAGACATGCTATCTTGATAAGGAGGTGCAGTTCTTTCGCAGAGCTGGTCTGCATGACGTCGAACGTGTTGTTGGGGGAACTTGTCTGGCTGTACTTCGTACATCACATTCCCGATCTTTGTTGTTACGCACCTTGGAGACCACTTCCCCCCAGAGACGCTGAAGTCTCGATACCATACCTTGTGGCCAATGGTAAAGCATCGTGACGGTTGTGATAGTGCAGGTGCCGTCTTAGGAGATGCTGGTCTGTATGGCGACAACAAATCTAAACGTGTGCGCAGGTTTCTTCCCAACATAAGTTTGGCCGGTGTTTGCTGGGTAGTTGCATTAGAGGTGTTGCGCTGTTTCAAGAGGAAGTCTGCAATGATCTGCGATGGAGGACCCTGCCCGGCTTCGTATGCCAACTTGAAGGTTTGGACGAATCTTTCAGCCTGGCCGTTGCTCTTTGGGTGGTACGGTGCTGTAGTGGTGTGTTTAACGCCATTCTGCTTCATGAATTTGTCGAAAGCTTCTGAAGTGAATTGTGAGCCATTGTCACTGACTACGTGAATGGGTAGCCCGAAACGAGCAAAAAGATCATGAAGAACCTTGATGGTTGCCGGAGCTGTAGTCGTGCGCATGGGAACTATTTCCAGCCATTTGGAGTAAGCGTCGACAACAACTAGAAAATGTATCCCATCCACGGGTCCGGCGAAGTCAATGTGTATCCTCTCCCATGGTGCTTGTGGGTAGGCCCATGGGTGGTACTGCGACGGGGGTGCATTCCGTGTGGTGTTGCACGGTCCACAACTCTTTGCCAGGTCCTCAATGTCTTTATCTATTCCTGGCCACCATATGTGGCCACGGGCAAGCTCCTTCATCTTGACAATTCCTAAATGACTCTCGTGCAGCTCGTCTAGAGTGCGTGCTCTCAGTGCGCTCGGAATGACAACGCGATGGCCTCGCATGACACATCCCTCGTGAAGAAAGAGTTCAAGTGCACACGTCAGGAACGGTTTCATATTGTTGCTCGGGGTCGTGCGAGGGAATCCGTTCAGCACATAATCGTGTACTTCGTGGAGCAAGGGGTCAGCTGCCGTGTGCTCTCTTATGTCATCTGCTGTGACGGGAAGACGATCCATCTGTTCCACTTGGTATAAATCGGCGAGGTCAAAATACCCATCCTTGGGAGCCTTGTGTTGGGGGAGGCGAGAAAGAGCATCTGCGTTGGAGTGGTCATTAGATGACCTGTATTGGATATCATACGAGTATGCCGATAACTTGGTGGCCCATCGTTGCATGCGCATGGCTGCTATGGGAGGGATTCCTCTCTTGGGGCCCAGTATGGCCATGAGCGGCTGGTGGTCCGTTCTGAGGGTGAAGTTGCGTCCGTAGAGATAGATATGGAATCTGGTAACGCCAAAGACTATGGAGAGGGCTTCTTTGTCGATCTGTGCGTAGTTCTTCTCGCTGCTGTTCATTGTCCGCGAGGCAAACGCGATGGGACGCTCTGTCCCATCGGGGATTTGGTGCGACAGAACAGCACCCAGGCCGTATGCCGACGCATCACAGTCGAGTATGATTGGGAGATCTGGGTTATAGGGCACTAGCACGTTGTCAACTGTGATCATTGATTTGACATTGGTGAACGCTTTCTGGCATTCGGCACTCCAGTACCACTTGGTGTCCTTCTTCAGCAGTTGATGAAGAGGTTGTAAGACCTGTGATAGGTTGGGTAGGAATTTCTGGTAGTAGTTTACCAGGCCTAAGAACGCACGGAGCTGGGTTACATCATGAGGTGATGGTGCCGTCTTGATGGCTTCTACCTTGTCACTCGTGGGGTGGATTCCGTCTTTGTCGATGACGTGACCGAGGTATTTTAGCGATGGCTGCATGAATTCGCACTTCTCTCGTTGTGCTGTGAGACCGTTGGCGTGTAAGCGTCGCAAAACTTCTTCCAGGTTTGTAAGGTGTTCTTCGCTGTCTCTTCCTGTCACCAGAATGTCGTCTTGGTAACACAGTACTTGTGGAAGGTCCTTGAAAATTCTGTCCATCTGTCGCTGGAAAATCGCCGCTGAGGACGCTACGCCAAATGGAAGTCGGTTGTAGGCGTACAATCCTTTGTGAGTGGTCAGGGTTGTGAACTGTTTAGCAGAGTCGTCGAGTGGTATCTGGGAGTATGCTTTGGTAAGGTCTAACTTAGAAAAGAAAGACCCACCGTTCATTTTTTCTTGCAGATCATCTAGGGTTGGAAGGGGATAGGAATCGGCCACTAACTCAGGGTTTAACGTAACCTTGAAATCCCCGCACAGGCGTATACCACCAGATTTCTTTACCACCGGGACAACAGGTGTTGCCCATTCGCTATTGGGGATAGGAGAGATTATCCCCTGTTTTTCTAAGTTCTCTAGTTCTGTTTCCACCTGGTGCCGGATGGCAAAAGGAACTGTGCGGTGCTTTTGGTGTATTGGAGTTGCCCCATCACGGACGTGTAGCTGCGCAGCATATCCCTTGAGACAGCCTAGTTCGTCGCTGAAAACATCTTGATACTTCTCTGTGAGGTCTGACAGTGCAGTGTTCTTGCCTTGAACCAACTTGATTGATGGCCAATCAAGTTTGAATAGGCGCAGCCAAGAGCGACCAAAGAGTGCAACTCTAGGTCCATCCACGACATACATCTTTGCCTCACAGCATTGGTCGTTATAACTAATGTTCGCGTTGACCACACCCATAGGGACTATTATCTCATTACCATACGTGCGAAGCTTTACTTTAGCGGGTTTGAGCTCTAGGTGTTTGCATGTACTCTCGTAAACATTGCGCGGGATGATTGACACTGACGAACCCGTGTCCAGTTCCATGCTAACCGGGGACCCTTCAATGTTGACTTGTACTAGAATAGGGGGACTGGTTGTATCACATTTGAAAATGTGTAAGCACTGGATCTCATCTTCCTCCCCCTCTGAGATTTCCTGCTCTACGCAGTGGGTGGGTTTGGTCTTGCTCGGGGTGCTCTTTTTGCGATTGATACTGGACATGCAGATATCAGAAATATGTCCGCGCTTGTTGCATATGCGGCAAATGGCATTGTAGAACTTACAGTCCCTGCGCGCGTGTGTTTTTGCCACAGCTCATACATTTCTGTGGGGTTTGCTCCATTTTGAAAACGCGGGACTGATGTGGCCGGGCAGATTCGGGGGTCTGGGCTCCAGTCTCAGGGATTGTGTGTGCTTGGTGGAATGCATTGGCACCTTTCTCTGCCTGTTCCATTGCTTTGGCGATGGTGACTGCTTTTTCTAGGGTTAAATCGCGCTCGCACAGCAATTTCTTAGAAATAGATTCATTTGCTAAACCACAAACAAATCGATCGCGGAGGGCCTGGGGAAGAAATTCCCCAAAATTACAATGTTCAGTCATTTGTTTCAATGAGGCCACAAATGCGTTGATATCTTCGCCAAGCGCTTGATTCCTTTGGTGGAATTTGTAACGCTCTGCAATTTCGAGCGGGGGTGGTGATAAATGACCCTCAAGTATTTCTATGATCTCTTGGTATGTTTTGTCCTTGGGTTTTCTGGGTGAGGTCAGACCTCGTAACAGATTGTAGGTTTTGGGACCGATTAAACTAAGTAGCGAGGCTGTCTTTTTGTCTTCATTTATGTTGTTAGCATCAAAGAATAGCTCTAACCGTTCAACGTAACAAGTGAATGTTTCTGTGGCTTCGTCAAACGGCTGCATGTTGCCTATCGTATGACTGGCAGCCATCTTGAATTCCGTAAGATTTGATCGAGGAGTAAATGCAGGAATTGCAGTGTTTACTTACGGTCCTTTGGTCGTTGAGTCCTTCACCAGCTCGTCGCCAGTTGTTGAGTATGTAGGAAGGTGTTAATGAACCTTTATTTAGCATATAATCAACGAGCCTGTTCATACAACTGGAGAACACTCTGGCCGGCTGAGTAACCGCGCTTCCGCACAGGGTACCCAACGTGTGTACACAACATATATAACACCGGTCATCATCACATCAAGGAGGTGTTGACATACAATAACCAGACTACTCTGTATGACATAAATATCTGGTTATTACATGTCAACAGAGGTCAAAAGCCTTTGTTAATTCTCGAACAAAAGGTAAAACAAAACCTTTGAAAGTCTGAAAGATAACACCTTCCTTTGACTAAATACAATAAGCTAAAAAGGAGCGACATTATTTCCACAGGTCTTCTTTTATTATTATAGTTTCTCAAATTGATACTTTTTGTGTTTGATATGTGTATTATTTTTAGCTTACTTGAAGGGTGCTAATTTGGCGGGATTGTTTTGGCGCGTTAAGAACAGTGTTCTCAAATACTGGAACATCCTTCGTGTATCTCCTCCTTAGAGTTAATCGATTAACTCCAATATAAGGCCTTCCTTATTTTCGGAGTTTATGATATTTCTTTAAATACCTTGTATCCCAGAAGAGTCCTTGCTTTAGTTTCCAATTTCAACTGGGAGCTTGGCAAGCCTTAATGCAAACATTTTTTTATTCCCTATTGTAAATAGATGTGTAAATATGTATTGATTTCATACTTGAAAGAAATACAAAAAAAATAAAAATAAAAATAGATTACCTCTCAACATGTTTTTACATTAAATATTACAGTACTAGAAAGTATTACAACATGATGGTTTACACATACATGTCAGTCTCATGTTATTGACAGCCTGGTGTCTCATCTTTTACTGAAAACTACTTTTCCATGCTTAACAACATGTTGGATGATGTCGTCATGGCCACCAATTTGATAAATTAAGTGTTCCCATCTGAAACAATAGAAGGGAGTTATTACAACACCAATTTTAATACGTGATGGACTGTTAATTGTTTTAGGAGACAGCATGTTTTGTGTTGGTTATTCAAAGTGGTTGCTGGTTATTTGTATCTTTTTCTCATGAAATAATATTTTTATGTTGTAAGAAAGTTTTGACTTATGAGTGATATTTGTTTTAGAATTAAGCTCCTTCCTCTAAAATACCAAATGGTCTCTAAATTGACAAAGGTCACAGTGTTTTATTTTATCTTTTGAAGTGCATTATACACCTATTTCAAATAAGTTTGCACTTGATAATCCATGTGTCATAACCCGCGGTGATTCATAGATAGCGCCATAAACGGCTGAATCCTGAAAGCTATGTGAATGTCAATAAAGAATGTAAACAAGACTTCCACAGCTTTTGAATCCTGGGTTGTATTTTATTTACACTTATTTGCTTATTTACTTGATACCCATGAAGCACTACGGGTTAAGATACACAGATTCAACAGAATGAGTGCAACCTTATTTGAAATAGGTGTATACACAGCAATGTCTCATACTCACAATGTTTCATGATTAACAAGAGTTCAACCTATGCTTTCTGTAAAGTTGAAAACAGAAAAGGAAAGTTTGGGAAGCTAATCACCTTCCAGCTAGAATGCTACATCATTATAGAAGCAGCCACAGTATTACTCCTTGTTTTACATAGGAACACAGCTTAAATTAATATTTTTGTATTTTAAAAAGTGAAGAAGCTAAGAGAAAACCCTCATTGTAAAGAGATTTACCTAGGGCTCACTTCCAATTGGAACTCAGACATTAGAGGCACAGGCACTTCACCTGATGGATAGTTCCCGTTTACCTTTCTGCGTTGATGACAACCATATCTGCAAACTTGCCAACTTCTAGTGAGCCATGAGTGTCAGCCCTTCCCAAAGAAGCAGCAGCATTAATGGTAGCACCGGCGAGTGCTTCAGTCATGGACATACGCAAGATGCAGCAAGCAAGGTGCATTGTCAATGGCTGCAAAACAATAAATAATACATCCTAGAGGAATAAACTTCTTGTATTGTAGAGAATTGCAAGGCTACACATAAAAAAGGATCCTAGTGTAAATTATTACGTCTCACTGTTGAAAAATAAGCAATGCAAAGCATACTGGGAAGGGTGACGAGTTGTCAGCCCAAATTTTTTTTATCATTCATCTACTTACCATAGAAAGACAGTATGCATTTGGATTGAAATCTGTACCAAGAGCTATAGCCACCCCTAAAAACATAATTAGGTGATTATGATTTCTGGATAAAAAAAATTGACAAAAAAACATATCCCACCTACTTAAGCATACTCTTCTAAGCAAGAAAAATGAAACTCATTTTTGATATACCTGCATCAATCATTGCCCTTGCTGGTGGTGGTTTTAATCGTAGAATATATGCTGTAGTAGGTAGCAGTACCCCAATCACTGAAGACTTTGACATTGCCTTGATTCCTTCCTCACTTATCTCTTCAAGATGACTGATGGCTCGTGCTCCTAATTCAGCCCCAAGCTTAAATGACATTTAAGTAGAAATCTATGGAGAAATCTTTTTTTACAGAGTGAGTAAAACAAATAATAATTTATAATGTAATTTACTGTTGGTGGGACTACAAACACTGATCATTATGTTGTGGTTTGAAATGCTTCTTGGTTTGAAATTGTTAAAACCAGTTTGAAAAAAATTCAAACCATGCCACATTTGTTGTGGTTTGAAATGCTTCTTGGTTTGAATTTTTTTTAAACTGGTTTTAACAATTTCAAACCAAGAAGCATTTCAAACCACAACAATTATACCAAGATTACAGTATATTGAGAATCACTATGTGAAAATTCCAATGAAGTCAGTATACCTATAATTTTTTTCCAAACCAGAAACTAAATCAACTGATTCACAGTACCTCTGCTCCCTTGATGGGGTGAAGCTCATCTCCATGGAAATTGATTGCAAGGCCTGCATCTTTCCCTGCCTGTAGAATCACTCTTGTTTCTTCAACCTCAAACACACCTTTCTCACAGAACACATCAATATTCTCCACATCTAACTCTCCAGCTTTAATTGCTTTCACCAGAGTTGGTATCTGTTCATTGATGATGTTATCTGCTGCTTGTTTAGCAGTGCTGCCTCTAGAAGAAGAACAAAAAAAAAATGTTACTTTAGAATAGACAATGGTTCTGCCTTTATTCAAAATCAAGGGTGTCTATCCTTTACCCTTGCACTGAGGTTCTTTATCTACTCCTTATACCTTGGTATGGCATGTGCACCACAAAAAGTGCTGGAAATCTCTATAGGCAGTTCTTTTTTTGCTCTTTCAATCACTCTTAACATTTTCATTTCATTCTCTGTGTTCAATCCATATCCACTCTTGGCTTCAACAAGGGTTGTGCCACACTGGAGCATGCGATTAAGCCGCTGCTTAAGGGGCTCATAAAGCTCATCTTCAGTTGCCTTGTGAACATGTTCAACAGTAAAGTTGATTCCCCCTCCAGCTTTGTGAACATCCATATATGAGGCCCCAGCGAGCTGAAGAGGGACAGAGAAGAGAAATCAGAGAAATGAAATTAGAAGTCATGCTTTAGAGGTAAAGCTCCTTAACAGTATTTCATACCTTCATGGCAAACTCATGAACCCTGTCCCCCACCCATACTGGGTGGGTGTGCCCATCAATCAGCCCTACACAAAAAGAAGTTAAAGAAGGTCAGACACAAAGCCAGGGGTGAAGGCAGGGGGTAAGTAAACCTTCCTTTGCCATATATCTTTTGTGTATAATTCTGTTGGATATGTTTTGTATTTTGTGATGAAGCAACGATGGTGGGAGGGGAGTTGAGGGGTAGTTAGGGGATAAGAGAGGTAGGTGCACCCCAAGTGATGTGCAGTTAAAACCGTTTGACTGGTTAGCTACCTACCTGGTAACACACACATCCCGGTAGCGTCGACCTCCGAGGCAAAGCTGCACTCGTTGTATTGCGGTTCAACGTCATCGTCATAACCAATACACTCGATTTTCCCGAACTCATCTGCTACAACTGATATTCCACGGTTGACACTCCCCTCCAAAATAGCAATATTTTTCAGCGCTTCCCCTTTCAAGATACGTTCTCCATTTTTACAGACAAGTACTACCTGTCTCGCATGCCTAATAATTAAGTTTTTCATGAGTGCAAAGGATTTTCATTGAAGTAAAATTGGACAGAAAAAGAAAACTCTCGGTCCACTACTCTCTGATGCGATTCCAACACGTGTTTGTGTGCCCGTATTTATGTGGGCAGCGGCAGATGCCATAAGTGCATGTGCTGTGCCAATTGGTTTTGTATTGTTATGGCAACAGGAAGCCTCGACACCATTCGATATCAACATGGCAGCCATATTGTAGTTTTAAAAATAAGCGCAAAAACTACTTTTCTATCGGCAAAAAAAGTTATTTCAGAAAGGGTTAAAGCCCCTCTAAAAAGTTAATAAGTAATAGTTCTATAGGAGAAGAATCGTTTGAAAACAGCACAGACTTCACGATGTCCCGATCGCCTTCGCAAGTCTCCAACAAACAGATCGTAAAATCGAGTAAGTTTTTACATCATTTCTTTAAAATTGTAGAAATGTGATGAAGAATACTTCTTATCAGTGAAGCCTCGGATTACATGAAATCAACAGTATTAATATAGAGGGCATCTGATGGTGTTTGTTTATTTTAGTATACACCTATTTCACAAAAGGTTGTCAGTGCAAAAGGCGAATGGTAAATGGCTTATGGGTACTAATTATTCGTAAAATTAAGGGGTTCAATTAAGCCCTGCAATGTCAGAGCCGAGCATTGGTAACCTTTAAAGGTTAGTTGTTTTGATCTATCCATATTCTTCGAGACGCATGATTACTTATAGCGATAGAACTGCCATTTGCCAATCTCCATTTGCCATTTGCACTGACAACCTTTATTGAAATAGTAATAGATGGAATTATCTATATGTGCCATCCCTGTGTGAGTAATTCAAAGGATCAGGTGCAGACGAGTTTTAGCTAACTTATAGTTTTTGCCAAAGATGACTTGAGACAAAAAGGTCTGTGCAATTTGTATTTTAGGAGAACAGTCAGCATCTCGGCAGTCTGGGAAAGTAACCTTCCCCTCAGTCAGATCAGGCTCTAGCAAACCTGTATCTGCACTATCAAGTAAGTGAACTTCAGTCAGGTGATAGCAGTGATCCAAATAATTTGATATGCTATGCTAGTAAACATGTCCTGCAGATCCATAAATATACCTGGCATCTTGCAAGGAGATGAAGGTCTACCTGCTAAGTTTCGTAGAGAGCATGGTGATTTGGGATAATGTTTGGAGTTGATTGTGTCATCCTAGGATAAAAAAATGATCCCTCACCCATTTATTAGCATCTGGCAGAGAGATCTCTACCTCCTGAATAGAGTGGTTTTCAAAATCCGGTGCAAGAAAATGTAGTTGTAAAAATGTAATAGTCAAGCCGGAACAAAAGAGAACAAAGTCATTACAGTGTATTAGTACTAAATAAACTTTTCATTGGTTTTTGAAAACCACTCTAACCTAAGTATATGTACTAAAGGGATCTGATATTCTAGAATTTATGCAGTATTCCAATTTCTTCCTCCTTCTTTGCATCTCTTGCATTTGAATTCTATTTTCATCTTGTGAGAAGTATAAATTATACTTATAAAAAGAAGGGCATTGGATGGGGTTAAAAAATCAAGTATTCTTGGAAGCATCACTAGGGGGACAAGAATGCTACACAGTTCTGAAAAAGAATACTGGATTTTACTATAGCGTTCCTTTCTCCCAGAGGAACTACAGTGAAATGTATAGAAAATTACCTCAATTTTATGATAGTGGACTCAACAATATTCTAGATTTTACTATACAAATCTGTTCTCCCGAGCGTAATTTGGACATCCAAATAAACAATATTACTGATTCTCTCTATCAACAAAGAGCAAAAAGCTCAAGACACCACAAACGTACAGTAGAGTTAATCAATTTTTTGATTTGACAGATCTTGTTAAATACAGTCTTACGTACAGATAGAAACTGTGCAGTCTTACACAGAGTACAGTTACAATATTATTATTTTGTAAAAGTTGATAATTAACCCGACCTCGCTACAACCATATTTTCAAAGGGTTTTTCTTTATATTGTAAAATCGAGGACGTCTTTGTAACGATACCTTGATTTTACGATGCATTTTCTTTCTCCCAAGGTAAATCGTAAAATCCAGGCTACACTGATCAAAGTTTAAAAACATTATGTACAAGTGGTTAAATATTTTTTTTTCATTTCTGCAGTAGTGGCATCAGACCATGATCCAAAGCACAATCCTTTCACCATTCCATCAGACAATGATATTTTTACTTTACGGGACAAGGAAAGACAATGGAAACAGCAGGTAAATATTTATCCTTTTCCATGCAGGAGGTTACACTTGGTGAATTATTACCTGTGTATTTCCTTCGATAGGAACGTGTCAAGCAAAGAAATCTAAAAGTTCATGAAAAATCAACATATACATCTAGAGTGAATGCCAAGACAGCAGCTATGAGACGCATTGGTGAAGCCAGTGATGATGAAGATATTGATGAGGAAAAGAAAGATAAAGATGGGGCAATTGCAGTGAAAGATGATCCAGGGTTTACTCTGGCAATAACCAGAGGTGTGGATATTATTAACCTGACTTTTGTAATATGTTTCTTCAATAAAAAATGGCTTTTTATTCTTACATATTTTTTTATATGTAGATCGTCATGTTGAAAAAGAGAACTTAGCTGATTTTATTGCAAAGAAAAGAGAAATGTTTCTTGTTCAGGTGAGTTTGTGATGTTTTATTTGAAGAGAAATATTCATATAATAAGAATCAAATATATAGAACACAAAACGTTTTTGTAAATTAATATATCCTTCTTTTACTAGTATTCCCTTGGTGTGAAAAGAGATGAAATGAGAAAGTTGGAAGAGATAGCACAGGCTGAGGAGAAGAAACTTGAACTTGCAGAGCAATATTTAGAAGAAGATGCGGCCATGTTTGATGAATTCTTAAAGGAGAATGACAAGAATTCAGTTGAAGCAATTAAAGTGTAAGTTATATTAGATGTAAACCACTTTTTTGGAGACTTCAGTCTGTGGGCTGTGTCATACTATACCCCCTGATATTTTTCCCTTCTGAAGCTTTTATTACAAGTAGTTCTGTATTATCCAATCTTTAACAATTTTTTTTAGTTTTAAGTATTTAGTTTAGTTTATTATTTTATGCAGTACATTAGTAGTATACAAGAACAGGACCCGTCACCTTGGGATGATAATTAATGTACCTTGCGGTGGAGCTTTTTTTCCAAAAAAAAAATATATTTTTAGATTCACTTTTTGCAGGAGCCTGTAAGTCATATTTATTGTTACAAGCAATACACAAAGAACACAATAATTATTTGGGATCTTTGTAATCACTGTAAGTATTTATACAACATTCTTCAACAGCTTAGTTCATAATTTTCAAAAAATAAATATCTCTTGAAATCAAATTCAACATACAGTTTACCTTCGATTTCAAATTCATCAACATACAGTTCAGCTTCAATGTCTAGATGTGGAACATGTTTCATGTGTTTGCTCTTCTTTCTTAACTCAGGAGAACAAATTATGATTGACACATTTCAAAAGTCCCAGAACCGAGTTCTTGAGCAATCCCTAGACAACATGACACCTTTTTCATAATTCTCATGCAGTTGAAGAAATTTTAGTTCCATAGCAAAGCAATCTTTTCCTTTGTCAAAGGGAAAACACCGATTGGTTTCTCGTCATCATATGTCTTTGCTAAACTTTCTCAACGGAAGCAACTCAATCAAGATCACCATTTGTATTATTTGACACATCTCAGATCGCCAAAAATAAAGTACTTGAATAAGCTTCCCGAACAATGTTCTATTGTATTCCAGGCTTAAATTTTTTTTTTCGGCAACACGATTTTGATTCCATTGATCTTCCCCATCATCAGACAAACATCGTTTGTTTTTTTACACTAATGACCGCCTTCAGAAGAGCCTCATGTCCTTATCTCCAGTTAGCAAGTTTTCATTATACTTCTCAGGGTTTTAGAAATGTTTTTTCCCGTGTTTTCGATTATAATGGCGCCTGAAAGAATTCTCATTCAAAACCTTGTGCAGAAAACCTTGCCCGACAGACGTAAGGCTTATAATAGTGAAGATATTGCTCATTTTAAGGGTATTTAGCATTTTGTTAGCCTGTTACCTTTGTCTATGTGCCTCTCGGGACATACTGTAAGGTCTCCACAGAATAGTTCTCCACTTCTCCCTGTTGCTCACTGCATTTAATTTTCGCACATCCTTATTTCCGTGACACTTAATTTTCGTGTCACTTTATTTTCCTGAATCTTTTAAAATCATGAAATTCGCGAAATTAAAGTGACACGAAAATTAAGTGTAATAAGTAACTCTTGAGTGGTAACATGATCCCTCCAATTGACATAGCATTTTGACCTGCTTCTTTTATTATAGAGCTGAAGCTGAAACTAAGCTCAAGTTGGAAAAAGTAGCAGAAATCAAGAAAATTAATGGTCAGATGATGGCAATCAAAAGGTGAGTCGTTGCTTCAAACCCAACCTTTTTGTCCTAGGTACTTTATGGATGGTTGTTGACACAAGATTTTGTCAGCAACCTCAAAGCCAAGTTCTTATGGAATGGTATTAGTTTTGACGCTGGGAGATGGTAAAGAAAAATGCTGAGATTTAGTGACATTTTGAGAGAAAAAATGTTTGATGTTTGAATATTTAAGAATAATTACTCTATTGTCTTTTGCTTATTGCACTGTATGCAAATGCACAATGTGTGTTTGTACTGATGTATGTACTATTTCTAACACCAATATTCTGAATTTGATTTGTTGTAGTGAAATCTCTAAGAATGAGGATCTTCTCAAAGAATATCTACTGTACAAACAATTTCTCGATTCTCTGACACCTCAGGAATGGAGGGAAAGTAAACGGAAGGCCAGAGAAGAGAAAAGGGTGAGATAATCAAGCTTGAGAGTTAGAGGACATATTCTAAAATCATCTAACTAACTGTATTGCATTTTCAGCAAGCAAAACAAAAAGAAAAAGCTTCTGCACCCAAAAAAAGAGGTACATTTAAGAATAATTTTGATGTTATAGGGTTAAATGCATGTGAAGATTATGTTTAAGGTGCATTCTATGTCAACCTATACATTAATAAATAAACATTTTTTTCAGCGTCTGTTGTAATGCCTGATAGAACTTCAAGTAGAACCAGTAGAAAGGATAGCAGCCGAGCAAGTATAGTACAGGTATTTGATCCACGATGGCGCCCAATTCATTGTGGACTCTAGATCTGACAACCAGACACTTTTGGTTTTGGTATTTAATAATAAGGCAAAGATTAGTTATTAATGTTGACTTTCCTAAAACATGCACTGTTGTTAGATCTAGGTCCCTGGTGGCATGTATGTATAACATTTAGAAGGAAACCCTGAAACTATTCTATCCTTGGCAAGAGATAATAACTAATCGTTATTCAATATCGATTTTAGAAGTCGGGGAGCCCACCTCAAGGATCTAAAAGGTAAAAAGCTTTAAATGCATTCAATGACTTTAAGGAGCAGGAAAAGATGGAATAATTGAAGATTGATTCCGATTGATTTATTTTCTCACAGATACAATTATAGCTGTTGTTAAACCATTGTATCGCATCACAGATTAGAATCTCTTACATACCTTAAGTTATCAATAGATAAATACATAAATTTATACATACATAAATTTTGTCAATACAAAAATATCGAAAACTATAGAAGTTATATGTAGGCTTCGTCACTTTATAAGTCAGCAAGTCCTGGAAACAGTATAACTGCCTGGTTTATCCTTACCTTCACTATGCTATTATTTGGGCAAATAACTACTAAACTCGGATCGACAAAATATTTAAACTGCAAAGAAACTTGCTTGAATAATGACCTTTTCAGATTACCTCATTCCATCAAAACCACTTTCCAAATAATTAAATCTTTTAAACGAAATAAATGACTTTCTTTTTGGCTGCTTCACGTACAAGCTTACAACTAAAAATCTACCAAAGTACTTTGATAACTTCTATGTATATGTACATACTATTCATCATAATAATACAAGGGGACGCGAAAAATTACGCCAACCTCTCAGTAGATCAAATTATGGCAAATTATCCACTAGGAATAAAGTATCCACAATTTGGAATACTATTCCTGATTCATTAAAATGTTGTAATTCCTTTAGACTATTTAAAAAGCAATACAAAAATTACATTTTAGAGTGTAACAATTTTTAGATTTTTCTCCAAATAATCAATCTGTTGTATATATTATATGTTTTTTTTCTTTTTTTTTTTCCTTTCTGCTTGATTGGCATTGCTGTGATACAAGATAACTTAAACTTATTTGTGATGAAATTATACGCTTGTAGATGTAGCTAATTTGATACCTTTAATGAAACTATATAAATATGATCCTTTTAGAAAGGTGGACTACTTGTAAAAGCCTGATAGGGTTTGTTTAGTCCTCCTACCAATTGTAATAAGAATATATGTACATGACAACAATCATGCCTTTACTGCCCTTACAATTAGTGCATCCCTTGTATAATTTGCAGACAAAAAAGTGATGCTGATGGCGAGAGTCTTGCATCTTCAACATATGACACAGATGAAGAGTTCAGCGATGAGGTTTGTTCGTCCTGTAACTTACTACAAAAATGTTATTCAGACTACGAAACCTACCTTATATGGTATAACTAGAAAAAACAAGCTGTAGAAAAACTAGATGGTTTGCATAGTCATGTGTAGAAAAGGTTTAAATCAACACAAGATTGAAAAGTATGTTGAACGTGTCTGTGTGTAGTTGCGCTGATGTTTCAGGCGTTAAGCCCTTTGTCGGAGCTTAATTTTACATGATTTTTATTGCATGCTGCTTCATGTGACTACAAAAAATTTATCGCAAAGATAAGGCTATGTGTAGGGGATATTGCCCAGAACAATATTGACAGACAGCTAAGATTATTCTCAAAACAAGTAGCAGATGTTGTGGACACATTCATGGATCACTGTTAAATTAGATAATGCATCATTCTGCAGGAACCAGAGCTATTCTTTGGTGACCCGCAACAGCTTCTTGACATCTTTGCCGAACTTGAGGAGCAGAATCTTTCCCTTATCCAAAATAGTCAGGAAACAGAAGAGGCACTAGAAGAGATGAAACAGACCATCAAACAGACTCAGGACCGCATGTGAGTAACGAGGGATTCTTAGTCTTCTGATGGATGTCTGCATTGTGCATCATGTTGTACCTAAACCCACTTTTGTTTTCAGGAATCACGAGACAGAAATCCTCAAAGGCCAGATTGATTTTTTGAATGATGCGATAAAACGAGAGCAAGAAAGAGCTGCTGAGCTAGAAATGAAATCCAAGTAGGTATTTATTGCTAATAAAAATCCCTACAATAGAGATGGAAAACGTTATGCCTTCAACTTGGATAAAATTGACAATTAAAGCAATTCTCAAGCAAACATTGACAAAACAAACTAAAGAACTACTGTTCTGGGAAATAAAAAAGTGAAACAAGTTTGCAAGTAGCTCAAATACACCATAAAAAAAAACACCAGGCCGCATCATATAACATGTGCAAATAATGGAGTAACACTAAATCAATGCCGGCATTAGCTCGAGTAATTTTCATAATGGTGGAGACTCGGTGTTTCTGTACGACGGATGGCTACCGGAAGTCAAGGATATTTTTAACGCTATCGAAACGTGCTCGAGCACCGATACGTATACCTTTAAGGTTGAATCAAAGCTTTGCCATCACACTATTTCTTTTCTTCTGTACCTTTTACTGATTGTTTATGTGCCTTCAGGATGTTTTCATATGGGGAATTCAAAGCAGAGGATCAAGTAAGTCTCATACTTTCTTCAGGTTTTTGGGTCATTGCATAGTAGAATAATGATGTAATAGAAACATCATTTTTTCATTGTTTAAATGTGCTCGGGCTATTTCTTTGTATCTTTTCTCAGGAAAAAATGCTTGCTGCATTGAACAAGAAAGTTGAAGAAGTGTATCGCAACTGTATTGGTGACAACGAAGCGAACATTAGGTAGGCAGAGCTGGGAAACTGGAAGTAGCAGAATAACGCATTGCTGATTTTCGTAATCTCCTACATCCAGCATTTGTCTGACATTTTAATGAATTTCTGGAGATGATGCCGTATTAGGCTCGTTGCTCTGTTTAGTACTCCATACTTGATAACTACTAACTGCTACTACTCTTACCTCTGCATCCCTCCTTGTTTTATAGCACACTCCAGATGCTGACAAACATCGAGAATCGTCTGGAGGAGCTCTTTGAACAGATCGAGATTATGCCACCAGAGAGAGTGGAGATGGCTGAAAAGGTGAACCTTTTTGCTTCCAGGCTTATCAACAGAGGTTCATGATACTGTTTCATAGACAATGTTGTCCCTATAAAGGGTTTCTCGTCATTTGTGCACTCTTGAGACTATCGACAGGCTAATGTCTAAGGCCATTTTTAAAGAAACACCTCAGGCTAATATATTTTTTCTCGCGGATTGCCCAATTAATGATCGGAATATAAAACAAACAAACAAAAAAAAACTGAAAAACTTAAAGCTCAGTTTCCAGTACATGAGATAGTTACACTTTATGAAAGATAAATAGGCTACTGTAAGTTTTTGTTTTCTTTTTCATTATAAATAAGTATTTTGCAAAGACAAAAAAATGTGCCTTTTGGTGTGATGAGGGTGGTCTCAAAGGTAGAAATTTGTTTTAATTAGAGAAACACAAAAGGAGAGATAGTTGCCATTGTTTTCCAACTGTGGGGATTTTTTTTACAGGCAAAAGAGAAGGAACGTCGGCTGCGCCAACGAGAAGAGAAGATGGAACAGCAGCGTTTACATCAAGAGGACCGTGTCAGGCGCGCACTGGAGCGAGCTCAAGCCGAACCCAAGAGAAAGGTACAAGCCACCATGGAACATGCTATTTCCATCTATATAATATTAGAATCTGTGATCTAGAATCATTTCGCCCTTAGAACAAACAGGGTCGCGTTGTCGTAGCCGTCGTTGTCGTCCTTGCTTAAGGTCCCTAATATTCGATATTTTGCTGTTTATACGTCAAGGTCCAAAACTGTTCAAATCTTATGATATTATTGTTCTTTAAGATATGCAAACAATATTTCGTCAGAATATTTTATTATAGAATAGAATATTTTTTTTTATTTATGTTCATTCTTTATACTTCTTTTTAATACTGTAGTTCTGTAAAAATAACAATTAACAACAAACGAAATTTGCTTTTGTGTTGGATATTTATTTAACTAATATATCGTAGTCACGTCCAGTTGCTGAGTTATATTTTTAGCCATTGTAGAACATATCTACTGAAGTTCTTAGTGTTTTCTTTTGTTTTGTTAATGTCAATGTAATCGATTTCATACAGACGGGCAAGCCCTTGATGTTCAGGTCAGAGCCCCCACAGACGAGAAAGAAGCAACAAGATGCCGACAAGAAACAAGACAAAGAAGAAGAAGAACTCAAATACTTCTTTACTTAAACAATGCTCGACCAAGAAGACTAGGCACTTTCCGTATTAAAAGCTGGAATTTTCTGTCTTTTGAACAAATATTCACACAAAGTTTGTAAATAAGGAAATTGCTAGATAACACAGAATAGTGAAACAAGTTTAAGCTCTGTATATACTGAATTAGATTTTAATAAAACAAGAACCTTCTATTGCATCTTTTTTTTTTTTTTTTTTTTTTTTCCTGAGAAAGCGGTTTTGGAAGATAAGAGGGCTGTGTTGTAAGAAGGGAAGGTGCTGTCAGAGGAAAAGAAGGTGCTTTCAGAGAATAAGAAGGTTGTGTCGGAGGATAAGAAGGGTGCTGTCGGAGGATACTTAGAAAGGGTGCTGTCGGAGGATAAGAAGGTTGTGTCAAAGGATAAGAAGGGTGCTGTCGGGGAATACTTAGAAAGGGTGCTGTCGGGGGATAAGAAGGTTGTGTCGGAGGATAAGAAGGGTGCTGTCGGAGGATAAGAAGGGTGCTGTCGGAGGATAAGAAGGGTGCTGTCAGAGGATAAGAAGGGTGCTGTCGGAGGATAAGAAGGTTGTGTCGGGGGATAAGAAGGTCCTGTCGGAGGTTAAGAAAGTTGTGTCGGAGGATAAGAAGGGTGCTGACGGAGGATAAGAAGGTTGTGTCGGGGATAAAAAGGTCCTGTCGGAGGATAAGAAGGTTGTGTCGGAGGATAAGAAGATGGTGTCAGAGGATAAGAAGGTTGTGTCGGAAGATAAGAAGATGGTGTCAGAGGATAAGAAGGGTGCTGTCGGAGTATAAGAAGGTTGTGTCAGGGGATAAGAAGGTGCTGACGGAGGATAAGAAGGTTGTGTCGGGGATAAAAAGGTCCTGTCGGAGGATAAGAAGGTTGTGTCGGAGGATAAGAAGATGTTGTCGGAGGATAAGAAGGTTGTGTCGGGGGATAAGAAGGTCCTGTCGGAGGATAATAAGGTTGTGTCGGAAGATAAGAAGATGGTGTCAGAGGATAAGAAGGGTGCTGTCGGAGTATAAGAAGGTTGTGTCGGAGGATAAGAAGGTGCTGTCAGAGGATACGAAGGTGCTGTTGGAGGATGAGAAGGTTGTGTCGGAGGATGAAAAGATGGCGTCGGAGGATAAAAAGGTTGTGTCGGAGGATAAGAAGGTGCTGTCGGAGGATAAGGAGGTTGTGTCGGGGATAAGAAGGTCCTGTCGGAGGATAAGAAGGTTGTGTCGGAGGATTTGAAGGTTTTTACGGAGGATGAGAAGGTTGTGTCAGAGGATGAGAAGATACTGTCGGAGGATGAGAAGGTTGTGTCAGAGGATGAGGTGCTGTCGGAGGATGAGAAGGTTGTGTCGGAGGATAAGAAGGTGCTGTCGGTGGATGAGAAGGTTGTGTCGGAGGATAAGAAGGTGCTGTCGGTGGATGAGAAGGTTGTGTCGGAGGATAAGAAGGTGCTGTTGGAGAATAAGAAGGTGCTGTCGGAGGATAAGAAGGTGCTGTCGGAGGATAAGAAGGGTGCTGTCGGAGGATAAGAAGGGTGCTGTCGGAGGATAAGAAGGGTGCTGTCAGAGGATAAGAAGGGTGCTGTCGGAGGATAAGAAGGTTGTGTCGGGGGATAAGAAGGTCTTGTCGGAGGTTAAGAAGGTCTTGTCGGAGGATAAGAAGGTTGTGTCGGAGGATAAGAAGATGTTGTCGGAGGATAAGAAGGTTGTGTCGGAGGATAAGAAGATGTTGTCGTAGGATAAGAAGGTTGTGTCGGAGGATAAGAAGATGTTGTCGGAGGATAAGAAGGTTGTGTCGGGGGATAAGAAGGTCCTGTCGGAGGATAAGAAGGTTGTGTCGGGGGATAAGAAGGTCCTGTCGGAGGATAAGAAGGTTGTGTCGGAAGATAAGAAGATGTTGTCGGAGGATAAGAAGGTTGTGTCGGGGGATAAAAAGGTCCTGTCGGAGGATAAGAAGGTTGTGTCGGAGGATAAGAAGATGTTGTCGGAGGATAAGAAGGTTGTGTCGGGGGATAAGAAGGTCCTGTCGGAGGATAATAAGGTTGTGTCGGAAGATAAGAAGATGTTGTCGGAGGATAAGAAGGTTGTGTCGGAGGATAAGGTTGTGGCGGAGGATAAGAAGGTTGTGTCGGGGGATAAGAAGGTGCTGTCGGAGGATAAGAAGGTGCTGTCAGAGGATAAGAAGATGGTGTCGGAGAATGAGAAGGTTGTGTAACAGCTATACTTTTGGGTTCTCTAACCACATGTAACAAGCGGCTATGACTCTCTCTGACCACTTGTGAGAAAACGACTATGACCCGCTTGGCTGGGGGAGGTACCGGTTTTAACTTGTTCGCTGTTACAAAGTCTTTACAACATCTGGTGTCTACAAGTATTGTCTTACAGATGTCTCTTCAAGTTGTTAAGTGAGTTTTTAGTGTGTGTTGGGGCTTCGGTACGCACCCATATTTATATGCTACTAAGACGGCATGTTCTTTAGGATAACTGACACTGACATCCCAAAGGGCTTTTAGCACTGTTTGGATAAGGGTTTAACCAATGGGTGTCCGAGGGACGACCTTCCTATGTAGGTGTGCCAGTCGGTTACCCTTGGGCTACCGTGACTTACGTAATGTTTACATGTTGCTACTGACTACGGTTGTAACACACTAACTTGTCACACTGCTAGTGCGCATGGCTAGATACACACATGAATATAATGATTGACAAGATTCCAATCATTTTTGCACTCAAACTCTTTAAATGTACTAAAACCTAATTTCGTCGACGGCCAGGTCTGAATCCTACATAGAGCAACCCCTGTGTGAACTCAGACCTAACTTTGCTTATGTAGTTAACGGATACAGGACTAAAACAAATGCTCAAAACTCTGTTCTCCAGTACCACTTGAAAAGGGACGCGGTACGCCCATAAGTTTCCCGAGCAAAAGGTCAATCTGCTAAAAATATGAACTGCTTGGCTAAGCAATTTCTATGCGAGCGTTTTAGATTTTCCTGTCAAACGCGATAGGTTAGCTAAACAAAATACTTTTAGTCGTTCCGTGGACTTCAATAAGCTGACAGCCGATCCGTATATAATTTCTAGATGCTGAATATCACTCCACTACATGTGTGACTTATTCCTGCGTGACAGTTGTGTCGGAGGATAAGAAGGTGCTTTCGGAGGATAAGAAGGTGCTGTCGGAGGATAAGAAGGTGTCGGAGGATGTAGAAGGTTGTGTCGGAGGATAAGAAGATGGTGTCGGAGGATAAGAAGGTGCTGTCGGATTATAAGACGGTGCGGTCGGAGGATAGAAAGCTGCTATCGGAGGATAAGAAGATGGTGGCGGAGGATAAGAAGATGGTGTCGGAGGATAAGAAAGTTGTGTCGGAGGATAAAAAGATGGTGTCGGAGGATAAAAAGGTTGTGTCGGAGGTGCTGTCGGAGGACAGCATCACACCTAGAAGTGTGATGCCAACTACGGTTTCACGGGGCACCCCTTGAGGAATTGTAAAATGGAGCGAATGAGAGATAACATTAGTTTCTCCCCCTTTAGGTGAGACAAATTTTTCCATGCCCCCCCCCCCTTTACTTCCACAATATTTTCGGTGCCCCCGCCCCCCCCCCCCCCCCCCAGAAAACCGAAGAAAGAAGTAGCAAAGGAAGGAACGGCAACGACAATGTCAAAGGATCGTGAGCAAGAGATAAGCTGCAAGCAGGTCAGAAAGTGGAGGGAAAGGAATTCGCTGAAAACATAAATTAAGAAAAAGTGAGGGCACTCAATTTCTCAAAGGTGCGACTAAATCAAGGTTGTCAACCTGATAAAGGTTAATGCTATATATGAATGCTATATAAGAAGCAAAAAGGCTTCTCGTTCTACTCCTTGCGAGCAAAGCGCAGCACGAGAAAGAAAAGAAAGAAAGAGGAAGACAGCAAATCAGATATGAGCGAGATGTTGATGACGAAGAATTAACGCTTATAACATTAGAATGTTTTGTTAATAATTTTAAATATGCATTGCATAGATAAAACATGGCTTTATGCGTATCCTGGACTCCTAGATTGAGCATGCGAAAGAACTGCCCCCAAACCGAGACTCTTTGAACCAAGATTATATAGAAGGGACAACGCCCAAAGAAATCAGTGCCCCCCCCTTTTTTAAATCGACACACTTTCGTAAATTTGGCGAGCCCTCCCCCCAAGGTATCCTCACGCCCGTTTAGTTCATTGTTAAAATAATTCTAGATTCGAAAATGCGTCGTACAAACATTCCGCCGTTTGACAGCACTTTGAATGTTACTACGACACCAATCAATGGCTAAATCCAAAAATAGGCAGTCAAAGACTGCATGTGACTCAAGGTATAATGCATAAGAAACGTAAAGAGTAGAGACTTTAGTGTAGGTCTTAGCATAGTGAATTGTTTCTGAAGAAGTTAGAATTTACAGTGTAAGCATAAGAAACAGAAAGATGTGAAAAATTAGGTTGTGTGGCTAAACACCATAAAAATGTTCAATTTTGCAAAATATAAACATTTTATTTCCACTTCAATATAAATATATAACGTGAATACAATTTTTGTGGCTTTTCAAAAATATTGATATAGTCATAATATGAACAGTAACATCTTATATAAAAATATATTCAATAAAATCCCTTTAAAATAATATTTGTCTGTACTTTCACTCTATTTTGTAATATAATTGTGAAATGTTGATTAGAAACAATATATCATGGATGGTCTTGGTTGACCAATAACTAGATTTTGGCTTATACAATATGATCAATATGAGTTGAATATCAGCAAGACCATTGTACACAGTCATCTAGATACAATATGAACAAGAACAATAATGCTGGTTCCAGTTTTACAACTAAACGAACTCTAAATTTAACTTTTTTGAATGAATTTCTCTGTATTATACAAGAAAAGCAGAGAATATCAGACATTATGCCTGTAGTTCAACAAAAACTCAAAATATGCAAATAAATGTTTTTCTGTAGTGTTTATACCTTCGACGTGTTTTGAGGTCTAAAAGAGAACCTGATGAATGACAGAGGTTGAATTATCCACAATAAGTTGCTTAGTTCCAGCAGTTAAGAAAAGCTTGTTCAGTTCTTTAGGTGATAAGTCATCTATTCTAGTGTCGCCTTTGTTGATGGAGATGAGAAAACTTTGCAGGCCATCATTAAAGCATGTGTACATCTGCATTTTGCCATCAGTTTTCTTGACAGTTAAGTTGCAAACCAGTTTTGTTTGGCATTCTGAAAAGAGCATAGTTGTTTGGCAAGTTGGCAGGGGACATGTTATCATGTCATCTTCACTATCATCTTGATTTAGCGTGGTGTTGCATACAACACAAGAGTTTGCTGCTTTCACATTGGCACCGATAAACCGTCCCTCGATAATATTTTCAGCAAATTGCTCAGATGTTAAGTTTATGTCATGGATTTGTCGATCAGCTGGTTCAATTGATGTTGAAGTATTTGTAGATAGATATTTAACGTCATCAAATACTCTGATTCTAACATTCTTAAATGTGTACGTTTTTCCACATTCTACTCTGTCAATGAGGTCTTCCCAGAGAGTGAGTTTTATTGTGCTATGCTCATCACCAATGATACAGTCTGATTTCTTTAGCTGTTGACCTTGTTTAATGATCAATTGATTTTCGTGATTCTTTGTTACCACCTTAGCAACAATGTCAACTGCCTTGTATTCTGGCGCTGATAACGCTTCTTGCACCGTCACAATAGATGAGACAACTTGGGAGTTATATGAGAATTCTGGCGCTGCTGATGTTATCTTTGATTTTTTCGTCATTCTGAACTCTTCAGAGGTACTGGTGCTAGCCATTCTTTTGGTGGCTGTGATTTTTATTGGTGATTTATTTTGGTATGGTTCAAGGAGATTTTTTCTTAGCTGTGGGTCATAGCACACGGCACGGACCTTTTCAGCTTCTCCAGTTTGGACAAGACAGTCAAAGTATGGTTTTCTGTTTTTTTTTTTCGCATGCTTAACAGGACTTAGGCTATGAACAAAACCCTCTAGTTGGACATCTGAAAGAATAGAACTTATTTTAGTCATTGCAAACACATTGTTTATTATGCTTTACACAACAAAGAAATATATATCTTACCTGGTGAGTCGTCAGCTTTGTTGAGTTGTTGTTGTCTGCAATTAAAAGAAGATGTTATGTAATAATATTAGCAAAGAGTACAAAGATATTACCTAAGATAAGATGGAAACGAAAAATAGAAATGAAATTAAGATACAAGTACTTACGGGTTTGTTGTAGGAGTGCTCATGTTGGTATTCTGTAATGAAATAAAGTGTATCTAAACAATTGCACTATTGAGTGTATTTAACTGTGTTTCTAATACATAATATTTATAATAAGTACCTAATTATTCAGAATACCGGTAGTCTTATAAGAACATAATCAGTATGTGCTAATGTTAAATAAACTAGTGTGTAATGTAAATTGTTTGCACTGTATTTATAGACTCCATTATCAATGTTTGCCTTTAGTTAATGAAGCTGTTTATCAATACACAAATGGCTTTATGATCAGAAAAATATGTCTCCAAAATCTGAAAGCTTGTTTGCACTTCAGGTAAATTAGTGTAGATGTGGTCAATACAGGTTTTACTGTCTGTTGTACTACATGAAACTAGCTGTCTATAACAATTTTGTGTTATAAAAAAGTTATAAAGTGATGCACGGCGTGATTCACTGAACCAGTTCACAATGAAATCACCAATAAAAATGTTAATTTGTGTTGGTAGAGAGTCTAGTGTCTCTTTCATAGCATTACATAATTCTGTTATTGATACTGTTGGTGAGCTGTATACTCCCACTATTGTAATATGAGGTATGATCATAAACCTCAAAATAGTTATTTCTACACCATGTATATTACTACAAAATGGATATCCTGGGTAATAGTCAAGACGGCTATACACTGCTGTACCTCCATATGGCCTTACATTTTGTCTTGGTGTACCATCATTTCTGAACAATGTATAGTTTTTATCATCTAATAGATATGAATCATCATTTTCATGCTGAAAAAATCTTGTTTCTGAAAAAATATTTACATCAGTGCTTGAGTAATTTAAGTCATGACGTATGTCATCTATATGCTTGTGCAATGATCTTGCACTGAGAAAACAGATTTTAATACTAGCTTGAGGTGCTTCATATATGGGACTAACAGAAAGTGACAGTTTTCCTTCAGTTCTCAATCGATGCATTTCAGTTTGGACGTCAGTATTAACAGCTATTTTGCTTTCACATAAGTCAGTTATATATAGACCATCTATAGTTGTTACTCTACTTAATCCTACATAATGTATATGAGGAATGGCTCTTTTGGTTTCAAAATTTACTACAATTCTACTTTCAGTATCACCCTGTGATCTATGTATTGTTTTAGCAGCAGCAGGTCTAAGTGGAAATTGTTTTCTCATCACGTGTACAGATCTTGTTCTACCTACAGCAAATTGAGTGCTAATAGGTTTGATTGGTGTCCATGTTGGTTCAATATCATTGACATATAGCTGTCTATTATCATGCCTGGTTTTTTGACCAACATCAGCATGATCAAACTGTACCCATATAATACCTGATGGTTTGTCTGTTTTATGTATTTGCATAAATTTTATGACACTACCAGCACCATTGGTCATACCATCATCATTTCTAGTGTTTAGTGATATCTCTGTTCTTTCACCAATTGCCAAATGCAAAACAGAATGCAGTTGTTTTGTTTTTCTAGGATCTTTAGGTATTTGCTTTAATATTTTGTCTCTAAGTTCTTCCGAATCTGTTCCAATGACAGTGTCATGTGCTTTAATAGAGTATTTTGGACCCTGAAGAGCATTATGAGCTTTATAGTTGAAGTCATTGACTTTAGCATTTTGAATAAATAAATGAGGTGCATCTTTGGGATACTGAGCACTAGCGTGGTTAAGAATTCTTTCCTTTAATTTGATTATATCCTCTTTAGTATGATTTCCCTCTCTTAATCTATTCAATAATTCAGCAAAGTCTTTGCTTTCCCTCTGTCGCATGATTTCTTTAAGTTCAAACATTTTGAAAAGTTCTTGCCATACATTAGGTGCAAGAACACCATATTCATCATTATCCATGTCTTTAAATATATAACCATCCATTACAGGTTGTAATTAAAACAAATCTCCTATAGCAACAATACTAACACCGCCAAATGGTAGCGAGCTGCCTTTGATGTCTTTAAGTCTATTATTGAATTGGACATTAAACATAGTATTACCAACCATAGATATTTCATCTACAAATATCAACTTAAGTCCACCTATTTGACATCTTAATGTATTAAGCCTACTTGAATCAAGTTTCTTATAGTTCTTTAATGACTGACAGGCTGGTACTGCTAAAGCACTATGAATGGTATTGCCCTTTATATTATATGCTGCTTTCCCTGTGGGTGCTAACATAAGTATTTTTGTTTCAGCAAAATTAACGCCAGGTCTGGTGTTATAATATTTCAAAGCAGCTTGGTATAAGGCTTTAGTGACATGTGATTTACCCACACCTGCACCACCACTTAGAAAGCAGTAAAATGCCTCACCAGAAGTTTTTATTAAATGTAGTACATGATAGAAAAATTCTTTTTGCTCTTTATTCAACGTCTGTACCATACATCTATATTCATCATCTGGCAGTTCATTCATAATAAGTGTTTCAGTATTATCAACTGATGGTATTCCTAAATCATCTGATAGATTATAGTTTCCAGTGAAGTCAGGATGTAAGTCTTGATCACCTTCAGCTCGGTCTTGTTGTTCAAGATTTGGAGTACAAGGTGCTATCTCATCAAATCTATCCTCTAATCTATTCACGTCTTGTTGTATTTCATTATAAAGTCCTCATTGCAAACTGCATATTGTTTCATTTGTTCATTGATGACATTGGCAAGTAACATATAGCGTTCTTCATAAGATGAAAATGTACCAAGAATATCAGTTTCTTCATTTCGCCATGGAGTAAATAGCATTAGAAGTTCCCGATAATGTTTTTCCGGCTCAGCTTCCTTATTAAACCACACACTTCTAATTATCCTAGCCTTTGCTCGTTTTTTAGTTTTGCTACGTGGTGTTTTCTGAGCTTCTGTATCATCATCATCATTTAGATTATCATCAACAAAATTCTCTAACGGAAGACCATCAACATCAACTTGATTAGTTTGTTTTACATAAGGCTTTCCAGCACAATCATACCATGCTGCCCAGTCTGCAAGTGTGATATTTTCTAGTTTTAGAGGGCGCTTTGAATATCTTTTGAGTAAATCACTGGTATAGATTTCTTCAGAGTCATCATCCATTTCATTAATATTATCCATTGGTTTTAATAGGTCAACTCTTTCATTAGGTGGTGATGTATTTATAAATATTATCTGTCTAGATGATTTTCTCATTGGAAGCTGTAACACAATGTACACTGCTTCTTGTGCACTTATCTCAACATTATTGAGGAACTTACTTCCAATATCCCTTACTTGTTGTTTTATTGTTTTATTACCTTGCCTAGCTTCAGTACATGCCTCTCTTAAAAGTTCACTCATGCCTTTCTGGCCTTTTGATATATAATTCACTATGTACACAGCACATGCATAGACATCTAAGACAAACTGTATATCCATGTTAGCTCTCCATGCAGAGACAATCAGGGTTGTAATTATTTATGCGTAATTCATTGGGATTTCTTTTCAGAAACACAGTAGGTGTGTTAATCGATGAACTTACAGCAAGTAAATAGTTTTGTTTAGTAATATTAAGGTTCACGAGTAACTGGTCAAATGTAATATCTTCACATTCTTTGCTTTCATCTAGATACACTTGAATTGCCTTCCAATTATCTCTATATATTTTTATTTCCTTTTCGGGTGTATCCTCATCTAGAGGATATATTATCATAGTTTGCTTCATTGGTGGCTGTGGATAGTTAAATCTACATTTGCTACTTGTATTTTTATGGCATGTATGCGAATGTCTATGTACCTGTATATTAACCAAGACTAGTAAATCAGCATTGTCTACTGGCTTTTGGCAAGTTATTATCTTATCAATAAATGATGTGACATCTTCATCACTATCTATTTGAAATTGTGGTGCATCTTCAAGCCACATCAGCATATGTATATGAGGAGACCCTCTTTGCTGATATTCTACACGGTAAAACCAGTCAGATATTTTACCTAAAGGTTGAGCAGAACTGAACAAGAAGTTTGTTAAAAATTGATTAACTTGATAATCAAAGTGTCTTGCACATGTCACAGGGTCACTCTGAATTAAGCGACACCTGTCATCCCAATTAAAATTGTCTATTTGTTCATCAGTGTATTCCTTATTGTCTACAAGCTGACCAAGTATTCTAAGTAGGTGCATCCATTGTGTTTCAGCTGATGAGAAACTACAAAATAGTGTAGCAGGACCTAACTGCCTAATCATTGCAAACAGATCTTTTTTAGCTTTTTCAAAGTATGGAGGTGAACCTCTCAATGCATTTAAAAATTTGTATCCATCATCATGACGAATCAATCTGTCTATTGATCCTTGCTGTTTAAGTTGTCCAGCAGTAATATTTTTGTTGTTTCCCTTACATTTTCTCAGAGCTATATGTGATTTTCCTAAGGGAATTTTCATTTGCAACTTTTTTGTTTTGTAAAATATATTTTCAATGCACACTGCAGCTCGTCTGTCAGACCGTCTCAACTCTGATTTACGTATATCACTATAGTTAATATCGACTAATCTTTGTTTATTGTCAATTCGTGGTTGTCCAAGAAATATTCCAGGGTATGCTAACTCTTCACAATATTTGTCTCTAAAAACACTTAATGGTCTATTCCCTTCACCTGGAGCAATATTTAATATGTTTTGCCTTTCATTATCTTCTAAAAAGTCAGTTGCTGTAAACATAGTATCAGTAACACCAGCAATTGTTTCTGCTTCATCTTCATGTGATTCATTTTGGTCTAGCCCTTCAGAATCAATATCATTGTCATCAGTTTCATCTATTGTATCTGACTGTACCTTCTCATTAATTTCATCATTATCAGCTCTGTTGTATTGATTGATCCAGTCATTATTCAGTACTATACCTTCATCTCTATATAAACTACTATGTGTTATAAGCCAATTTGCTGCTTGAAGTACTTTATATGGTCTTACATTTAGTGACAGTGCAGAACTCTTATATTTCAGCATCCGCTTTAAATTAACTTTAATTGTAGCAGTTTGATTTTGCAATCGTGGTAATATATTAACTGTATTAGTTACATCAGCAGGTACATTAACAATATTTCCATGTATCTTAAGCTGTCTCCCCCTAGGTGCCTGCATTAATTTTTGAAATGCAATTCTTGGAGCTAATAATCTACATTCTAGTTCATTGAGATCAAAGAAATCTGGTTTATCTGGAAATGCCATACCATTCGCTACAGCACATGGTGGGACTTTATTTTTTTGCAAATAATTAGAGCATGTTCTACAAACCCATTCTTTGTTACCAACACTTATCTTATTTGATAGATATTTCACAACATCAGGATTTGATTGTCTCAGCTTAGTAGTACTACTCACACTATGTTTATACCATAGTTGATCACAACATATACAAATATACAGAGGGCCTTGGTTTACTATTTCATGGAACCGCTTTATTGCAAATTCAATGGATGAGTTAGCTCTATATTTTCTTTGGTATTCATTTCGCTTTGATTTCTTTTCCGGTGATGCATTCATTTCTCTATTTTTTCTTTGGTATTCATTTCTCTTTGATTTTTTTTCTGGTGATGCATTCATTTCTCTATATTTTCTTAGGTATTCATTACACTTTAATTTCTTTTCTGGTGATGAATTAATTTCTCTATATTTTCTTAGGTATTCATTACACTTTAATTTCTTTTCTGGTGATGCATTCATTTCTCTATAATTTCTTTGGTATTCATTTCTCTTTGATTTTTTTTCTGGTGAAGTATTATTTTGTTTGGATTGCCTGTATTCCTTCATGTATTGCCTAATGTAGGTAGCCCTGTCTTGCTTTTTTGTTTCATTTGAATTAGAACTTTTGCTTGTACTTGCTTGCTTTCTTTTTTCTGGACGACTCGAAATTGTATTTTCCCTGTCAATATTGTTCGAACTTTGTTGATGTGAAACAGAACATGTTGATACGTAGTGCACTTGACCAATATGTCCTATGTATATTGTTCTAATATTATTTATTATTGTATTTGCTGGCTCAACTAATGTGACTTCACTAATATTTGAATCTGATTCTATAATAAGAATCTTTAAACTCATTGCATCAGCAACAGCCTGTATTATAATATGATTGGCCCATGTTCCTTGTAGAGACATATTAGTTAAATACTGTGACCAAGATGAATCTATGATACTTTCAATAAATCGTTCAGGATTGTCCTTTAAATATCTCACTCCTAAAGCTCTAATTTCTGCATGTTTATTTGAATTACCATATAGCTGATGTGATACTGATTTGAAAAAGCAATCACCTCCTCCACCAACATCTAGTGGTGTTAAACCATGTCGAAGCATTCGGTATCTTAACGTAAAGTCACCATTACTATATAAACATATATCTTCAATATTATTATTATCAGTTACAAGACCAGGATTCAATTCAATGTCCCCAGACAATAAAAGAGTTTGTTTACATCCATTATACCTCACTGATGTTTTACAAGTTGCTCTAAAAAAGGAGCTATAGAAACTATTAAGTCTGTTAATGTATTTCAATTTCCAATAGTTATAGTTTGTAGCAATTCTGTAAAAAATAGATGAAACAGGTGTGTCCTTAATAATCATCTTTTTGTGTCTTTTTCTTAACTTTCTATATCTGAGCAATCTCATAACTTTTTTTAGGGATATTCTAGATGGTTCTCTATCTCTACATTTGTGATTTAGTTGCTTTGAACATATTTGAGAATGTCTATGATTTTCTATACACTTGGAGATCTTGATAGATGGACAAGATGCATGTTTATTATTATCATGTTTGTTTTCAATACTAGGCATAGTTTTCTCAAATGCATTTGTTATACTGTTATTACTAGTTTTTGAGGTAAATTCGTCAACAAGATTACTTCGATCATTATATACAGTGCTAAAAATGTGATTTGTTTGCCCTGTTTTATCCGACAAATACAGCAACATGTACACAGGTATCCCGAAAATACTTTTGTTCACAAATTGGTTTCCACAATATTTGCCATTATAGTGCCTTTCAGTCACATTGCTGTGATTATTAGTTTCCCGAAGGAAATTTTCAGTGTGCCGAAGCACAGTTAAGATCACATTGCTGTGATTACTAGTTCCCCGAAGGGAATATTCAGTGTGCCGAAGCACATTTTGAGCCCCATTTCTGGGTTTGTTTGCTTCCCGAAGGAATTCTATGCTCTCCCGAAGGAGATTTTGAGCCCCATTTCTGGGTTTATTGGTTCCCCGAAGGGAACTGAAGGACACCATACGGCCATAAGGACTGGTCTTGTGTAATAAGGCAAGCGATGCAATCGAGCTTTTGTTGGCAAACAAACCACATAAAGCACCCCAAAATCTGAAATATTCTTTAGAAATACCAACATGACAAATGCATAAAAGGTTGTGCCTAGTACTAAACACAAAAGGGATAGAATACATTGTAAAAGAAGTATTAAATCAACTCACCTTCACAAGAGCTCGTGAAATCAAACGAGAAGTGCGAAGAGAAAGCACATGTTTGACTCCAATCATTTTTTGCTCGTGGACTATAATTCAAAACAACGTCGTAATCCGAAATCAATCCGATCCCTCTTCGCCAGCGACATCTACGACGACGATCACGTGTTCGATGAATGACCGCTAGGAACGCCTGCTTCAAGTGAAATTCTATTGTTTACAACTCTTTCTTTCACTCACTCAAACCGATGGCATAGTGACGAGAGGCCCCATAAGGCCTTTCGTCACAAAAATGGCTCAAAATGTTGGCGTTCCACACTCAACTAGAAAAAAACTTTGACACAGTAAAAAGATTACACAGTAGAACATTAATTCCAAACCAAAATTTTATTTCCCATGCCACTATATCTTGTATACTTATTTTTTATTTGATGGCATACATCAAAGTGATCTAAATGTGGTATCTAGTGTTGATTCCCTAGCCCAAAGTCCCAAACATGAAAAAGACAATGCCTTATAATCTCAAACTACACACCAAGCACTTTTTTATCATTAATTAGAACATCTAACTTTTTTCAAAGACAAACCTTGCAATGAAAGTTTACCAAAGACTAAAGTCGCTTTAAAACTAATAAAACTAAGCTTTTAGACAAAACTAGTCATTTTCAGACAACCAAAAGACACAAGGAGATCAAAAGGATGTAATTATGTATAATAGAGTGGTTTTCAAAATCCCGTGCAACAAAATGCAATTGTTAAAGTGTAATAGTCAAGCAAGAACAAAAGAGAACAAAGACATTACAGTGCATTAGTACTAAATAAACTAAATAGTATTTCGCGGGTTTTTAAAAGCCATTCTATAAAAAAAAATATGTCAATCACTTGTTCATTTTATTAATTTGAAACTATCATTGTAAAACATGTTTTGAAAATAGATTGATTGATAATATCACATATGTTATTCCAAAAATCATTTGAAATAATTTCCCTTATTCAATTTAAAATAGTTTTGTTCAGTATAATTAAAGTATTCCTGTCCTAAGGCCATAGCAGGCCTTTGAATATTTTAAATTTAAAAAAAAAATGAATTTTTTTTAAATATTAAAACTAATACTAAAATACTATGTAAACATATTAATGTTTACACCAGCCCTAGATTTGTATTATTAGTTCAATAAATATTATTAAATGCCATAAAGAATAACAGCAAAAACAACAAGAAAGGCTCCTAAAATGAAATAAATGCTTGGATCAAATCCAAATATAATAACAGATGCAAGACTTGACAACACTATGGCACAAGACGTAGCAAAACCTTTGGTGATAGTACTTGCATATTTCAAAACCAAGGACACCAAAATACCACCAGCAGAGGCCAGGGCAACTACTGTCCATACAACTGAATCATAACCATAGAAAAACCCAAGCTGAGAGATTTGGTACCCATCCTTGAGTACTACCCCCAATACCCCCAAGCAAACCCCCCAAGAGTACAAATGAACATTCATGATCCATAAGGATGTGCTCTTGTGTTTGACTATTTTCTCTAAAAACACACCAGCAAATCCAGAGATAACCGATGCAGCCAATACTGATAGAAATCCAATGAGGAAGGATTTTGAAGCAGCATCTGCTTCCTTTTTGTTCATTTTTGCAGCAATTTTGCGGTGTAGTTCAATCTCAACTACAGCCACACCTATCATCAGCATGAGTAAGTAGAACCAACGCTTGCGTGAGATGCTCTTGTTGAGAAGAAGGATGGAGAACAATGCAGTGGTCATTATCTTTAACTGGTTGGTTATCTGGAAAGAAGAAAAAACAACAATGATATAATTAAACCGTAATTATATTATCAAATACACCGGAATGGCCAGGATGGCACAAGGGCTGTCGGCTTTCCTCCTTTGATGTAGCGCATTTACTTATAATCGGTTTCTCCTACATTTTGTAAACTTAGACATGTTGATTTATCTAAGGCAATAAAGATTATTATTATTATTATTATTTAGGATAAAAACTAGCTGTCATGATGTCGTATGTTTTAAGTACCGTAAAAGCATACAGTGTCTCCCTAGTATACAGCATTCTCCCTAGAATGCTGGTGTATGGATTCTCCCTAGAATGCTGGTGTATAGATTCTCCCTAGAATGCTGATGTATAGATTCCCCCTAGAATGCTGGTGTATAGATTCTCCCTAGAATGCTGGTGTATAGATTCTCCCTAGAATGCTGGTGTATGGATTCTCCCTAGAATGCTAGTGTATAGATTCTCCCTAGAATGCTGGTATATAGATTCTCCCTAGAATGCTGGTGTCTAGATTCTCCCTAGAATGCTGGTGTCTAGATTCTCCCTAGAATGCTGGTGTATGGATTCTCCCTAGAATGCTGGTGTATGGATTCTCCCTAGAATGCTGGTGTATATTGTCTCCCTAGTATGGTGTATAGTGTCTCCCTAGTATGGTGTATAGTGTCTCCCTAGTATGGTGTATAGTGTCTCCGTAGTATGGTGTATAGTGTCTCCCTAGTATGGTGTATAGTGTCTCCCTAGTATGGTGTATAGTGTCTCTCTAGTATGGTGTATAGTGTCTCTCTAGTATGGTGTATAGTGTCTCCCTAGTATGGTGTATAGTGTCCCCTAGTATGGTGTATAGTGTCTCCCTAGTATGGTGTATAGTGTCTCCCTAATATGGTGTATAGTGTCTCCCTAGTATGGTGTATAGTGTCTCCCTAGTATGGTGTATAGTGTCTCCCTAGAATGGTGTATAGTGTCTCCCTAGTATGGTGTATAGTGTCTCCCTAGAATGGTGTATAGTGTCTCCCTAGTATGGTGTATAGTGTCTCCCTAGAATGGTGTATAGTGTCTCCCTAGTATGGTGTATAGTGTCTCCCTAGTATGGTGTATAGTGTCTCCCTAGTATGGTGTATAGTGTCCCCTAGTATGGTGTATAGTGTTTCCCTAGTATGGTGTATAGCGTCTCCCTAGTATGGTGGATAGTGTCTCCCTAGTATGGTGTATAGTGTCTTCCTAGTATGGTGTATAGTGTCTCCCTAGTATGTGGTATAGTGTCCCCTAGTATGGTGTATAGTGTCTCCCTAGTATGGTGTATAGTGTCTCCCTAGTATGGCATATAGTGTCTCCCTAGTATGGTGTATAGTGTCTCCCTAGTATGGCGTATAGTGTCTCCCTAGTATGGTGTATAGTGTCTCCCTAGTATGGTGTATAGTGTCTCCCTAGTATGTGGTATAGTGTCCCCTAGTATGGTGTATAGTGTCTCTCTAGTATAGTGTATAGTGTCTCTCTAGTATGGTGTATAGTGTCCCCTAGTATGGTGTATAGTGTCTCCCTAGTATGGTGTATAGTGTCTCTCTAGTATGGTGTATAGTGTCTCTCTAGTATGGTGTATAGTGTCTCCCTAGTATGGTGTATAGTGTCCCCTAGTATGGTGTATAGTGTCTCCCTAGTATGGTGTATAGTGTCTCCCTAGTATGGTGTATAGTGTCTCCCTAGTATGGTGTATATTGTCTCCCTAGTATGGTGTATAGTGTCTCCCTAGTATGGTGTATATTGTCTCTCTAGTATGGTGTATAGTGTCTCCCTAGTATGGTGTATAGTGTCTCTCTAGTATGGTGTATAGTGTCTCTCTAGTATGGTGTATAGTGTCTCCCTAGTATGGTGTATAGTGTCCCCTAGTATGGTGTATAGTGTCTCCCTAGTATGGTGTATATTGTCTCCCTAGTATGGTGTATAGTGTCTCCCTAGTATGGTGTATAGTGTCCCCTAGTATGGTGTAGTGTCTCCCTAGTATGGTGTATAGTGTCCCCTAGTATGGTGTATAGTGTCTCCCTAGTATGGTGTATAGTGTCTCCCTAGTATGGCATATAGTGTCTCCCTAGTATGGTGTATAGTGTCCCCTAGTATGGTGTATAGTGTCTCCCTAGTATGGTGTATAGTGTCTCCCTAGTATGGTGTATAGTGTCTCCCTAGTATGGTGTATATTGTCTCCCTAGTATGGTGTATAGTGTCTCCCTAGTATGGTGTATATTGTCTCTCTAGTATGGTGTATAGTGTCTCCCTAGTATGGTGTATAGTGTCTCTCTAGTATGGTGTATAGTGTCTCTCTAGTATGGTGTATAGTGTCTCCCTAGTATGGTGTATAGTGTCCCCTAGTATGGTGTATAGTGTCTCCCTAGTATGGTGTATATTGTCTCCCTAGTATGGTGTATAGTGTCTCCCTAGTATGGTGTATAGTGTCCCCTAGTATGGTGTAGTGTCTCCCTAGTATGGTGTATAGTGTCCCCTAGTATGGTGTATAGTGTCTCCCTAGTATGGTGTATAGTGTCTCCCTAGTATGGCATATAGTGTCTCCCTAGTATGGTGTATAGTGTCTCACTAGTATGGTGTATAGTGTCTCCCTAGTATGGTGTATAGTGTCTCCCTAGTATGGTGTATAGTGTCTTCCTAGTATGGTGTATAGTGTCCCCTAGTATGGTGTATAGTGTCTCCCTAGTATGGTGTATAGTGTCTCCCTAGTATGGTGTATAGTGTCCCCTAGTATGGTGTATAGTGTCTCCCTAGTATGGTGTATAGTGTCTCTCTAGTATGGTGTATAGTGTCTCTCTAGTATGGTGTATAGTGTCTCCCTAGTATGGTGTATAGTGTCCCCTAGTATGGTGTATAGTGTCTCCCTAGTATGGTGTATAGTGTCTCCCTAGTATGGTGTATAGTGTCTCCCTAGTATGGTGTATAGTGTCTCCCTAGTATGGTGTATAGTGTCTCCCTAGTATGGTGTATATTGTCTCTCTAGTATGGTGTATAGTGTCTCCCTAGTATGGTGTATAGTGTCTCCCTAGTATGGTGTATAGTGTCTCTCTAGTATGGTGTATAGTGTCTCTCTAGTATGGTGTATAGTGTCTCCCTAGTATGGTGTATAGTGTCCCCTAGTATGGTGTATAGTGTCTCCCTAGTATGGTGTATATTGTCTCCCTAGTATGATGTATAGTGTCTCCCTAGTATGGTGTATAGTGTCCCCTAGTATGGTGTATAGTGTCTCCCTATTATGGTGTATAGTGTCTCCCTAGTATGGTGTATAGTGTCTCCCTAGTATGGTGTATAGTGTCTCCCTAGTATGGTGTATAGTGTCTCTCTAGTATGGTGTATAGTGTCTCCCTAGTATGGTGTATAGTGTCTCCCTAGTATGGTGTATAGTGTCTTCCTAGTATGGTGTATAGTGTCCCCTAGTATGGTGTATAGTGTCTCCCTAGTATGGTGTATAGTGTCTCCCTAGTATGGTGTATAGTGTCCCCTAGTATGGTGTATAGTGTCTCCCTAGTATGGTGTATAGCGTCGCCCTAGTATAGTGTCTCCCTAGTATGGTGTATAGTGTCTTCCTAGTATGGTGTATAGTGTCTCCCTAGTATGGTGTATAGTGTCTCCCTAGTATGGTGTATAGTGTCCCCTAGTATGGTGTATAGTGTCTCCCTAGTATGGTGTATAGTGTCGCCCTAGTATGGTGTATAGTGTCTCCCTAGTATGGTGTATAGTGTCTCCCTAGTATGGTGTATAGTGTCTCCCTAGTATGGTGTATAGTGTCTCCCTAGTAGGGTGTATAGTGTCTCCCTAGTATGGTGTATAGTGTCTCCCTAGTATGGTGTATAGTGTCTCCCTAGTATGGTGTATAGTGTTTCCCTAGTATGGTGTATAGTGTCCCCGAGTATGGTGTATAGGTAGAAGGTAAAAATTGGCTTGACATAAAAATCTGTTGAGTCCAAAATCGACATGTGTAGAGTAGGTCAACCAATATAAGGATGTTATAACCTGAAATGTGGCGGCATCTAGATGAGTCATCGCAAGGTACAGCAAATTATTCTGCATGGTGTAGAGCAAGGAAGGAATAGACAATTTCAAGAATGTCCAGCGCTGAGAGAATAACTTGTCGATTAAAAAATCTCCAAAGTTTCGTGGGCTCTGACAGAAGATGACGACAACGGAAAAACAAAGCTTCACAAGTTCCGTAATAACAACAACAGTCGAGGAGAAATACATGTTCCCCTTTCTAGTACGCGAATATCTGACCATTAAAAAGTAACACGCGGCTTGAAACGTAAGAATAAAGAACACCAGTGTTTTGGTTGCCATTCCATCGGACCGCTTTTTAGAAGGACTTGGATACCCTATGGTAATAGACGCTGTTGAAGATTCTATTCGCATTGGTTGTTTTCTCGTTTCGGATGGCGAGGGAACCAAATTGCTCCTCCTAACTTTATCCATTTTCTTGACTTAGAAACTGGGGATCACTGGTAAGTGTTGATCTTCCATACTCACATATAAAAAGAAAGCATTTTCTTATTGCCTAGTCAACTTTTAGTTACATAAACATATTGAAATTCCATGATTTTGTTTGTTCGCAGAAACGAAAATGTTCGTATCCCGTTTTAAAAGTCTAAAACCACCAGGCGTTACTTGTACTGCTTCGTATTTAATCTGCGCATGCCTAAAAATTCAGCTGACCAAGATAATCGCGGTAGAGCAATGGCTTCGCCGGTACCGGATAGCGGTAAGTTTGGTTAAGAAAAAAAACATATATTTCTCCGTTTCAATAGTACACGAAGGCAATACTAATCGAATGTGTTATTTTAAACTTAGTATCCGGGTAAATCAAAAGCTGATATTGTTTGTTGATTTCGAGTCCCTTTGAAATTTGCTTTGTTGTCTGGTTGACGATTTGTGATGACGCGCACTAAACAGCAAGCTTATACAAATATACTATAGTTTACAGTACTCGTAATGATCTCTATCATAAAGAATTCGCGAGATAAAAACATACATTTGATCAAAACCCAGCCAAATGCAAATTGAGGACCCCATTCAACATTTATAATTAGTCTGCAATTTGCAATGATCCCCCCAACTTTAGTCAAGTCGCTCCCCTCTCCCCCAGAGAATAAGCCCACTTCTCTTTCCTTTTCCCCCTTTCCTGCGTCTGTTTTTTGTGCTAGCCCCTGGAACTGCGCAGCTCAAAATACAAGACAGCACCCGGTCAGCGAACTGATATCGTTTTCTGGGATGATAACACTGAGTACTGCCTGCAAGCAGGCTACTTTGCCATTAATAACTTTTATTTATATATTTTCTTAAATGATAGTTTCCAAAGGGTTCTAGGAACAATAGCCTATGTGTAGGAATTTGTTTCATGAGTAGACTCCTCATCATCACTATTTTTTATACTATTATTTGATGAAATAAACTTGAGTGATTGAGTGATTGACAGATACACATAGGCTATAGCAACAATAGCCTGCGATGCATCCTCATATTATTACAGAAAGTTTTTGCTGTCGGCACACAGGCTATAGCAAAAACCAAAACCATTATGGCAATAAAACTTATTATTTCTTCCATTGCAGGGTATGGTCTGTTCAGCATCAAGTACCTGAGCTTAGCAATTCTTGCCATCCAGAATGCCTCTCTTATTCTCACTATACGGTACAGTAGGACTATACCAGGGGAGCTCTATATTGCTAGCACTGTGGTAGCTATAACTGAGGTTGGTGTGATTTATTAGTTGATTGTATGAAGGGATTCTTAGCTAAGAACCTTCCCTATGTTTTGTTTATATTTACTACTATATTATCTCTTCTTATTTATTCTAGTCTATTGTGCTTCAGTGCTTTTTGTTTACCTCTTCTCAATATTGAAAATCCTTTTGTTAGGTAATCAAGATTGTGTTTAATCTATCAATGACACATTTTCTAATAGTAAAAGAAACCTTGCATTGTTTATTTTATTTTATAGTCAAGTGTTCTGTATTTTTCAGGTTGTTAAAGGCATTGTCTCCCTTGTGGTAATGCTTTGGGAGAAAAAGGACCCCATAGAGTGGCTAAAGTATGTCTACTCCTCTACATTTGGCCAAACCAAGGACATGATGTTGATGGCTGTACCAGCCCTTATATACACTGTACAAAATAATTTGCAGTATGTCGCCATATCCAATCTTGATGCTGCTGTATTCCAGGTTAGTCATATGACCCTTCTAGTTTTCGTTTGGTTAGACTTAGGGTTCAAATGATCAGCATACACGTACCTATGAAATAACATCGTTTTTCGTCTGTGGGTTTTACCTTCACTTGGGGTCTGTATGGTGTTAAGTTACAGGCTAAGCTTCTGACTCTTAGGAATTAAAATTTGCCCAATTGCTATTCTAAGGTGATGTTTAACGGGTTTTTTTCCAATTCTGTTATCTCTTAGGGTATAAAATTCAACCAATCGCTATTCCTAAGTTCTAAGTACGCGTTAAAGGTTTTTTTTTGTGATTCTGCCATCTCTAAGGGTTGAAAATCCCTTTGACCATACCCAATTTGCTATCTCCTAGTGGTAAGAATTTTTGTTGACCGTGCCAGGAGTGCCCTCCTTCCCCCCCCCCTCCCCCGGAATCCAGTGGTCATCCACAAACAGAATGTCTATCATCTTCTTTTATTTACCAGAAATACTGTTTTATAACTACTCTCTATGACCCTAACCCTAAAGGTCATGTAGCATGAGGCAAATTTTACTGCAACATGCCCAGCAATGGTGAGGAATAAAACATTTTGCAGGTTTCAAACTGATGATTCATGCTGCTTACATTTTTTTGCACCTTGCAAAAATTTTAACTTATGGTGCTCGCCTTCTTCTCCTCCATGAGAAAGGAAACACATTTATTGCCTAATTTCCTGAAATGGTTTGCAGGTTGCACTGTAAGTTGCAAAAACATGATAAACAGGGCAATTTTCTTGTAATGTTGTAAAAAATAGAAATCGGGTCTACTAAGTGGTAATTGGGATTATGATGAAAAGGTTAAAAAAATGTTAACCATTTTATAAATACCCTCTATTTTTATTATAGGTGACATATCAGCTAAAGATCTTGTCAACAGCATTGATGTCTGTTCTGATGCTAAAGAAACACCTAAGCAAGATGCAGTGGTTTTCTCTGATGTTGCTGTTTGTTGGGGTCTCAATAGTCCAGCTTCAAGACAACGGCAATCAACTGAAAACTCACCACTCAATTAAGCAGAACTCCCTTCTTGGTCTTGCGGCAGTGGTTGCTTCTTGTATCTGCTCTGGATTTGCAGGTAAATCCTTGTTCCATTAACAGAAAGTACTGTTTTGTGACCCTGTCTGGGAGAAAAAAAAAATGTTGTGGTTGGGGTGTTTACTGCTCTTATGTGCTGTTCTTGATGTCAGGTTTTTCAGCAACTTTCTGATGGTAAACGTTCATTAAATCATTAGTAATAATAAACAAACACTTATACTGTTGGAATCAGGTCCAGACATTTTATTGAGAAAGTATGCTACTTTTTTTGTCTTTTTTTTTTTTGTCTTTCAGGTGTTTACTTTGAGAAGACCTTAAAGGCAACACAGACACCACTATGGGCCCGAAACCTACAGCTTGCCTTTTTTGGCGCAATTATCGCCCTGTTAGGTGTCGCCTATAATGATGGGGCGGCCGTGAAACAAAAAGGCTTCTTCTTCGGCTATGGGCCTCTAGTCTACGGCATAGTATTCTCCCAAGTATTTGGCGGTCTTCTGGTTGGAATTGTGGTGAAATATGCCGATAATATCCTCAAAGGCTTTGCTGCTGCTGTGGCGATTGTTCTCTCATGTATAATGTCTGTGTACATGTTCGGTTTTAAGCTGTCGGTAGAGTTCGTATCAGGGGCAAGTCTTGTTATTATCGCTATAGTGTTGTACAGTAAGGGGCAGGTCAGGGCCACTAAGGCACAAGCTAATGTCTCGAACGGTGTCGAGAGTTCGGTAAAGTCGGAAAAGCAGTCATAGCAATCAGTACCCGGGGGAATTTTGAGGTGTAGAACTGAAGATTGTGTCAAAATCGTCTGACCCTTCAAAAGGAGTTGTTATGTGCAGTGCAAACTAATTTATTCGTTTTTACCTTGTAAAGATCTACTAACCTCTTTGTATAAGTAATAACAGTATCCTGTATTATTGTAAGTTCCATAATCTTCACAACTTGGACTTTATGCGTTTTTGTCTGTTTGTGATTTGAGAACAATCCTTTTTTTTTCTTCAACGACGTCTTCATTCCGTGTTCGAGGACCCAGCGCTGACTACTGGTTCCCCGATGGTATACTAGATATATATTTGGTATAACTACAGATAAGCTGTATAAAATCAAGGCATATGCAGAAAACATAGCACTAGTTCTACGAGAATGCTAAATTGCAAAGCTATTGTATTTTTTAAATGCAATGGTTCAACAGGGGCGTAACGGACCTTGAAATACCGGGGGGGGGGGGGGGGGCTCACGATACAGAGACATTAAAGACCCCGAGCCCCCCCCCCTCCCAGCTACAGGCGGTACGGCACTGTTCATGTAGGCTCATTCACACTACACTTGTTGAAAAATTGTCGAAAAACTACTGTCTTTGCCAGTTCTACACCTGAATATTCTCCTGGACATAGAACAGAACCCTAACATATTTGCGATAAATCTTTGTCAACAAAAGGTCGACATTTTATAAATGCGATATTATTATACTTCTACAAAAGACCATGACTTCTATTATATAGCAAAGTAACATCGAGGGATTATATTTGCCAAAACTAATATTCCTAACAGATGAAGAAGTCCTGTATCTCAAATTTTAATCTTATAAAAAAATTTATTTAACAGTAGTCTCATTGATCTAAAAGCAACTTTTTGCTATTTATATCACGGGTCTTTAGGGGGTCGCTCGCGCGCCGATGAGTTTTTTTTTTAATACCGCAATCGGGTTTATTATAATCAGAGGTGTGTAGGACTAAGAAAAAAAGATGCACACATAGCACACAGGGTGCATTTGCACCCCCCGGGACCAAAAGGTCCACCCTTGAGGGTAGGGACTAGATAAAATACCAAATTAGGCGACGTATTTCTTGTACCACTCCATAAAACATTGTCAGTGCAAATGGCAAATAGAACATGACAGATCTATTATGCTGCATTCACACCAAAACCATGTTTAGTTAAACAGGTTTTTCTTTGCCTTACAACTTGCCAAGTTTCTCAATGTGTTGAATTCTTCTAGCTAAATGATCACTTAGTAACATGTACAGCACAGTCTATTCAGTTTTGTTCTTGGTTCTGTCCACTATTGGGAGATTTAAACCAGTTTAATTAAACCAATGCGGTATAAGACTGACCTGCTTATCCTATTAATTATTTTTAAGAATGGAGATAATAAATAAACTAGACGCATGTTCAATCAACATTTTTATGTATTCTTGTAGAAATATGACGAGGGCTAATTGTTAGTAGAACTTCCATTTGCCATTCAAACCGGAACGTTATTTGTTTAGTTAGTTATATGTTTTTTTAGTAGATATGCTTTGTACATACAGTAAGTTACACTATTTTTGTATTTAGAAATTCGAGTTGCGTGGTCACGTCTCTGCGCTGAACATGTCATGTTTTGTATAAAAAACGATTAGCAGGAGGGGGAGTCCATTAGCTACTCAAGCAGGCCCGTACCCAGGGGGGTGCAGGGTTCACTTTCGGTTGATAATAGACGTCCTATTTAAAGAACAAACTATAAAGCACAAGCTAGATCACTCTGGCTTGTAGCCAAATCCGACAATAAGCGTCCCGTGGAGATAGTGCAAAGTCATAAAAAAATCCCTCTGTTCTTTCGGGGGTGGTCAGATTTTTATCAGAGAAGTTCCCCCCTCCCCCGGTAAAATTAGGTCCACTTTTTCGGATTCCGCACCCCCCCCCCCCCCCCCCCTACCCAAGCAATCCTGGGTACCGGCCTGTCAAGGTTGGTTCTCACTTGGACGAAAGCGCAAGAGAACGCAACAGCGAATTTTTTTTTGCGCTTGCGCTTATGTTTGAGCGATCCACACTTGTCTTGCGCTTCCGTTTGCGCTCACGTCCTATTAGAAATATTCCACAGGGACCCCAAACAATCGAGGCCTGGTTACTTCAAAAACCGGCGGCGGCGAAGAACTCGAAAACGAAAATATGTTATTGTTGGCCGTCTTTCTCATGTATTCACGTTAAACAATGGTGCCCACACTGAAAGGAAGTATAACGGACCATGGTGTCAATGTGGGTTTTTATGATACTTGGTGATTCGAACATCTGTGTGATAAATGCGGCGTCAATTGATAAAAAGAACAAGAAAGAATTACCAACAAATCATTATAATACCCCTACTATAAAAAGTGCCTATTTCTATAAACATGGGTGATTCTCGATACAGTGGTCACGACGAAACTGGTAGTGTAGTTATTCAGCTGACAGACGATGCACAAAATACACCGAAGCAATTGAATGACGTGAAGTTCATTGAGAAACCGCAAACCTCGACCCAGTTGCGTGCATTCGGGTGCACTGTCCCGCCCTCGAAATACCTTGCGCGAACGTGCACATGGCTAGTTCTTGTCACAATCGCGTGGTCCGTCCTGTGGTCTGTTATTGGCCAAGATCTCCTACCTGGTGGGAACATATTTGCTATTTTTGTGGTCATTATATGTGCATCCTTTTTTGGGATGCTGGTCAAACTGGTCCCATATTTGCAGCTACCACCCCTTCTTGGAATGTTGGTGGCTGGCTTAGTACTGCGAAATGTGCCGTACATTGATTTCGCTAAGCATATAGACAAGAAGTGGTCTTCTACACTTAGAAGTATTGCACTAGCGGTGATTCTTGTCAGGTCTGGTCTTGGTTTGAATACTGATGTGTTGCAAAAATGTAAATTTACAGTTATGAGACTTGCATTTATACCATGCACATTTGAGGTAGTTACAGCTGCAGTGATGGCCTCCTATATTCTTGGCATGAAGTGGCAGTGGGCTTTTCAGCTTGGGTAAGGTAAACAGGGGGAGAGGGGTGAATAGGGGTCTCTGAATCCACTGATCCTCAATTTTTTTCTCTCAGAAATATGCCAGTCTGTATAAATTTTGCAATGCACAATTGACAAAAACAATTGATAATAAGAAAATTTTTGAACAAAAGGATCAGCAAAATCTGCAGTTCAAATACAAAATCTGGCACGCATTAAAATTCCAGTAGATCTGTGATCTGGTATGTTTTTAAGAATCCAACATTTCTTTATTTTTCTGTAAATCTATGATTGGCATGCCATTTTAGGACCAGATCCACCAATCTGAAAACCTATTCAACCTCCCCACCCACTTCCCTATAAGCATCAACTACAGGGGTTTATCCAGTAGATCCAAAAATGGGGACTGAAGCAGGGGTTTCAGGAAAGGGGGAAGGATTTATTAAACGAGATTGAACAATTACCATTTGTTTTTGTGGTGTTCCAGCTTTGTCCAGGCAGCAGTATCTCTAGCTGTTGTAATCCCTGCTCTACTGGAGTTCCAGGAAAAGTTCTATGGCACAAACAAAGGCATTCCTACATTGGTAATGGCAGCAGCATCATTTGACAATGTCTTGTGCATCAGTGGGTTTGGCGTCTGCATTGGTCTTAGCTTCCACTCTGGTATGCAATAGCTGTCGTAGTAAGTGCAATGTAAAAGCTGACCAAGAAGACAGTCATAGGCATCATATGCAAACATCATAAAAGTTAGCTATTTGTAGATTTATATTGTTTTTGATGACCAAAGAGGTACATGCCCACTGCGCCCACTTCTGTCTACATGCTGCCCCTCGAGTATCCAATGCCTGAATAATTTACAGAAGTGTATAATTTTTTCTCAGGTAATCTAGTATTCAATATATTCCGTGCGCCAATAGAGGTTCTTATTGGCTTGGCTTTTGGAGTTTTCATGGGATTCCTTTGCTGGTGGTTTCCAAATAAAACTGAGGTTTGTATCTGCCAAAAAAATATCCCATTGGCTTCTTTCTTGTTTTTGTTTTACATAGGGTTGGGGTGTGCTGTCATGTTTTATGCACTACATGTCAGGCTGTAGCTTAGGTTGGTCATCTGTGGGTCATCACATGATGCATTGGGTTAGTAAAAAAGCATATGTACCGAGACTATTGTAGTTTGTCATTGTCGCTGCTCCCTTTGGCCATTTAGGATTGTTAACCAAACACATGCTTAGTGAATGTGGGAATGTAGTATAATTATTGTGCTGCCATAGACAGAATATACATTAGAGGTCAGGGGTTATTGGAGGTTAATGCTTTTGTTTGTTTCAGGAGGGAGTGTCTAGGAGCAGGTTTCTCATATTACTTGGTGGTTCCATGCTTGCTGTATTTGGCAGCAAAGCAGCTCAGTTTGCAGGTGCTGGAGCACTAGCTGCACTTATCATGTCCACTCTTGCTGCCTATGGATGGGGCAAACAAGGAAAGGTAGGTATTGCAAGTAGGTTAATTTTGGGACACGGCTAGCCTTCGAGCAAGCGTTTATTTTGTTATTTCTTTTTTTTTCTATTGTGGTTTCAAAGATAATAGGTACTGAGTGAAGAGAACGGCTGCATAGAGAATAGGGATGAAGAGTGGGGAAGCCTATTCTTCATGCGTCCATGCCCTTCCCCAATATTTACTTCTTTCCCTTGGTCTCTGTTAGAAAGATTGACTGCATTAGAGTGCATTTTACGGTTATTTATTATCTCTCTTTGGTTTCAGGCACCTATTGCTCAGGCAACAGCTCTGTTGTGGATGTTTTTTGAGCCACTATTATTTGGTCTAGTTGGAGCAGAAGTCAGCATAGATTATCTGGATAAAAGATTAGTCGGTAATGGGAAATCTGGAAAACATGTATGTCTTAAAACATCACAATGGCTCCAAGTTAACAACCAAATGGTTGCCTTTGTGACTTGACAGAAGTTTTTTTTCTTCCAATTTTGAAGGGTGTCCCTGTTTTGAACTTTAATTTGTTTGCAAGCCTGGAAATTGTGAAAAGTTGCTAAAGAAGCTATTTGTAACATTCAACATTAGCTCCTGTTGAAGTAGCTAACCAGCACATTGTTTGCCCGAAAAACGCTACAGCATAGTTGATAATAAGCAAAAATTGCTTACAACTTTAAGATGCTGGCTTAAAGAATTTGACTGGCTTGAGTGGAGTAGTGACAATGAGTTGATTTTCTTTAAACATGCAAAGCCTTTACAGGGCATTCATCAATCAACAGCTTATCCTAAATACTGGAAATTCTTGTGCTTCTGTTACTTTTAGTGCAGTATCAACTAACTTTGTTAAGAATTTTTATTTAAGTGGTGTTCTGCTGTTACTTCTTTACAATGTCCCCCCCCCCTCACCCAAAAAAGGAAGTGTTAAATTTTGCACATCTCTTATAAAATATGTGTTAAAAATTAAAAGTATAAATATTATTATAAACATATGTAAACATGATTAACTTTTATCCATGGTTAACAGTATTTTTTTATCTGGATTTGCCAGGAATAGGGATTGGTGTACTTGCATCAAGTCTAGTGGTACGGACACTTATCACATACCTGACTGTCACTCAGAATAACCTCAACAGAAAAGAGAAGATGTTTATCGCAATTGCTTGGCTTCCTAAAGCTACAGTGCAGGTGTGATGTTCTTGATACTCCTAGGCAAGAAAGAGATTTATCTCTGTTTTGATTTTTTCCCCAAAAAATAACTTAAACAAATTCAACAGCTTATGCACGATCTAAAAACAATCCTGTTTAAATGTCCTTTTTCATTTTTTTTTCTAAAATAATAAGGAAATAACCAGTAGAGGCTTGTCTGTGCCCCCCAGTCTGTGTATGTATGTCATTGTATCTTGCCCCACCTATAATTTCATTGCCTATTACTCTCCTGCTTCCCATCTATCCCAGAGCTTATTTCTGTTGTTCGTCGTATGCAGGCAGCTATTGGGTCGATTTCTCTGGACACAGCTAGACTTACTGGGTTCACTGGACAATATCATGAGGAATTTGGTATTCAGGTATTATAAATGTTTCTTATCTAAATTCCACTGTTCATATTCCACCTGTTGACTGTCCACAGGTGTAGGGCTTTCGCAACAAGCATTGGCTTGTTTACAATGTTCAATGTACAATGAATGTTCTCATTTTTGTTTATAACAGATTCTGACCATGGCCGTTTTAGCTATTATTATCACTTCTCCAATTGGTGCTGTTGGAATAACACTTGCTGGTCCAAGGTTGTTAACCCGTATGCCACCCAGAGATGAGGTCCAAATATGGCCTCTGATGGTAGAGAGGCAAAATCAAGTTGATAGCACCTTGGAAACTAATCTATAGGTTGCATTAAAGATAGATTGATGTGAAGCCTAAACAGAAATAGAAAAGAAAAGCATGTTAAAAAATAGTAAATATAGTTTCATGGGCTGGAAATGGAATAAAGTAAATATTAGTAAACATAACAACTGGTCACTGGTTAGACTGGATCTCCAACTGTTTCTGTGAGCCCACAAAGGCATAGCAACGGCTGATAATATATAGGTATACTTATAGAAACATAACATGACTTCTTAAAAATAGTTTCCAATGAAATTTATATAAATTATACAAATATAGGCCTTATGTGCCATCAGTGATGAAGAGGCCTAAGCTAGTACATACAAATATAGGAAATTATTATTCTTCTGAAAGATAAACGATATTATATTTGATCATTATATTTGAGCTAAAATAAAATATTTTGACCTTAGCCCATAAGTCAGCATTCTTGTCTTTGTATTGGAAAGCATATATATTATAAGCACATTGCAGACCGCTAAGGGTGAGTTCCAATTAGCTTCCTCCCCTACCTTCAACCCCATCTGCTCTTCGGGCGCCTCGACAACACAGGCAAAAATCGCTCTTCTCACAGGCCATATCCAAATATATCAGATTAAAAAAATAAGAAACAGATCCTAATCCAGACATCAGCAGGAACGGGATGGCAGCTCAAAGCCGACCCACATTTGGAGTATTTGGTAGTTCCTGATAACCCTCGAAGCCGAGAATTTGCCATGGTCTAATAAATGTCGTTCAAGTAGCTACGTTATTGCTGTAAGGTCATAAGTAGTCATATGGTAGTCTGGTCTGATAGCGTTATAAAAAAAATTCAAATAGAAGGATTTCTAAAATAAATACAAATAGAAAAGGTTGAGCCGTGCTTACTCTAGTAAGGAATCTAGTTCAGTGCAGCGTTACTGTGAAAGAAGACGAAGGGATGACGCCTGAAAAGTAATAAGAGGTACATCGTTTTGTATGAAAATCCATAATCCATTCCTTATTGATATTTCCTTATTGATATTTCCCTATAAATGTGACTCAATATAGAGTTTTTCAAGAGAGTATGATGTACTGATTGAGTTTGTGCAATAGATAAAAAGAATCACCTCAAACTTTAAATTACTTCTTTGAAACTGATTTGGCGCAAGTTTGGACGCAGAATCGTACTTTACAGAAAAGATAACTATTAGTGAAAAAAAAAAATGACGTCACCTCATTGTGAATCTCGCCACAATAACAATAAGTAGTTTGGTCCCTACTATACTACTACGCTCCTATCATCCCTTTCAATCGACTTTTCATCTTCTAGGGCCCAGTGGGCAAGCGGAACCGAAAACAATCACACTGATAAAAAAAATTTCCTCTTATGCGCTCTGTGTGGTTAAAAAACCATGTCAAGGTATGTTGCTAATCTGAAGTACCACCCTGTCGCGGGCGAGCAGTCCCTAACGCCTTAGCCGAAGCACGTTAGAGGGGATTTAGAACTCTGTTCCTCTTGCCCTTGTATCAGTACAATAAAAACCCAGAGAAGGTTCGAGATTAGTCATTTTTATTCACTATTTCACCACCTTTAAGATAAGCTTTGTAAAAAAATACATTTAGAGTTGTTTTCAAAATCCCGTGCAACAAAATGTAATTGTTAATGTGTAATAGTCAAGCCAGAACAAAACAAAAAACAAAGACATTGCAGTGTATTAGTTGTAAATAAACTAAATAGTATTTCACAGGTTTAAAAAAAAAAAAAACTCTAATGATATTAACCAGTAATAAAATATTCTAATTGCGGATTTCACAGAAATTATGAGGGAGCTACTCTACCTATTATTATAAGAATTTTCTGATATTATTGTCTATATTTTTTGTAATGTTTGTATTAACAACATTCTAGGAACGGATCATTCAAAACTTGATGATGCAGTAAGGTTGAAAATGTTGAGTAAACCAAAAGCCTTAAAATAATTAACCAGAAAGGCTAGAGTGGGAAAGTAACAAGCAAAAACTGGAATAAAACGTGAATGTAAAAAAGCAAATACACCAACAATCAAAGTTCTAAAAACCTGTCCCTTTATTTATTTTACAGGGTTTTTTTCTTGTTCTAGACAACATACTAGTCTCCCAAGCTAACAACAGCCTTGATGGCTGCATCATCCATGTCATCAGCTGCAATAAGAGGCATTCCACTCTCTTCTAGTATGTGCTGGGCCTTATCCACATTGTTACCTGTGATAAAGGGGAAATAGAGTAAATTACTGCCAGCTACAAATTTCTGTGATTTCTTGGTCAACTTACATCCTTGCAAAATTGCTATACAAAAAATATGTAAACAGGCTTTTAACTAAAAACATGTTATTAAATGGAATCCAATTATTAATTTCTGATCAATCAAAATAATACTACTTTTATGCAATATAGCAAAAATAGCAAAAAATTCATTGGCAAAAAGAAATAAAATACTGTGCAATACAGAACAAAACCTCTGCCAAAGTAGTAACACCAAGAAGTACTAATATATGTGCTTAAAAAAAGTTTCTTGATTACCTTCAAGTCTAACTACGATAGGTACATCCAGTTTCAATTTTTCATAAGCTTTTGTAATTCCACTGGCAACAACAGAGCAGTCAACAATGCCACCAAAAATATTCACAAGAATGACTTTAACCTGAAAAAGAGTGAGCCAAACCTTATGACAAATGCAAAAAAGACATAGTTCCTGAAAACACACAGCAAAGGGTAAAAAAAGATTGACGATCCATACCCTAGGATCTTTGCTGACAATCTTCAGGGCATGCAAAACGCCCTCCTCTTTTATTCCTCCACCAAGATCAAGGAAATTGGATGGCTCTCCACCATGCAGTTTGATTATGTCCATTGTCGCCATAGCCAGACCAGCCCCATTTACTAAAAAAAATCAATAAAGTTCTTGAATTACCTCAAAATTCCTGCCTTCTGATATCAAAAGTAGTCGAGCTGCAACTTGTATAACAACTCAAAAACATAAGTAAAATATCTCTTGTCTAATAATATTGTTGGTCCTTAGATAAATACTGCTGTAGAAAAAGACCAGAGGAAGCAAAACTGAATATGTATCTCACCAAGGCAAGCGATGTTCCCATCCATGGCAATATAGCTGAGATCAAATTCAGCAGCCTCCACTTCACGTGGATCACTTTCACTCTTATCGTCTAGATCAAAGATGGCTTTCTGTCTGTACTTAGCGTTGTCATCAAAGTTGAATTTGGCATCAAAGCATACAACTGAAAAGAAACCAAGTAAGAGTTATTAAACAATTTAAAATGTACTAACTGCATGATGGGTCTGGTCTTTGAGGGGATGTTTAGGAATAGTTTCTGGATTAAGGGGGTGCTTATAGGGCAGGGTAATGTACACCAATGTAAAGAAAGCAGATTTTTCGAAACACTTCTGTTAAAGCTGTCTTGAAAGGGCTATGCTTTCCAAGATCGAAATAACTTGCCTTTGCCATCAGGTGTTTCTCCAAAAGGATTGATCTCAACTTGGGTAGCATCAACTTTGAGGAAGACATCATACAGTCGCTTGATCTGCTCTGTGGCCTATAAAGAAAACATAATAAGCTTGAGTTGGCTCCTATCCTACAGCCTCAGATACCATAAACTTGTTGGGAAGCTGTTTGTTTTTTTAAGATAGGAAGTGAAGCTAATAAGAGATGGCAGGTCCTCTCTTACACTAAAGGATTCTCCAAAAGTGATTTAGTATTTCTGAAATTTCTTACATTAGTCACTGAAACAATTAACACAAGATATCAAAACAAAATGAAAGATAGTCTGCTATTTTAGCATGTTAAAAAGAACAGAAATCAGGAAAAATAGGGATACTGGAATACAGTAACAATATCAAATGTGTTTGGAAAAGGGTTTCTACAATAGGGAGGAGCTTATATTAGAACACTACACAAAACATTCACCTGCTTGTGCAGTTCTCCCTTGAATTCAAGTTTTTCTGCAAGCCAACTTGCATCTTTATCCTGAAGGCCTTTAGTTATATCCACTGGAACCTGAAAAAAAAATTCAACAAGTTAACACCATGCTTTCCCAGAAAAAAAAAATAAACAAACACAGGAAATTGTGACAGTTTTGTATCCAAACTAACCAAGCATGCCATGCACACTTCTAAGAGATATAGAAAGAAGATACAATTTCTTACAATGGCCATCAGTTCCTTGTATTCTGGACTGATCTTCCCTTTTCAAAACACAAATAATGTGAGGCTGAAATGCACAGATTTTGGCTTTTTAGGATCATCACTAGGTATGAGCTCAGGGACGAAAAGCTCAGATTTCAATTAAAAAAAAATTGATATTTTGTTTGATATACTTGATGTTAAATGAGCTTATTGGAAACACAAAGTCATGTTTGCCTGTCATGTCACCAAGCATCAGAACATGCAAAAGCTGCCAAATCACTACCTTGTATATGTACTCTGGTGTTGTCTTGGCAACCTCTTCTATGTCCATACCACCTTTAGGGCTTGCAACAATCACAGGTCCCATGAATTCTCTGTCCATGAGAATAGCCAGGTAGGTCTCTCTCTCAATATCATAAGCCTCTGCTACCATTACCTGGTTGTGATAAATAAACATGTCAAGCAACCAGACATTTTGAGACTATCAAAGGCTATCTAAGGCTTTTTTACCTTGTTAACCATGACTCCTTCTGGGGGTGTCTGTTTTGTTTTTAGTCTGTAGCCAAACATCTTTGCTGTGAAATACCCAACTTCATCTGCCCTGTAAAAGGGAAGATAAGGAAGTGGATTCCTCCACTACTCTACACCTTGCAGTTTTAATAACAATATGAGGCCATCCAAAATGCACTGCTCTAATGCACTAGTCCTTTATCAAGCATTTTATCATTCAAGGCTATCAATCATTACTTACAGTTTGGTAAGGTGGACACCTCCATTAAGGCCACTGTCAAAGGTACCTTTTCCTCTACCTCCTGCTAGGATCTGGGCTTTTATTACATATTCTGCAGCATCTATACAGGACACAAACAACTAAATATCAGAGCACTGCCTGGTTCTGGTTTATGGAGGTTACATTTCCTAATAACAATAAAAAATAATGCTGCGTCACCAAAAAAAAGGAAGGATGTCCTCTTCTGAGCTTTTTGAGCAGTGGCAGGTCCAGGGATGGTTTTCCTGGGTTTACTGCTTTAACAAAACCACCCTTTTAAAGCAGAATGATGACTGCATGCTTAGGAACAGACAACTGAGGGCTTAGAGGACTGTTGCAGTTTTCAAAAGTTGAACCATCCTTCAAAATGTCTAGATCATATATTGTTAAGATGACAAATCAACCCACCAAAAAGCAATCTGTCTTGCCCTGAAATATTAAATGTGTGGCATACAAATGCGCAAGGGAAGATTTTCCAATTGTTCCAAGCCTTAAAATGGTATAATATCATTTTTAATAGATCTAAGAAAAATAATATATTTGAAGGATCAATGTTAAATTGATCATCGTTGCCCACTGTCCATATGTTTATTCCATGCTTACTGAGTTTCTTTGAGAGGCGAACTGATTCCTCTGGGCTCTCTGCAACAATAAATCTCTGTACATTCAGTCCATTATCCTGCATAAGCTTCTTGCTCTGGTATTCCTGCAAATTTAGCCATCTGACAGGGGTTATGCTGGCTACAGCTGCCTGCAACAGCAGAACGTGCTCTTAGAACCAATCCAGCACCCAATAAAGAAACTTGTCTTTCTCACAGTTTCCACACTAACTTCTAAATGGTGATCTTTTGTGTTAAAAGTAACTTATAGAGCTAAGGAAAGTACATGCGGACTGTCAACGTTTGCAACCTGTCGATATGGAAGAGGAATGGAGAAGGACAAGAGAGGTCTAGGGTGGTGTGGGTCTATGCTTTCTATGCAAATAACATTCGAAGGATGCCATTTGACCAACTGCTATGTCCAGATCATCGACAGAAACCTAAAATTGACGTTCAAAAATAATTTCTTGCAGGTTTTCTAAATGGATTGCTTAAAAAATCAATTTGCGGATAGTTCCATCCCACTTCCATCCTGTACCTGTGTCAGTGTTTTGGTACTGATTAAAATCCAGCAGAATTAGAGGTAGTCAGAATTAAGTTGCCAGCCTTGTCTCATTAACATAAGTACCAAGTATCGATTCAAAATCCAAGACAAAATAAGTTAAGCTTACTTATTATATCGCTCTAAACTCGTAAAAATTGAGCTTCTTGGGAAAAAAAACCACAGGCGAATACATTTACATCCCAACTAAGTTTATTTCACGAATTAGAGCATGAAGATATAACTCATAGATGTTTATTAGGGTAAATTCGTATGTCCTTTTTTTATTCGTAGAAATCCTTCACTAACGCGGGCGGGAGGCCTGTGCTTAAACTTTTTTGAGCATGAAAAATGAAACTTTTAACGTTGGATTTCCATTCGGGTTATATTTCGCGTAGAAACTTGTGACAATGAAAATGTGACAAAAAAGTTCGAGTGTTAAACCTACTTGTTTTAATCGCAGCGAAGGGGGGCGCAAAATCCCGGTGCAGGAACGGCAAATTGATGGAAGGCCCAGGACACGCGTCAAAGCCGCCATCTTGGATTCGAAAGAACACACACGGATCACCACTATGCGCATGCTCTTTATTACTGCAACTGACAAGCTATTGCAGACGCCCTTGTGCGTAAGTCATGGATATTTATCTCGAAATATTGTTATTGTAACAACTCCCTACAGGCAAAGCATACAAGGGTATTCCCGAGGTAGCCATTTGCTATTCCACTCAGCGTTTTAAAAGATTCAATGAATGGTTTTTTTGGTAAAAATCGCAAAGCCATGTGAGGTGTTGGCTGTTGTTGATGTTGGTTCGTCTTGCAGTCGAGAACTTGTTTATTGCGGAAAACATTACACATTTTAGAAGTGTCTTCGTCCAGAAAAATTCTACGAAATGTATGAAGTGAGAGGGATGGAAGCGCCTTTATTTGGCGAGACCAGGCCAAGAGTAAGGGCTCAGAACGAATAACTTGCTTGCATGAGATAATATTTATAAACTACGTAGTTCAAGCTTCCCTCCTTTTTTTTGTGTCCACTTGTCCACTTGCCGCCAGCAAAACTATGTGAAATCGTTTGTTGATCATGGGCAATAATGGTACAAGTTATACATTTTTCTCTTAGAATATAACAACATTTCTATGAATTATTCAATCAAACGTTGATGGGAGTCTTGATAATAATGTTTTTTTTGTACTACGTAACCGGGGATAATTGTGTGCCAATCATGTGATTACAAATAAATCACGATCTCTTGATTTATTTTCCCAGTTAAGCCGTTATGCAATTTTGCTGATAAGGGAAAAAAATTCTGGGTTGTAGTCATTATGCCTGAGTTTCTTTGAATTTTTTTTATTCACTATACAATTTAGAATAGAATATATCCATATTTATTAATTATATCCATATAAGTCTGCCCTGAAGAAGTCTTATTATAGACAAAAATTTGGGAGAGTGAACACCAGTTTTTGGTGTATTGTATTTATTCTCTGGTTCATGAGCACAACTATTTGGGCTTTTTGTATTTATCTTTTCTCCATTACTTTTACTGAGATCAGTGTTGTTCTTTCTGTTACAGGACCGGTACCTCAACTACTTTATCGGTGTTGCAACATCATTATTAGTGCTTGTAAGTGTGATTTTTGTCATAGCTAAGGAGCAATCACAAAAAAGGGTCTCAGACAGGAAGTTGACCTTTAGATAGTTGAACTATAGATAGTTGAACATTATTTAAATCCTTACATGGACTATACTTTGCCCTGGATCTGACTTGTGAAACACTTGCTTTTCTTTTGTTTAATGATAAATAATATTATTGGGTAATTTCATTTATGGATAACTCTGCCATATAGCCCAAAAACAGAGTAATTTTGTTAAATAAATTGATTCAAAATTGACAGTGACAAATTCAAATCAACCTCAAAAAACCAGCCAGTGCTTTTCAACACTTGGCGTTTTTCAAGGTTGAGAAAGAGGTTACTGACAGGGACTCAGGACTTTAGGATTTACTAAATTCTTTTCTTCTTTTTCCCACAGTTTACATTTATAAGTTCTTTAGTGAAGCCATGGCCACCTGCACCAAACCATGTCTTCCTCTCTGTTGCTATAGTCTTTGTCTGTATAGGAGAACTTGTGTTGGTAAGTCCATAAAAACAGTGTATCTACCAATATGTGGAGTTTAGAATTATGTTTTAGAAACAAAGATCAGGGGTGAGTCAAGCATTTTTTTCCATTACGGGGTTTGGCCCATTGACAACGTGGGGTAAGGGGTATTGACTTATTTCGAGGGAGGGTAAGGGGTAAAGGTTGACTTATTTTGTGGGAGAAAAAGTTTTTCTATTTGACAGAGCAAAAAAAAATGCCAAGTTTTCACAAAATAAGGTCTGGTTAACTTCGGTAAGGTTGACTTTTTGCATATAGGTTCCTTATGTAATTTAAACCAACATATCAAAAAGTGTTTTTTCCTAATGGATTCGTCTTTGAGATATGAGACTTGAAGTGCAATTTTCAAATGTTCAAAGTATAAATTATCTTTGTTTTTTGGGAGAAGTCAGGCTGTAATCAGAAATTAAAGCCAACTTTGCTCCCTAATATCTAAATTTCATATCTTCTAAATTTCTTTAAAATTTGGAACTAAGCTTTTGGTCAGAGAAACTCCTTGTATGCGGAAATTTGAACTTAAATTCGAACATTTCATGCCCATTTTTTGTCTCTGTCTTTCTGTTCTATTTGGTTTCCCAATAGAATGCAATTGTGCCATGCTCAGGGAAGAACAAAATAATACAGTTTACTTGGTAGCCAATACAAGGGAGAGGGTACTCAAACCCATTTTTTGTCCTCCTATCCTTTTGTCCTCCTATCCTAAAGGATCCCTTATGAATCTTTGTTTTTTGTCATAAAATAAAAATAGTTTCAACACTTAGCATGGACCAGAGGGGAAAGCAGGGCTGTTTTTTTTCTCCCAAATACAGTGTGATAATCACAATTTCTACATTGTGATAAGTTTGACGGCAATTTCTGATCTTGAGATTATTTTTTCCAGATATTTTGGTACAGAAGGGGAGACCTGGATCCCAAGTTTCGCCAGCTCATTTATTATAATTGCTTCACATTGGTTTTATTGTGTGTCTGTGCAAATGTGTTTTTCTACGACAATAAACTATAGCTGCAGTTGGATCTTCATATAAAGACTCCCTTGCTGAGTATACAAGCATGCAACGCCTTGGCTGGACACGTTGCAATTCTGTAGATGGTATTCTAAAGAGACAGAGATTTATAAGAATAGATTATTTATGCAAGATGTCTGTAACACCCACATTTCACAGCACTGGCTCATGCTAAGAGTTGGCAGATGGGTTCACTGCGTTTCTCTGCAAGTTCTTCCTATTTGTTGACTGCAATTGTAATGATTACTAATTTTTTAAACAAAACTATCTTGAGCTTTTTGGTTGGCTTGTACCTTGAGATGGAATGCAGGCAAACAGATGCCACAATGAATAATGTAATAATTTCTGTGCCCTAAAAATAAATGGCTTTATTATGCTAAAAGAAATAGATTTCTATCAGTTTTCCCTAGGTTTACACCACTCTATATGGACTGCCAGATAGAAGATGGGGGATGTTGAGCTTCTAATAAATCCTAATAATTTAGCACCCCCTTAAACAAAATAGGCTCAGTATATAATTACCCTGATTGCAGAGCCTCAATCTAGAGGTGTAGATGTTCTGGGATTGATACAATGAAAGAAATAATAGCAGAGAAGATGATGGAAAAAAAGATTCTACTAATATGTACTTACCGACACAATATACTGCCTGGTTAATATGATATATTATTTGATTTGCAGTCGAAGACAAGTGGTTTACATTGTTGATTTAATAGGCACAACCCCCAAAGCAGACATGAATTTGGGATAATTTTAATACAGCCACCAATACAATAAATTTGGCTTCAAATGAAACATTTCCCGGGGGGGTTTCTTCCCATGTCGAGCTAATAGGGATGCTCATCATATTTTTTAGGGGTCAAAATCGGTCCTCGGGTATTTTTTTAGGGGGTATCCGAGAAAAAAAGAGGCTTTTCTCTTAGAAATGGTATTTTTAATGCTCCTAAGGTGGTGTTTAGGGAAACAATTTTTGGCCGTGCAGGTATTTTTGAGGGGCATTTTTTTATGTTTTCCGATGAGCATTCCTATCACTTTTACCTTGAAGACCCCCCCCCCACCCCCCGGAAACATTTATTTTTAAATTAAGGAGACTCATTGGTAATTCTTTATAGCCTTTTTTTTTTTCAATTTACTTGTTATAAATTGACGTCTAGTAGTCTCGAATCTTTTCCGATTTCATTCGAGGATTATATTCAATCATCCATATTTGATGTGCTACTGTTTTATTTTATTTATCTGTAACTGATTTAAAGTTATTTAACACGAGAACAGACCAGTATTTTAGGAACATTCCAATATATTTCCAAAAATAACCAATGCTTTTTCTTAAAATTTGTGGAGAGACATAACTTATGCTAGGGCATAATGGGGATCATAGTGGCAAGTCTAAACTGACCATGTAAATTTTTTTTGTTGCATGCTATCCTTCATTTTTTTTTAAAAAGCAGAGACAACTTTGTTGTCTTCAGCCCATGAAAGCTTAGTGGTTGACTTCATATGTAAGCCAAGGACAGGGGTATAGATTGTTTTTATTAGACATGACCAAAGACAGAATTAGTACAATTATTATTGATTTCTGATCCTCTTGAAAATTCAAAGTCTTTGCTTAAAAATCGATAAATTAGCAATTCTGTGCTTCCTTGTTTTAGTAGAGCTTAGGGGGGCTACAATACAGTTAGTCACCAAGTTCTGTCCCTATCCCAAAATACAACATCGAGAATGAAGTGGTTTTAATCCGTTCTCTAGCCCAAGCCAAAACACTTGCATGCTCAATGGAAACCCTCTAATTATTAATGTTGTGGACTTAGGAGACATTTGCATGTGTTTTGCAAGGAAATAACAGAGCACTCTATTGTTATGCAGCAAACTTATTTCAAGATCGAGTTACCAGTTTGCTACATGACAATAGAAAAATGTCCCAATGCACAATGTCTCCCAGGTCCACAACATGAATCATTAGGGTGTTCCATCGAGCATGCAAGTTTTTTTTTTTTTTTTTTTTTGCATGGAGAACAAATTAAAAATACTTCAAATTATCGATATTGTATTTCGGGATAGGGACAGAACTTGGTGAGTAGCTGTATTGTATGGTCCTCTAAGCTCCACTAAAATGGGGAAGCACAGAATTGCGTATTGGTCGCATTTTTAAGCTAAGACATTGAATTTCAAGAGGATTCGAAATCTAAATAATAATTGTATGAATTTGTCATGTCTAATCAAAATAATCTATACCTCTGTTCTTTGCGTATATATGAAGAAAACCACAGAGCTTTTATTTGCTGAAAACAACAAAGGTGTATCTGCTTTCTCTTAAACAAATTGTAGGACAACACAATGTTGGCCAAAGCAAGAGGGTAGAAAATGGAGTATGCAGACAAATTAATTAAATTGATTAAATATTATCATCCGAAAACATGAATGGAATCTGATGAGATTGGAGACTACTAGATGTCAATTTTACGAATAAAATGAAAAAATGCTAAAAAGAATTACTAACAAGCCTTCTTAAACATCACTATCAATAGATAATCTTTTTAACAACACCTTGTTTCCTTTGTCTTTTATTATGTTCTCATACTTAACAAACATACAAACACACGCCATGGTTGGGGGAGGCATGATGCCTGTCAAAAATAAATGGAATAAACCTGTACTTAATATGTGGTGCAAAGGACCTACTCTATAGCACCTTCCACATTTCAAAGTTTGTTGTAATTGTTTTGGAATTACATGCTAGTAACGACAACAGAAGGCTCTAAAGTGGAATGACTTTCACTTGGCAACTCAACATGCTCATCAGCATGCAACTGAAGAAACTGCTCTGGCAGCACAGCTTGCGGGGTTACATCATCATCTGCTGTCGCTTGCTGAAGGGAATGATGTGGTATCTCAGCGTTACAAGCTATGTCAACACTGCCAATATTTGACATATGATGAGAGTTTTCACTAGCAACCTCTACATCATTCTGTGCTTCGATTGTGTCTGGTGGTGCATAGCTTGACAAATGGAGTTGCTCATTGGCACTGCTCTGCATGACATCTGTTTGTACCACATGGGTTACTTCTCCTGGGATTGTTGAAAAAGTGGAGACTAGCGTTTTGAAGGACTGTGGGATGGCCTCTGATAGGATGGGTTGGGAGAGTGGATGTTGTGATATTTGCTGGGTTCCTGAGGAGACTGTCAAAACTGTGTCATCTAGTGATTGGGCTATAGCTGCTGGACCTGTAAGACAGGGAGAAACAGAGTCAGTGAAATGGAGTTTGCTGCTGAGTTATTAGTTATCAGATAACCTATCAAATACCAATTTTTGTTGTAATTTCCAGTAGCAAGCTGTTGAAGTGATACTTTGATAGAGTATCTAAGAAATACTTAAAGCAAAATGTTGACAAGGCTGTTAGGGCACCCATCAATTACTAATAGATGGAAGGTGTTGACATGGCTGGTAGAGCAAGTTAAGCCTGCCACGGCTGTTGATGCATACATGCTGTAAGGGGTGTCTAACAACTGCCACTAATTTGCACTAGATCATAAGAACGTGATTGGGCAGTTATACCATCACCTTGCTGGTATGTATCATGTCTGTTATCATTCTGTTCCATCAGCTGACTCCCCTGCTCCCCCATCTGCTCAACCACACCCATCTGGGGTACTGCTGCCGCCACCTGTGCAGGGTGGATGATGTGAGTAGCACCCACCATTTCGGCTTCCTCCACATGCGTTTGGCTGATGTCAACCTGGTGTGGAAGACTCTCTTGCAGCGTGTTACTTTCAAGTGACTGTTCGGCTCCTGAATCAGAGAGGTGTAGTGACTGGGTGTCTGGGTTGTCAGAGAGGTGGTTTGGGTTTTCTAGTTCTGATGCAGTTATGGGCCCGGTGATGTCTGTCTGTACGATGGCTTGAGCTAGCTCTGGGCTCACGTTTGCAAGGCTTCGGACTCCTTGATTTTGTTGCAGAACTGTAGCAGTCATGACAACACCCTGCGGGGTGATATGGACCTGTTGAATACATAAATACTTAACTTTGGTCTGTTACAGTTCAAAGGTCAACCATTAAAGAGGCATTGGCACCAGGTTACTTTGGCCGTCTGGAAGTTAACTGTTGACAATGCCGGTTTAAGTGTGCTAAGTCAAAAAAAGGTGTTATGCTAACCATAGCTCAGTGTACAAAGGATAAACTGCCCACACTTTTGTCTTGACAATGCCCCCCACCCCCCCCCCCCCTTTTCGGCTTTCACTGGCTATTTGGGCTATAATTATAGCTCACTGTACCTGATCTCCTTGTGAGGCCAAGCTACCCTCCACATGCCCCTGCCTCATAAGCTCTAAGGTTGGCTGCTGGATGATGTAGGTCTGTCCTGCTGCTAGGGAAGTGGGCAGTGAGTGAATAATATAGGACGGCTGGCCCTGGCTGGTCTGGGTGTGGTAGCCCCCCTCTGTATTGGGGATGGTGTTGACAGTGACCACCTCATATCTCCCCTGGGGGTGCAGTACAGTTTCATCTTCACGTGTGATTGAACCATCACTGTTTACTGTAGGATAAAGAAAAAAAGGCATAACTAATGAATGTTCAGGATTGATAGGATCTACTTCAACAAGGATTCATAGTTATTATCCATGAGGGACAGTATATGGTGTGTGAGAAATATCTAGACAACTTGTGACCTTGAAGTCAGAGTAGAAAATTAATAATACCCAAAATTACAGTGGTTGATCCTAAAAAAACTTTCATTTAAAAATCATCCTGTAGAAGAAAATTGTCACAAGCTTTACTACAAGGGTTTTTAGAAGCTAATAATACTGTGTATGAGTGTCAAAATATTTGCTGCACCTGTGATAGTCTGGGCAATGCTGTTTGACGAAAGCCCTGAGGTATATGCTGCTTGGCGAGGTGATGACACAAAGTTGTGGGTAATACGGCCACCCTTGTATCTGGTTTCTTGACGCTCTATCTTCGACTGAAGCGTGTCAACCCAGTTACATCGTAGGTAGTCAAGTTTCTCTGCAACGGTGACAAATGAGTACCCAGCAATTGCTAACCACTCTGGATGCTATTTGCACAAGGCTATAAAATGAAAAATTTGAACACAAGCTTGTACCTCTAAATGTGTCACAGCTAACAGGGCAGTGTTTCTTTAACCCCCACCACTTGCTTCTCAGCCATTGAGGTGAACGGACACTGAAAGCCCACAAGAAAAATATTTCATAAGGGAATCAAAATGATTTTGGTAGTGCTGCATGCAACAATAAAAGGTTAAGGGGGGGTGAACTCTCAAAATTTTGGTACAGAGATGCCTTTTGAGAAAATTCAGCAATGACCCTAAACAATATACACAAACGGTAGTGTCATGTCTAATATTGTTCCTCTGCCCTTCACTGTACTTACCTGATTGGCAGCTCTCTCTGAGCAGCCTGTATCGATCCTTGACTGAAGAGGCACCACAAGAAAAATATTTCATAGGGGAATCAATAGGACTTTTGGTAGTGCTGCATGCAACAATAAATGGTTAAGGGGGGGTTGAACTCTCAAAATTTTGGTACAGGGATGCCTTTTGAGAAAATTCAGCAATGACCCTAAACAATATACAAAAATGGTAGTGTCATGTCTTTATTTAATTATCCTAAGATACCCAATAAAACAAACAGGTAATCTAAGGTACATAATTGCTTTGAAGGACATGAAGACATCAAAATAAATTGCACACCTGGGCCAGTTTGACATCAGTGTTTGCCAGTTTACAAGGTTTTCCTCCTCAGCATTCAAATCATAAATCCTACAAAAAAGAACACATTACTGTATAAGTTGGCATTATAAGTGGAATGATGATCACCTAAGGGCCCGCAGTGAATAGTACTGCTGTTTTGGTAACCCTGCCACTTGTGGTGAAGAAAAAATATAAGAAATAAACAAAAAATAATAATAAATTGTTTTCGCATAACTTACTTGTTAATAAGTTTAATCTCATCCTTTTTGGTCCATTCTTTCCCCCCTTTCTCTTTCCAATTCAGGTAGTTTAGCCTATTGTATAATACAATAATCAAACAAAATAAACAAACATGCCTCTATATCAATAGGCATCTTGGTCAATCCACAGGGAAGATTCTTGATTTTGAAATGTGTATATTTTAATAAGCTAAGTGTTGGTTATTTCTTGATTAGATAAATAACTACACCCAGAGAACTACTTGTTACATACAGCAAGCCCCTTATTCAACAGGTTTTGCCCCAAACTGCTGTTGGTATCAGCACACACTTTGTGCTTTTACTGTACCCGGTATCAATCCCTGCTTTTCATAATCCTCTAAAAAATAATAAATTGACATACCATTTTGATCTGCACTGTTTCTCTGACCGTGTCCCCACTTTCTCAGCAATAATAGACCAAGAAATACCACCAGTGACACTCTCCCCAGGTTGGGTGCCACTTGCCTCATGGACAGCATTAGACAGGCGCTCCTCCTCATCAGCAGTCCATTTACCTGTGTCAGCAAAACCCCTCATTGTGGTATATTAAAAAAATCCAAGGATAGCCCAGAACAACATGGATACATCAAGATTTTCAAGTCAAAGGATCCCAGTCTGAATCTGATTAAGGTCAGGATGTTTTCAGAGGGATGACTCAACGAATGGTAATTTTAAACAAATCCTTCCTTATAGTTGTTTTAGGCAGCAAGCAAAGAAGAAAAGCAAAGAACATTTAGTAGCACATGCTTTTCTGCATTCATAGTAACTCAGTCATGGGCTATCACCCTCAATACAAGGTTCAACAATATTGTTCCTCTGCCCTTCACTGTACTTACCTGATTGGCAGCTCTCTCTGAGCAGCCTGTATCGATCCTTGACTGAAGAGGCACTGCGTCCCATGGCATGACCAATGGTGGCCCAGTCATTACCGTGCTTCTCCTTGAGGGCCTTCAGCTGTTCCACTTCCTCATTGGAATACTTGCCAATATAATTCCTTCTGTCATACATACGCAGTACTCGACGGTAGATAGCAAACAGGGGTCGCTTGATGCCCTTGGCTAGTGAAATAACAAGACAACAGTAGAAAAAGTGTCACTGCCAATAAAGATAGTACAAGCATTTAATCCATATGTAATGTCAGGTGCAGAGGGACAGTCAAAGGGTACTGGACCCCAACCTGCTCATATGAAGAAATGAGAAATCATGTGGGTAATGGCTGAATAGATGAAGTGTCTATTTACAAAATTACTGCCATTTTAAAACCATTCAAAGGTCAGTGAATTATTGCTGGACCCTGCCCTGTATTTTTCTCTGGATATCCTCCCGAAAGTGTGATGTTTGCTAGTGGCCTCCTGCCTTTTCATATATACATACAAATACCATTTTAAAATCAAAACAACACTTAGCCTCACCTATGGTACGATAGAAGTCTTTTCTCTCATCCTTTGTCATGCTGAAAATTATGACGTTTGGGTCTGATATATTGTTTAACTGTGAAAACAAAAAAAAAACTGTTAGAAAACACTGAACAGCTAACAGAGACAAATAAACAAAGTACTACTCACTTTACAGTACTCAAGAATGTTAGCATTCAAGAGATCATTCTCTTCCTTTGACCACATTCCTTGACGCCACTTCATTCCTACAATGCAGAATAAATCATTTTAAAGAGCATTTATTCAAAAAGCTTACCAATATTGATGGCGAGAGTACAGTAACCAAAGATAAAGTGGTCCCATGTTGAAAGTAAACCTTTTTTGAATGTGATAAATGTGAAATTATTCCACTAGATTGTCTTTATCTCAATTTTGGCAATTTTCATAATTTGAAAAAAAAATGTGATGCAGCAAATCTGTCATGAAAATTTAAAATATACTTTTCCAAAATATCAGTTATCTATTTTATTGTAAATTGGGTGAAATATTTGTTCTTCCTGTTTACATGTATACAGTACAAGAGTGCATAAACAATACCTTTCCCATGCAAAGTGTCCTTATCCTCCTTTGTAGTGAACCACGCCTGGTTCACCCTATCTTGTTGAACTTCGGGGGCTGGGGCACTTGGTAGAAGGGTTGGTTCATGACTAGCTTGACCAGTGATTGCCGCCAGAGCATTAGTGATATTCAGATCAGTTGAACATGTGTCACTAATGGGAGTATCCTACAAAGTGGACCAGTAGAAGTGATGCTGCTAATAGTTCAATATGAAACAAATCAACCAATTGAAAGTAGGAGACAGACAGGGGGAACAACTATTCTATTATAAAATGAAAGTCAACATTCAAGTATCAAGCAAATATTCCTTGCTGGCAGGTTTCTCAATTTGTTTGTGTTTAACGTTTTATTCTTTGATAGCTAATAATGGTAACAATAATAATAAGGGTAATAGCCTACCTGAAGGCTTTGCCAACTCCATGTTTTCAGGGCTTTTGTGCCGGAAAAACTATCAAAGCCTTAGGTAGGCTATAATTGATAATGATAATGATAATAGTGTTATAATAATTAATACTAAAATTACTACTTATAATAGTAAAATAAAAAAGATAAAAAATACTTTCAAATAACATATATCCATAGTGTGCTATTGCAATCCATTGGCAGATTTCCACTGAAATTCTAAATGTTGCCCAGTTGAACTCTGACAATAGTTGACTACATCTAAAATATTCCAAACACACTGCCTTCTCATGCTTCATGCCAAAGAAAACTTTGGGTTGGCTCATCCAGTAGGAAGGGGCAACCTTGCAATAGTATTAGGTATGCAGTAAACAATAAAAAAGATGTGTAATTGGAGTTGTGATATCTCTAACAAAGGAAATACTCCCCAGAATAATTTAAAAATTACATCACAGTACCTGACTTGTTGCTATAGCTACAGGTGTTGCTATGGTAACAAGCCCACTAACAGCTTCATATTCATCTGAGGGTTGGAGGTCCAGATGGGCAGCTTTGGCATCTGAGCCTTCTAAGTGACCATCATCAGGATGTTTCCTCTTTGCTGAGTTTGATTTTTAAAATGATAAAAAAATAATAAGTTCTGAAACTATAAATATTAAAAAATAAGAAAAAAATCAAAGACTAATTGCATCCATTTGAGGGAATGAATTGTTTGATTGAGGTCTAAATCTGGTCTCATGTACTGAAAATAAAGCAACATAATTGCTTGAATAAGCACAGTGAGATGGCTCTTATTTGGGGAGGCACTTATTGCAGTATCTGTTTTATCTATGTCTTTTACAATGTGCAAGGAGAAACAATTTCCAAGAACATATAACAAAACAGGTTGTCCAATTTAAAATTTTACTGTGGGTAGTACTGTCAGTTATTAAGGTAATTCCTTTTAAACTTGGCTTAAACAATATTGAAGTTAAGGGCTTTCAAAAAATGTGACAAAAAAATGGGGGTATCGAACTCGTTTTTACAACAGAGGGGCGTAGAGTTGACGCGTTTTACTGATCGCGCAAGAAAAAATCCCTACTTTTAGTTTTCAAAAAAGAGTGCCTATAGTCTTTAGAAAATTAAGTTCTGTTTTTTCGAGCTGCCAAAATCCGATCTCATAAACAATAACCCGTAGTAGCTAACGTTCAAAACAAATCACATTTTAAGAGATCGCACTAAAAGACATTGTTTTCGCCACTATTCATACGTTAAAAAGCGCCATTTTGAAGTATTTTTACGGCTTTTAAGAGAAATAACAACACTTCTACAATCCAACTTTTTTTCTTTTTTCAGGATATCCTTTTTCCATATATATTTAACTATTTGAACAAATAAAAAATGGGGGTAACCAACTTCGTTTTTCTTTCAAAGCGTTTTTAAGTAAAAAACGTGCACCTTCTGCTGTGTTTTCTTGTACAACTGTGGCGCGCACGCACTTAATACCGGAAAATTCGAACAAACAACGCGCGCCACTATGCGCAGAAGGGGTGTGCAGTGCAATTCAAGGGAATTACCTTAATACTTCCTTTCTAACTCTAAGTCCCCCTTTTCATCAAAGTCTATTGTGCAACAAGTTTAGCAGAGGCACTTATCCATATTTTTTCTTTGCAAAGGTGCTTATTCAGGTAGAGTCAACTATTCAAGCAATTCATAGATCCAACGCATGCACGAATATCCAATCAGAAAGCAGCAAATAGAAGCCAGCAAAGTGCAACCCAAATGTCCCACAAATTTTACAATATGTCAGATGAGGACAGTTCTGCTCAGAGTCCTGCTTGGATTTATCTAAAATATAGACGTTTTTAGGAGTTTTCCTGCAACTTGGGAAATAAAACAGTAACCTAACATGATGGAAACTTGTCTTGTTGCCCAAGCTTGGTCAAAATCTTGTGGAGAAGCATAGAAAAAGATAACTAGTAGGAGTTTGGTTGTTGAATGGAAACGGCACGAACGAAAACTTGGAAATGATCAGATAAAGTGGTGCTCTCTTCGGTAGGTCTATGCGTTAATGTATTTTCAAAGCTATTTTTGTCAACTTGCAGTGATTTAAGTGCGGGGAAAAGAAGAAGAGAAAGCTGAATTCGGCTGACTTCTAGCTACAAGTTTTATCGGCAAACGTCAAGATCTAGAGCAAAAATACAAACAACAGTCTCATTCTTATATGTAATTGAAGTAACATAGGTAATATAAAACACAAGTTTAATGGTAGGACTTTAACTGCTCTTGTAAGTGGTTTGTTTGCTTATGCTTCTCGTTTCTTTGTAGTAAGTAAATTTTAAACAGGTTTTTCTAGAATTTGAGTCCCAACTCTACACTTAAAGTCGCTGTCCAATGCCGACTTTTTTGGGGACATTTGTGGGACCACATGGCTGTCATTGCACCATCTCTCCTGATTTGCTATTCATGTGCGCGTGATTGACATGTCGGATCTATGAATTGCTTCACATCTGGAGAGGTATGTGTGGCTGTTTATGTAAAAATATGGGTACAAACTAACACACGTTCGTGACAGTTTCATGTAATGATAAATTTTAGTACACAACAATGTAATTGTTGTAAAAACTAGATAAGTCAATAAGGGTGGGGAGAATTGTATTGAGTAAAAAAAAATACCAAAGGATGCAGTTCGCTGGCTGAAGAGAAGATGCATTTCCAATGAAGTGTAATGTAAGTGTAACATAAAGGGGTTTTTTGCCTGTCTTACACGTTTGCATAAATTTTAGTATAAAATGGCCTCAGGGAAACGAAGACATTAGGCTAAGTACAGTTAGAGAATATATTAATTTCATATTGCTATTAAATACAGATTGATTGATGATATCTTGGACATATACTTGCAGAAACCTGTAGTCTGCAAATCTCATAGAAAAGTACAAAATGTCTGTCATAGCACTGGGACAATCCCCATAAAAGCCATCGTTGCAAAATAAAATTATCTTCGGCTATCACAGCTCTTTTAGCTTTGTAAGGCGAATCTAAATGCACAATTACCGATTTCGTCGACGGATTGATCTTCGGAGCTCATAGGGAAATTTTGAGAGAAGTCCAGACCTTGTGGTGTCGTCGCTAAGTCAATGGCCCTCCCTTCTGCAGTACGCGAACCTTCATCGCTTAGGGATCCATCGATTTCTGTCCCTTCTTTCTTTTCTTTCTCCGTCTCCATCGAAGGCCGCTTCGTAATTCCCGCGAGGGGCTTACTTGACCTGACATCGCAAACCAAAACATCTTTATCTTTGTTATTTTCGAATTTCGAGCTCAACGTACGGGACTTTGAGGTCGGGTCAAAACTCAAATCCCCGAATGTACAAAGCCCCGGACGTAGACACAACCAGCCACAACAACATGTGCTTCTAAAGACAGTGCTTTTAAACCCTTTTTTCGCCCATACTCACCAATAAAACTCAACCAACCTTTTAAGGAAGGTTTGCTCAATATGTTAGAGCGGCAAAGAGGTATTTTGTAAGGATAAAATGTAATTTCATGAGGTCAATTTGAAGCCTTTTGATCTTTTCTAATGGGGAGAAAAAAAAAATCAGGGCTAGACCACCCCGAACATCTTTATGGCGAGCCCTTGAGATTTCTATCAGCGGGGTTACTCTACAGCGCATTCCAAGATGGCGGACGGTAGGTGAATTTCTTCCTGTCCAAAATTGTCTGTCTCTATATAAAGCCTTTCTAATGAAACTTTGTGCCAATAGACATGATATTGTGTAAACTATTCCATTTTCTCGTGACTTCAGATGAAGTAATAAGAAAAAGGCTGTTGATAGACGGTGAGGGTGTCGGCGACGACCGTCGCATCACGACGCTCATGAAGACGTTTGTAAAATGGTGTAACAGCACAGACGACGACAAGTATGTTATTGCTTCTAGCATATATTTGGGTAACCCTCCCCCTTTTGTAGCGTACTAGCAATTTTTGCGTGTTTTAGCAGATACTCTACCCTGGTTCCAGGGCCTTGAACGTCTCTCTATTCAGTGGCCCGCGAGGTTGATACGAGGCTCTGGCCTCTCGAAGCGCTATTTCGACTTCTGCTAGATTCAGAATCTGAACTTGGTCGCTGATTGGCCAATTGACGCGTGGTCATGGAAACCAAGAAATTCTAACAGTTTTCTATCGTATTTTCGCTTCAAGTTCAAAAGGTCAAAACCCGTTTTTAATTCTTGTTGTTCGCAATAACAAACATCTAAACAAACGAAGTAGAGGGGCGATATATTATTTTGATCGCAATTTTCATAGTGCTTTGCAGTCCGAATTAGTTACAGGATATACCAGTATTAAAAATGTAAAGTCTGTTCAAGGGGAGTCTCTTTTTACGAGTTCATAAAGCGGCGAGATGTCTTCTCTGTGCTGCCGACTACGGGAAATCACAGATTTTCCAGCTTATTCTTGGCGTTTGCTCTCGCCTCAACGATAGTGGATTCAACTACCCCAAGCAAGCGATTGTACTGGTCATTTTGCCCCTTAACTGCAAGCTTATCCGCGATTTTCTCCTCCTTGAAGTGCCTCCCCAAGACAATGCTGTATTCCCCATCTCCTATGCGCAGATTCTTGTCCTAGCTCTACATTAATGATCCCATGGGTTTTCAGATGAATGTTGTTGTTTCTAAATCAGGTTTTCATGCGCTTTTCATACTCGTGAATTCGATTCCCAAGCGAAGAGATGTTTACATCCAAGGTAGCACCACATAAAACTGACACATGCTAATCACAAAACTTTAACATGGAAGTGAGGCAGAAGTCGAGATAGCGCTTCGAGAGGCCAGAGCCTCGTCTCAACCTCTCTGGCCACTAAATAGAGAGACGTTGGAGGCTCTGAAACCAGAGTACAGATGCACGTGAAAACACACAATTTTCAGTAACTTGACACCATTGCTGCAGTGCTTGGACACATCTGTAAACTCTTGTCTACAATCTGCGCCAAAATTACTTGATACCTTTTGAAATTTGCCAAACGGAGTAAAAAAATTTGTATCCGGCCGGCCAAGATCCCGTCAACATACGAGACACCCCCTCTCCCCCCCCCCCCACCTCGGTCCGATGTTGAAATTCCAGTGGGCCATGTCAGAGAGTCGACATCCTGCTATCGGACCAACATTGGACCAGGGGGGAGGGGTGATTATTTCAAGGACAGAGGGAGTGTTTTGTAATGCTATTGTATTCTAATTGGTACTAAAATAGGTGTAGAGGTATCAAGAGTTTTGGAGCGGATTGTAGCCTTAAGTTTTTCATTTTGAAAAACAAATACAGTTGAAGCTCATAAGCGACCACCTTGGGAACTGAGAATTGTGGTCATAAGTGACCACTGGGCGCCAAAAACTTGAACAATAGGTGTTGGTCACTTACGGGAGCTTAATTAAAATGGAATCTAAAAGTTATCGTGATTATAACAACGCTGTGATATTTTGGTTTATTGCTTGATTTTAAAACTAGTATTTGACTTATCATGAGAGTGAGTTGTTTTATTTAATAGCAATTAATTCTACGCAAAGTAGCTCGTTATCAGCTCGTTTATATCGAAGACTTAAGCTTTTCGTCATGAGAATATCTTCTGCGTCTACGACGATCGCATGGCGTCTTTTGTTAGCCGATTTCTAAAGCATGCAACAAACAAGTGGATGGCTATTGTAACTGCAAAAAGGATAAATCGTGGAGCTGGCAATGGACTAGAGATTCCTTGCATCTACACATTTTCTGGAGACACAGAAATGTTTGAAATTTAAGTTAGAAAATTGAAATTATGAAATTCTTTAATAGTTGCCTACTGGAAAGGCAGCTTTTGTGGAACATTACAACATTTCCGCTTTATATGTGATTTCAGCATGCATTGGATATGATGTTTATCAGGTGTTGACTGATGTTGTAAAGCCAAAAATTATTGTGGTCGCTTACGAGAGCTTAAAAATAAAAGAAAATCTCAGTTGGTATTTTGAAATTGTGGTCGTTAATGGAGCTGGTCGCACCGATAAGCTGGTCGCTTACGAGAGCTTAGAATTACAGAGTTTGTGTGACTATTCGATCGGTGATTCGTGATCATGGTTGTTATCGGGGCTGGTCGCTTACGAGAGCGGTCGCTCAGAGAGCTTCAACTGTATAGTAATACACATCATAGGCTTGATTTCCAGGCGTCGCTAGGCCTCCTCTGCTCCACTAACGGCTGGATCAATGCTCACACGTGCTTGTCTGTGATGTCACTTCCAATATTATTTGACTTTATTTTATTTATTATCTATTTATTTAATATTATTATTATTTGTTTTATAAAACACCCAAACCTTCAAAAAGGTAAATTAAAACACGAGGAAGTGCAAAATCAGTGTCTCAAAGCCCAACATAGCTTGCTAAAATGTGAAAAGTAAGAAATATGTGCCAATGGATGTTAGCAATCACTTGCTGGCGCACAAAATGTAAATAGAATATCTAATTTGCCTCCACAATCTTTGATAATTAGCTTTAAAGTGAAATAGGATTTTGAAGATCTGTGAAACTATTTTCCCCATCCTACTGAGGCCAGGAAGTGTGAATCTCGCTAATCCTCACACACTTTCGAACTGTTTCATTGTTCTGCTGTCGCTTCATCAGTCAATGATTGTAAACGTCCCCATAAAAGCTCCTATTCTTAAATCTGTGCGATTCTCTGAAGCTGGTAGGATAAACACGCCCATTTTGTGTAAAAGGCAATCTAAAGCCATTGACAGGGAATACAAAAAAACTCTGTATCAGAAACATAACAATGCTAATCTATCGGATTTTGGATTCAAGACCTTTGTACTTGAGCCTTTCTAATGGTTAGCGGCCTTCTGCATAAGAGATATCCCAGGCGCTTTTCTGATTGGCTGAAATTTCAATCACAAAAAAGGAGCTGGAAATCAATCCTATACACATCACATTGCCTATGAGAATGTGTGGAATCTGCTATAGATATTCAAATTTGTGAGGAATGAAGTGGTCTTCAGTAACAAGCCAAAAATAGACCAAAAATAGATCTTGTACACATAGAATTTTAATAATGATTGTCTGTATTTAAAGTGATGCCTCATATCAGAAGTTGCTAGCCCAACTGGCCCAATGTGAGTTTGCCATGGGAAAGACAGAGATGGTGCATGCCATGAATGAAAGGGAAACAGAAAACTATGAGAAAGCTTATAAAGAAGTTGGTAGGTTGTCCAATATTGTATTACTTTGGCAATGGGAAGCATGTGAGACAATTAGTTTGATGTTGTAGGGGATTCACCATTGCTTAACATTTGAAGAAGTATCAGGAAATCCATGATAGGATAAAGATTCCTCTCCTCCCTTTTCTTGAAACCCTTGTTTCTCCCTCCCCTGAACTCCTGTATATGTCCCTAGATGTTATAAGGTATCCTTAATGGATACTGATATTCTGTACCTAGTATTTTTATCCCAAACTTAGAGGTAAAATGATTGCCCATGTATCTGCATTTTTAAAAAAATGCAAGTTATCCCCCCCACTTTAAAGAACAAGAAACAAAAAAACCTGGTATGTTTATCTCAAACAGAACAGAGTATTACCCATGCCTACGAGGAAATAGCAACTTGTAAAACAAATCTTCAAGAAGCCAAAAGGATAAGAAGAAACAAACAGGGTGGGTAGAGAATTTGACAAAAATAGAAAACTCCTCGTCTTCTACTGTACGCGCAATAGCAAAGTGCTCCATACAGTATCTTTATTTAATGATACAAAATTTATGTCTTATTAATGACAATAGTTTTCCCAGAGTGTTGAGTTCATACAAGATTTCTTGTGCTTGTATGGTAATTAATCTCTGGTACATAGATTCCATAAAATACATTGACTGAAATTGTCCAGCCTATATTGGTTGTGGCCTTCTCTCTTTGCTATTTATGGAACAACATTTCTTAGCTATGTACTGTACATGCAATGTTTTAAACCAGAATTTTAACAATCTGGACTCAGAGCTGCTGTAGAGTGTCTAGCACATTTGATAAGTGCAGGTGTTGGGCCTTGAGAAGTACCTACAACCCAAAAAATCCATAAATGCAAAATAAACACAACAAGATGAAGATACTCAGGCATCAGTCTAAGGGATAAATGTTCTTGAAGATATGCATCCAACCAAGGTGTTGGCAACTACTCTTAAGCCAAATAATAGCACAGGTTCTTTGACAAATTTCAAATCAAACAAGAAAAGAAAAGCAGAATCACCCCTCTCAATAAAACGCTCAAAATACCACACAAGGGAGAGAGATCAGCAAACACAGCTCTAGACACAAATAGATACCTTTATTCTGATCCTCCAGGTTCATTTCCATGGCCTCAAAACACAATGCCCATTCCTTGAAGGATTGTACAACCACGAAAATATGTTTACGTATTGCAAAGCATTCTGGGAGATCCAGGGGAAAATTCACGAGGGGAGGGCCAGTCAACACTCCTCTCCCCAAAGTCAGATGGTTTCATCCCGAAGCCAAACAAATCAATTCCAGGTCATACAGAACCAGAATAGCAGTGTAAACAATTTTGGAATCTATTTGGTTCCAGAAAAGACAGCATTTAGGAGAGCTGTGGTGATTCATTAGAAAATTATTTTCTCGTCCAGGCAAAGCCAAACAAGAAAAATCACCATGAATCCACCTTTGCTTGCAAATATCCATAAGCAAAGCACTCAATTATGCCCCAATAGACTTCATGATGTCCTGAGACACTCTTCTAATATGCTCATAGCTGTATTTTTGATGAAAAATACAAGCAACCATCAACTTGTGCTGGCTTCAGCACAACGACGAGGGATTAAAAGTTGGGCCGCAAAGCACTGTTGGAAAGCTTGGATACCGCTGACTAGGTGCAGCTGTGTTTGACTTTGACGGGCTGTATAAAACTCAGAATAGGGGGGAGGTATCTGTTTTCAGTCTGTTTTTTGTAAATTCAGCTCAAAAATAGCCAGGAATCAATGGGTTAAGCTCCTGACTATGTTTTTAGTTTATTTAAACCCATCAGCAAGGTTGCAACCTTGAGGTGGACATTTCTCACAAGCTTTGATTTGTTCTATGTTATAAAGTGGTATTCCATCTCATTCTTTTGTTTGATTTTATACAACACATTTCTGTTAAATTTGAATATGATATAAGTTATAGTAATTACTCATAAATTTATGTCATAACAAGTTTTACTACTGTATAACTTCTTAATTGCATTTTAGAATATGATGCTTTAGCCAAAGAAATTACTAAGCACCCTGAAAGGCAAGAGACAACGAGGTCAGTTCTGGCGATAGGAAAATCTTTCAAAAAATGTCATTTTGTATATATAACTGCAATGTCATTCTTGCAATAGACAAATCAGTGAATTGGAGAAGGATCTTAACTCACTAACAGAAACAAAAGAATCTCTTGTTTCCAAGGTAATGATCAGACACTGCTTTTATTATTGTATTCTTACAGTACAGTAGCCACTGTAATTCTCTGACACAACGTGAATACTTGCGATTTAAGGAGCAGTGCTCATTGGAGCTTGTTTGTCCTTGCAGCTTGAGCTTAGAAAGAAACAATTTTACCTTCTTATCAACACCATACATGAGCTGCAAAGGATGATTGATGGTAGGTGTTATTTTGTGTCATGGTGAAGTGTAATGTTGGTGATGGTAGAGCAGTTTTTATAAACCAGTGCAACAAAATGTACAGTATTTCTCAATTATAGTAGTCAAATCAGAACAAATGAGGAACAAAGGTGTTAGTGCTAAATAAGCTAAGTGTATTCTACTGGTTTATGAAAACTACTTTGTGTAATGTGTAATGTGTATGGCAGTGACATTTCCCCATCCGTTTTAAGAAGTTTACCAGAGTGTTGAGTTCATACAAGATTCTTTGTGCTTGTATGGTAATTAATCTCTGGTACATAGATTCCATAAAAAAACATATTGATATTGTCCATCCTATATTAGTTGTTGCCTTCTCTCATTGCTATTTATGTAACATAAAGTATATTGAACAATGAAAAACTGGGCTACAGGGCATTGGTACCTCAAAGAGGTAGGGGAGGACATTCATTAAACATTTAGAAGAATCAGCTATTTTAAAAAGGACATTAAGCCATTATTAGTTTATGTGCATCTTATTATTTACCTGACTTTAAGAGACCAGAATCTAGCAATTTTTTAATGAGCCTTGAACCACAGTGGGTTGCAAAACATAGATTTAAAAGCAGATTGATCTTTGGAAGACTGTGTTTATTAGAAAGGGGTCAATGCAGTACAATCTACATTACACTAAATATGGCATACATTAGCTGGCCTGATGCTCTGTGTAGGTGGTATGTGTATATGCATATATTTATGTGTAGTAGTTTGAAGGATGAGAAAGAGATGTTTGCTCCTGTTTGTAAAGTATATGCAATGTTTATATGTAATGTAACGGTAGCCAGTAAATCTCTTACTTACAGCATAGGGCCAACAGAATGTTCTGCCTGGTGAAGTTATGATTGCCACATATCACAGACTTTGATTTTCAACAGATGAAAAAACAGATGAAGGCACAGCTCTGTCACCTCAGCAGAGTATCACGTCACCAGGCAAAGTAGCATTGATGGACACATAGCTGACAAAGAAGATGGGTGCCCATACGTACAAAGTGTATACTGTTGGAGCATACACACATTTTCGCTAAAAACAATGCTTCTTCCATCGTTAGGTTGGGTAAGGAAGTGATTTTAGTTAAAAAAAAGTGAAATACTTTGATTAAAACCTTGCAAAAGCAGCCTTGAAAGGAAGCCTATCTTAAAAGAATACCCCTCGATTTGAGAGGAAAAGAGTGACACTTCAAAGAATAGTAGCCCTAAAAATCCCTAAAGGACAAAAACCATGATTTTGCAGGCAACTATTGCCATGACAGACATTGATGTGGCTGTTTTGCTAGAGTCCATAATAACAGGAGTTTCTTATTTCTTTTCTTTTAATGTCTTGAGACTTTTACATAATGGCTTAATGACAAGAGATGACTGTAATTTTTGGGCATGTATTTTTGACATGACATGTATTTTTAAGGCAAGATTATCATAAGCTTTTCAAACCTGCAAACTTGATATTTATTATTGCGACATCTTGATCACACAATTTCATGAATATGTCAATATTTCCTTAGAATATTAAGACTAAAAAGTATAAGACGTTTTCTATAAGCCATTTATACCTTTCAAACTGGTTACATAAAATATCTAATGTACATATTGTACTTTATTGTTATTAAAACTTGAATTCACTCTTTTATCATGTATAGTGTTTTTCTGATACTGTGTAATGATAATGCAATAATAATTTTTCATCTGTTATCTCTGGTTCAACTTAAAAGTCGCTATCACCATATTTTTCTCATCCTAGCGAAATATCACGAGTGAGAAAAAGTAACAATTCCAATTGGCTGATTCGAAAAAAACATATGAAGTATAAAACTTTGTTTTTAGGTGGTTATTCATAGATTTCTTCACATAAACTTTTCTTCAAATATTCAAATGAACATAATAACAGAAATGCGGCTGACGAGCGCTCTTTGACTTACGGGTGATGTTACCATGTTTTGCACGAGAGAATGATAACATACAGTAGTACATAAGGGAATTAGTTAAAAGATGCATCAGAGTTTGCTTATCTCCTGTTTGTACCGAGCTAAAAAGACTCCCTGTTCTAAACCCAGTTGGTTACGTTGTCACTTCCATACTGAAGATCCTCGTTTTGTCCGCATGGGCGGCCTCGTGTATCTTGTTTCCATATGTGCCATTACTGTAGTTTCCAGGAACATTTTCAGGTAGACGGTACCAGGACCGCCAGGTCCATAACCGCTATCACCACCAATAGCCAGGAACTTGCCCAGAAAAGACAGAGAAAAAAAAAAGGGCATAAAATTCCCAATTCTTAATATATAAGCTCAAGATTCCGCAAACAAGGAGTTCCTCTGACCAAAAGCTTGATTCCTGTTATGGACGACGACGACTGATAAGGGACTGTATTTTTAATGCTAAACGAAGAAAAAACGGCAAACTCGTTGCAGTTCGTGGCGGACAAACCCGAACTGTACAAATTACAAAGCAACCCCTCTCCCTAGTCCCGCGCGGTTCGGACACAGGGCTCCCGCGCTTACATAAGGAAAAAATGCAAAATCAACATATGTAAATCGTTCAAAACACCCCCACCCGTGACGTGATCCGGGGTGAAACGTCACTATCTAAACACAGTTCAATATCAATAACAATAACGTAACTATCGTCTTAGCTGTTCGGTCATAACAGTGTCACTGTTCCTGACTTGCTTCCAGGAGCGCTAGCTTCCCAACAGGTCGGATCAATGTTCCTTTCGTAGTTGCGACTTCCGCAGATCGCACAAGACCATCAGGACTAGCAATCGGTGTCAGAACTCGTCCCAAGCGCCACTTGCCTCTGGGTACATCTCTCTCCACGATCAACACAAGGTCGCCGCGGCGAAGATTGCGCTGTATCGCACGCCACTTGCTGCGCTGGACCAGGTGTGGCACGTACTCTCTTCTCCACCGGCGCCAAAACTGATCGGCCAAGTACTGACTGTGGCGCCATTGACGACGAAGTGACATATCTCTCTCGCTGAATTCACCGGTAGCGGAATTTGTACTCGCACATCCATGAAGGAAGTGGTTTGGCGTTAGCACACTCACATCAGTAGGAGATGACACACTTCCCCCGTACACCAGTGGACGCGAGTTCAGTATAGACTCTGCCTCGGCGAGAACAGTGCGGAAGACTTCATCTACTGTAAGAACGTTTCATAACATCACTCTCATCGTGCGCTTGGTAGACTTCACCAACGCTTCCCAGGCTCCACCGAACCAAGGCCCATCAGGCGGATTGAAGTCCCACTTGACACCGTGCACACTGAGCTCATCTGCGATTCGTTCTTGACTCAACTCCTGGAGTGCATCCCTCAACTCTCGCTCAGCTCCTACAAAGTTCGAACCATTGTCACTCATAATCCTGACAGGATTACCTCAGCGGGCGCGAAAGCGACGCAAAGCCATAATAATGGAATCTGTATCGAGGCTATGCGCGGTCTCTAGATGCACGGCGCGCA